>NC_060139.1:891678192-892278192 GCF_021461385.2 Schistocerca piceifrons
GTATAGAACATGAAAGATACACCCGTCTGCGGCAACCGTCAAAATCGGCAGTAGCAGAGCACTGTATTTCTTTGGGACATTCAATGGAATACAATGTAACAAAAATTTTATCCCCGGTTTCCGGTTTTTGGGATTCCGTAATCAAGGAATCAGTGGAAATACGTCTTGCCAATAATCTTATAAATCGAGACAACGGCTTTCAGCTGGATAAAAATTGGAATCCTGTTATTAAAATTATACAATCACAGCGGAATCGACAGTGTCATTCGATACTCAATGACTAGATGAACCTTTATTTCCACCACCGAGGGCAGCACGTACAACTCGGCTATGCTGCGCATGTCAACACCTGACGCATGCGCTGTAGGATGCCAGTACATTTCACATGCGCGAGATTCGGCATAAATACCGCGACTGCACCTGGGCTCTTCAGTAGTTGTGTACTCACCTGATGATGGCCGGACGTCTCTGGGCCGAAATATCGTGGCAGAATGTCGACGGGATCCGGCTGCATACCCGGAAATTATTAGAAGAAGAAATACGCCGGGAAAATTTCAGAAGTCCTTGCAAACCTTTTGCAGCCACTCACGGACTTCATGTTCCTAGAAAAGTAAGTCATGTCATTGGACCATGGTTGTTCGAAATTGGGTCGAAGAACATTGTGGACAATCCGAGCGAATGTTTTGGCCACATAGGTCGTCCGACATGAATCTCATCAAACATTTATAGGGCATAATCGAGAGGTCAGTTCTTGCAAAAGATATGGACCGGCAATGCTTTCACAATTATGGACGACTGTAGAGGCAGCATGGCTCGGTATTTCTGCAGGGGACTTCCAACGACTTGTTGAATCCACGCCACAACGAGCTGCTGAACTACGCAGGCCAAAAGAGGTCCGTCACTGTATTAGCAGGTATCCTTTGACATTTGACAAGTCAGTACAACTTTTATTTCCTATAAAATGCAGTTTATATTCATTAAGGACATAAAATACTTAATGGACTAACAGTGAATAATGTGTGGTTCTAATTTTGTGCAGAACTAACAACCAAACCAACAGAAAAGGCAAGGAGAACTCATAGTTCACTAGTTTCTCTCTTACACATTCATTTACGTTTCATTCCCTACCAATGGTACTGGTAATTCTCCTATTTATTTACTATTTGCTACGTCATTGGGTGTAGTCTAGCAAAACAACGAAACCGTAGTTTTCGTAGAGAGCAACTCTAATAGAAACGCAACAGGGCGGAGGTGGGAGAGGGGTGGACGAGAAAGACTACAACTGCCTCATATGCAGGAAGGTTTGGGTATGAGAGACAACTCGGCGAAGTATATAAGCATGACGTAGCAGTATTGACATATTTGTCTGGAAGGCATAAGGAAGGAGTGACGAGCGAACAAGTACTAAATACAATGAAGCCTATGGTGCATATGGTTGGTGACCAAGACAGCGAATGGGAAATAATAGATTCCATATCGAAAAGAAAAAAATTGTAGGTACACCATTTCGTTGAATCACTTACATACGGAATATTTTCAAGAAAACATCTACGCACTCAAGCTGAATTCACCATTACATTAAAGGTCATGTAGAACATATATTATTCGTGTCAGAGAAAGCCTTCCAAAGTATATACTCGGGAAACTCAGCGGTGAGAATTAAAAGTCTGCATTCAGCAGATTGCTTCAGTAACATTTTTATAGCAGTCACATAACTTTATTCCGGTGACCAGAATTAAAAGACTGCGTGCAGCAGACTATTTCAATAACACTTTTTTTAGCATCCAAATAACATCATAGGATTATCACTGACATGTGCGTAAACAAGTTAATGAATAAATTCACGTTGTATCTGGTATCACAGGCCAGGTTTGGAACAGCGACAAACAGTAAAGTCGGTTGTTAACTTAAAAACTTACTTTTTGATTGGGTCCTATGCCAGAACAAAATTAAATTTACTTCATACACGGCGTAGCCTGCCAAAATAACGTAAGAATGGCGTGTAATACATGGCTGCAACCGTCAGGATAAGTTAGCGTACATATACGTCACCAGCCTGCTAGACTAAAAAAGCACTAACACGAAAACTACTTCTGCCATCAGACAAGGATCGCTGTTCACGAGATTTCCACTTCGATGCAGTGTAGTGAGGAGTAAAAGCAGACAGATCGGGATTCAATGTCGTGCTGAAGGGGTCTAGCACAGAAGAGATCACCACGTGTTCATTAAAACAGTCATGTATTCTCTTGCAGTTATTATTGATGTAAGATAAGGAAAGAGTATCGGAAAGTCTGTTTTTACCTTTTGCATACGTTTCACAGTCAAAATTACCGTCGACGGCAATGCGTCTTTCGTGCGCTCACTCCAGATTTACCATAAAATGTGTGCTGCGCACTGTCAGTTATATGCAGTATAACGCAGTTAATTTTCTCTAACGTCTCTCACTAGGTGAATTGATGACAGTACCTGAGGCATTCACAAGTGGCTTGTTGTAGGGTAGTTGAAGACATGCGCGGAAAAACGAGATAAATGTCAAATGTAAAAATTTAGGGATAGGTGTTGCCATCTGTTGCTGGGTATCAAATGTAAGAAGTTGGAGATAACTGCTGCCATCTGTTGCTGGGTACAAGAAGTGTCGAAACTGACCTTGGCCTAACGTATCACATTAGGATGTAATGCAACACAAAGCATTTCTTGCCTTATGCTAGATATGATTTCTGTAATGTCAAAAACGTGCTGCACTTCAGTTTCCCTGTAGCGGAAAGAAACCGAACAGCTGAGCAGTAGGATAGGCAACACTGTGCCAAATGATAAACATACAACAGTCAATTAACTGAAATTTGA
Source organism: Schistocerca piceifrons (assembly GCF_021461385.2). Lineage (NCBI taxonomy): Eukaryota > Metazoa > Arthropoda > Insecta > Orthoptera > Acrididae > Schistocerca > Schistocerca piceifrons. Next base: position 891,681,037 of record NC_060139.1, read on the forward strand.
ATAGGGTTGGGTGCAGAGTAGATTATTTTGGAATTAATGAAAGTTTGACACGAAATATACGCCTTCTGTAATACGTAATATTAATCACTTAATGAACTAAGTTTAGAGTGTTTGAAATCTTCAGTTGGTACATTCACCACAGAATACAGATAGTGAAGATGGTAAATGTAGAAATGGCAAACGTTGGCGAAAGTGTGTAAATCAGTGGAAATTATCGAAAGAAGAAACGTGATCCACAGAACTGGCGCAAAGGAGAGGAGAAGAAGAAGCGAAATACTGGTGAAGAGTACAATAATTATAAGGGTGTAATGGAAAGCGCAAGATTGTGTCTGTACGAGAAAATGCTTCGATATTTTACCTGCAGGTACACGGGAGAGGTTGTATCGTGATTTCTGAGACCTAAGCAATAACGTCCTTCAAAATTCTTATACATTTGAGAGTGTGAATACGAATCCCGTTAAACGGGGGTATACTAATGATCCAGAGAAGAGAAGGCAGCAGACAATCAACACCTATAAAAATACTGTATTAGAAGTAGACGTTCAGATTTGTAAGAAAGCTTTTCTAGCAATCTTCGGTCTGTGTAATAGACGACTATACCTTGTGAATCAACAAAAGAAAGCATTTAGAACCACTGTGGTACGTCTCTGTGTGTCGTTACGCAAAAAAACACTAGATGTACATTCACAATGATAGATTTACGCGTAACACGGTATTAAAAGCTAAATATATAATTTAAGTTGAATAAGAGGGAGAAACGTAACAACTACTAAAAGAAATGCAGAGAGGAGGACCAGGAATCTGTGCGATCTCATACAAATAGTTTTCCTACGCAGTCAAGTCACTAATCCATAAAAAGGAATCCCAACATGACGTATTTGTGTACAGATCCAAACATCAGCCAGATGTACAGTCTTTATCAAGATAAGTGCAAACACAGCAACAAGGAACCTTTTAGTCATGGCATGAATAGTAACAGTTTTTCAATACTGGCTGTGCAAAACTACGCGGTGACTTTCGTCAAGTTCGTGGTAATCTAAATATGTGAATTTCATCTGAGGAAAACGGTCATGAAGAGAGAGAACTAAAGGAAAAACTGAAGTTCTAAACAGGCTGGTAGTGCTTATGAAAATCTGAAAACGGACTCAGAATATTCAAAATCTCCGTTATGGTCATGGCTTTTCTCGTGAAACGATGTCTACCTACACCCCACTTGTCCGTAGGAAACCCATTCTACCAACACCAGCTGTGAGTATTTAACTTCTACATACATAAAGTGTCTAATTACGATGCAACAATTGTTTATGTCATCGGAGGAAGTACCTAGTGGCGGGACAGATGACATTATTTCATGTCTTAGGCATTATATTACAGCCTCGGTTCCTGTGTATCCAGATTTTGATTTGGTCAAAATGAGAACTTCTTTCCCTTCAGCATTTGATAGGGAGATTCGATGTTTTGGAACATAAGTTCAAATGGTTCAAATGGCTCTGAGCACTAAGGGACTTACCTTCTGAGGTCATCAGTCCCCTAGAACTTAGAACTACTTAAACCTTACTAACCTAAGGACATCACACACATCCATGCCCGAGGCAGGATTCGAACCTGCGACCGTAGCGGTCGCGCGGTTCCAGACTGAACGGCATAGAACCGCTCGGCCACCAGGGGCCGGCTTGGAACATAAGCATTTAGTGCCTGGTCATATATATTCACCCTTTGACCGTGATTTTGGGTTAACTGAGAAAAGGAAAAGACAGGTGTCTTTCATTCATGTTCCAGATCGGTAGCTGGAACTCGTTAAAACATAACAGGAAAGGAATTTTTCAACGTTGTAAAAATGACAGGTGACATGTTTATTATTGTAAAACCTCTTCCCGATAAGGTACAAAGACGAACAGTATCTGAATCTGGGTAGAAGGTTTTATTAAGTAAGCTCGTATCTTTGAAAACTATGAATGACCAGCTTTTTAAGTTTTTCTTTAAATATATTAACGGTAGTATTGATAATTTTGATACAGTAGATATTAGAAAAAAAAGCAAGTATCATGCAGGCCTTCCATTACTAACGTGACATTTCCTCTCAGGTATGATGACCCAAGACTTACAAAACCAGCCGAGATAAAGGATTTACATCAATTACTAAATTACTTTCCACCTATTCACTATGAGTATATAAATACTTAACTCTGACTCATTCTCAGGGAAACAATTTTTTGTATGGTATTTTTTTTTTCAGAATGATTTAATTTAAAATACATTAATCCTAACATAAAATTTTAAGGTTATAAAATCTTTTTTCTAGAGGTAATAGTAATTTGTGGTTATGGATGTCTGATAGAGTACAAAACAAGTCTTCACATAACATCGTTCTTCTTTATTACTTATTATTTTTCATGTTTCGTTGCAATGCAAAGGAAGGCAGATCAGAGACATTAACTGGTCGATTCTGTACGCATTTCTGTTTAAAAAGTAAGAAAACAGCAATCTCATGCATTTCTTCCAACCTCATTTACAAAATCCCCTTTTAAATATTATGGTCTAGACTGTTCTTTCACCCATGGCTTCAATTGTATTTACGTTTCATTTCGTATCCTATTTATCTTACTAGCTGTATTTCACTGAAAATATCTGCACCACAGTGCAAATGCCGATATTACGCTCTGGATGTCTTGTTTGGAAACAAAGTTGGTCAGTGGAGTACTTTGCTGCTGACAACAGTAACTCCACGTCAGTAATGAGCAGAGGAATGCTCTCATGCTTGTATTCAGTACTATTTGGTTATACGTTAACAGTGATACACAGCAGTTTCGAGAAGTTTGTTGACGAAGAGCTGCTCGATGTGTACCTCGTATACGAATATACCTGATATGACGGCAGGACGGCACAATAACACCTTGATGAGTTGTTACCACAGCAGCACAAACAACATAACATTAGTTCTGCATCTGTACACAGGCGCTTAGGAGATAACGGATCCGTCGGGGTCATGGTGATCGCATATCACAGGCTTTTCCAGTGATGTGAAGCTATTTTCACAAAAACAAGGGTAACTGAGGTAACATACCGAACAAGTCATAAGTAAATAAATACTTGTTTTGTATCGACCCACAAGAAATCACGGGTCCCCCACATCAAAAAATGAGGAAATATCCATAAAGAAACTAGTAAATTTGGTCGGCAGAGTTCGGATTCTACTTGGAGATTGAAACACAGCGATAACAAATTAATTAACGTGTGTTGCCAGCTACTGATTATAAACATTTTTAAGGTACTTGTGTCAACTATTATATTAACACGAGGAGCGTGAGAACGTATGCACAAAAAGTTCGATAGTGCTCACGTCTAACGTGTTTGCTAAATTCCGGGAGATTATAATTTCGAGAGACTTGGCCCACCTGTTCTCTGTTAAGTCCACACAAAGCCGCTTAGGATGCTTCGAGCGTTTTGCAGCTCCTGGGCAACTCCTTAACCGTACACAAGTTCTCAGAACCGTTTTGCTGACCCTTTGCTCTTCTTGTGTAGGAATTCTACTCGCTGTCATCTTCATATGTCATAACAAACAATAAATGTTTATCAGTCGGAAGTTTATTATTCGCAAACAGTGTACGACAAAAGTACTCACATTGTCATAGCTGTATGAAGAATATGACCTATAACAAAATAACAGCATGTGAGACGAAGGTGCTACCTTGTACTGAAACCAAAAGGCAACACATTAGCTGTGGACAAAGATGCTGTCCCTACGTCAATAGACATACTCTCGGATAAGTAATGTAAATCCATCGTAATGAGCCTAAGGAAAAACGTAAAATCCTACAAGAAATTTGGTTCGTTTCTTGCGTCATACACCCTTACAATTAGTCGGTCACAATAGTGTAGTGTAGGTGCGTAGTACGTGCAGAATAAGTATCAAGAGTTCGCTTGTATAAACACGGACGAAAATAAATAGGTACATTAATGTAGCGGACAGCATTAACCATCGACTGTGGGGAATCCAGGTTTCATTAACTAATGTTCAGTCCCCTCAGCACCTCGAATCATCTCATACATACAGGAGGTGGAGAAAAATACGGAAACACCAAAAGGCCCACACGTTACCTTGCTCACTAATGTGTATGAAAACCGTTGGCATTCAAAACAACTTCCAGTCGTCTCGGAAAGGATAAATACAAGCCCTGTAAAGCCCTATACGGCTTTCAGGAGAATCTTACACTATTCTTCGTACAACATTGTGGCAAATTCAGGCAACGATGATGGAGGTGGACAGCAGTCTGTCACCCTTGCCTCCAAATCAGACTACAGCACACAGTAATTCTGGGACCACCTGTGGTGCCCAGGGTAAATGCGACTCCACATCCTCATGCTCACAGAACCAGTCCTTATATTTGACCTGCCTGAATAGCGGCCATGTCGCGTTGGAACACAGCCTCACTACTGGGGAACAAATTTTGTACCATGGTATTGATCTGATCAGCCAAAACTGTCCCTTGATCCTAGACAGCAATGTGGCCTTGCTAAGTATTCATGAGGCTCATGTAATCCAACGATTTTTTTTTTTTTTTTTGGTCATCAGTCTACTGACTGGTTTTATGCGGCCCGCCACGAATTCCTTTCCTGTGCTAACCTCTTCATCTTAGAGTAGCACTTGCAACCTACGTCCTCAATTATTTGCTTGACGTATTCCAATCTCCGTCTTCCTCTACAGTTTTTGCCCTCTACAGCTCCCTCTAGTACCATGGAAGTCATTCCCTCCTGTCTTAGCAGATGTCCTATCATCCTGTCCCTTCTCTTTATCAGTGTTTTCCACATATTCCTTTCTCTCCGATTCTGCGTAGAACCTCCTCATTCGTTACCTTATCAGTCCACCTAATTTTCAACATTCGTCTATAGCACCACATCTCAAACGCTTCGATTCTCTTCTGTTCCGGTTTTCCCACAGTCCATGTTTCACTACCATACAATGCTGTACTCCAGACGTACATCCTCAGAAATTTCTTCCTCAAATTAAGGCCGGTATTTGATATTAGTAGACTTTTCTTGGTCAGAAATGCCTTTTTTGCCATAGCGAGTCTGCTTTTGATGTCCTCCTTGCTCCGTCCGTCATTGGTTATTTTACTGCCTAGGTAGCAGAATTCCTTAACTTCATTGACTCCGTGACCATCAATCCTATTGTTAAGTTTCTCGCTGTTCTCATTTCTACTACTTCTCATTACCTTCGTCTTTCTCCGATTTACTCTCAAACCATACTGTGTACTCATTAGACTGTTCATTCCTTTCAGCAGATCATTTAATTCTTCTTCACTTTCACTCAGGATAGCAATGTCATCAGCGAATCGTATCATTGATATCCTTTCACCTTGTATTTTAATTCCACTCCTGAACCTTTCTTTTATTTCCATCATTGCTTCCTCGATGTACAGATTGAAGAGTAGGGGCGAAAGGCTACAGCCTTGTCTTACACCCTTCTTAATAAGAGCACTTCGTTCTTGATCGTCCACTCTTATTATTCCCTCTTGGTTGTTGTACATATTGTATATGACCCGTCTCTCCCTATAGCTTACCCCTACTTTTTTCAGAATCTTGAACAGCTTGCACCATTTTATATTGTCGAACGCTTCTTCCAGGTCGACAAATCCTATGAAAGTGTCGTGATTTTTCTGTAGCCGTGCTTCCATTATTAGCCGTAACGTCAGAATTGCCTCTCTCGTCCCTTTACTTTTCCTAAAGCCAAACTGATCGTCACCTAGCGCATTCTCAATTTTCTTTTCCATTCCTCTGTACATTATTCTTGTAAGCAGCTTTGATGCATGAGCTGTTAAGCTGATTGTTCGATAATTCTCGCACTTGTCAGCTCTTGCTGTCTTCGGAATTGTGTGGATGATGCTTTTCCGAAAGTCAGATGGTGTATCGCCAGACTCATATATTCTACACACCAACGTGAATAGTCGTTTTGTTGCCACTTCCCCCAATGATTTTAGAAGTTCTGATGGAATGATATCTATCCCTTCTGCCTTATTTGACCGTAAGTCCTCCAAAGCTCTTTTAAATTCCGATTCTAATACTGGATCCACTATCTCGACTCCTGTTTCTTCTTCTATCACATCAGACAAATCTTCACCCTCATAGAGGCTTTCAGTGTATTCTGTCCACCTATCTGCTCTCACCTCTGCATTTAACAGTGGAATTCCCTTTGCACTCTTAATGTTACCACCGTTGCTTTTAATGTCACCAAAGGTTGTTTTGACTTTCCTGTATGCTGAGTCTGTCCTTCTGACAATCATAACTTTTTCAATATCTTCACATTTTTCCTGCAGCCATTTCGCCTTAGCTTCCCTGCACTTCCTATTTATTTTATTCCTCAGCGACCTGTATTTCTGTATTCCTAATTTTGCCGGAACATGTTTGTACTTCCTCCTTTCATCAATCAACTGAAGTATTTCTCCTGTTTCCCATGGTTTCTTCGCAGCTACCTTCTTTGTACCTATGTTTTCCTTCGTAACTTCTGTGATGGCCCTTTTCAGAGATGTCCATTCCTCTTCAACTGTACTGCCTACTGCGCTATTCCTTATTGCTGTATCTATAGCGTCAGAGAACTTCAAACGTACCTCGTCATTCCTTTGTACTTCCGTATCCCACTTCTTTGCGTATTGATTCTTCCTGACTAATGTCTTGAACTTCAGCCTACTCTTCATCACTACTATATTGTGATCTGAGTATATATCTCCTCTTGGGTACGCCTTACAATCCAGTATCTGATTTCGGAATCTCTGTCTGACCATGATGTAATCTAATTGAAATCTTCCCGTATCTCCCGGCCTTTTCCGAGTATACCTTCTCCTCTTGTGATTCTTGAACAGGGTATTCGCTATTACTAGCTGAAACTTGTTACAGAACTCAAATAGTCTGTCTCCGCTTTCATTCCTTGTCCCAAGTCCATATTCTCCCGTAACCTTTTCTTCTACTCCTTCCCCTACAACTGCATTCCAGTCGCCCATGACTATTAGATTTTCGTCCCCCTTTACATACTGCATTACCCTTCCAGATCCTCATACACTTTCTCTATCTGTTCATCTTCAGCTTGCGACGTCGGCATGTATACCTGAACTATCGTTGTCGGTGTTGGTCTGCTGTCGATTCTGATTAGAACAACCCGGTCACTGAACTGTTCACAGTAACACACCCTCTGCCCTACCTTCCTATTCATAACGATTCCTTCACCTGTTATACCATTTTCTGCTGCAGTTGTTATTACCCGATACTCATCTGACCAGAACTCCTTGTCTTCCTTCCACTTCACTTCACTGACCCTACTATATCTAGATTGAGCGTTCGCATTTCCCTTTTCAGATTTTCTAGTTTCCCTACTACGTTCAAGCTTCTGACATTCCACGCCCCGACTCGTAGAACGTTATCCTTTCGTTGATTATTCAATCTTTTTCTCATGGTAACCTCCCCCTTGGCAGTCCCCTCCCGGAGATCCGAATGGGGGACTATTCCGGAATCTTTTGCCAGTGGAGAGATAATCATGACACTTCTTTAATTACAGGCCACATGTCCTGTGGATACACGTTACGTGTCTTTAATGCAGTGGTTTCCATTGCCTTCTGCATCCTCATGTCGTTGATCATTGCTGATTCTTCCGCCTTTAGGGGCAATTTCCCACCCCTAGGACAAGAGAGTGCCCTGAACCTCTATCCGCTCCTCCGCCCTCTTTGACAAGGCCGTTGGCAGAATGAGGCTGACTTCTTATGCCGGAAGTCTTCGGCCGCCAATGCTGATTATTTATCAAAAATTTAGACAGTGACGGGGATCGAACCAGGGACCGAAGACGTTTAGATTATGATTCAAGGACGCTACCCCTAGACCAGGGATACATTCAATCCAACGATATAGCTGCACAAACCAACAACGAACAAACGCCATGTTTCATTCCCCTGACTCAACTCGGCCAAAAGTGGGAAACAGTGTTAAAAAGATTCATCCAAATGACATTCCTCCTTTCTGCAGGTTTTATGGCTTCGATACCACATCTTCCCGTGAGGTGGTATTTGCTTCACTGATGAGCGGTGTTCGAATGCCAGCTCGCCCTGAAATCCCCTGCGTCTTGAGTTCCTGCAGTGTTGTTTTGCTGCTGACCTGGTTCACGAGGGTGACATCCAGTCACTCAGCGAAATTTCCAGCTGTGTCTTCTTATTTTTCGTCACAATCATCTCCGATGGTCGTCAGTCACGATCACTCAACGCACACTTCCGTCCTAGTTGTGACTTATTGGGGATGTTTCCAGTTTTGCCTGTACGTGGGATAAATTTTCGATACGGAACCTGTTTAAACGTCAAGCATTTCTGCTACCTTGCTTACGAAACCATCCACCACGAGCACCGTTCGCAGCTCGTGGTCGTGCGGTAGCGTTCTCGCTTCCCGCGCCCGGGTTCCCGGGTTCGATTCCCGGCAGGGTCAGGGATTTTCTCTGCCTCGTGATGACTGGGTGTTGTGTGATGTCCTTAGGTTAGTTAGGTTCAAGTAGTTCTAAGTTCTAGGGGACTGATGACCATAGATGTTAAGTCCCATAGTGCTCAGAGCCATTTGAACCACGAGCACCATCAGTTTTCTCACGTTCGAATATTCCGACATAACGCACTACACATAACACTATTCAACACGACTGTCTCTTGCAGTGTGTTGAAAACATGGCACAGGTGCCGTACGAGGTCAAATACAACAGCACATCGTCTGAAATCGTTATGAGGCTCAGATCACGTTTTGGTTGTATGGCACCACCGCCATACAAAATTGTCATCATATGGGGGAATAAAAAGAGAGAACTCATGTAAACTTCAACAAATATGTATGTTAATGCGAACAAGCCACTGATGATGAACCTGCCTGTTCGAAATCGGTAACGGCGCTATTTATGTAAGTAAATACACTACTGGCCATTAAAATTGCTTTACCACGAAAATAACGTGCTACAGACGTGAAATTTAACCAACAGGAAGAGAATGATGTGATATGCAAATAATTAGCTTCTCAGAGCATTCACACGAGGTTGGCGCCAGTGGCGACACCTACAACGTGCTGACATGAGGAAACTTTCCAACCAATTTCTCATAAAAATGGCTCTGAGCACTATGGGACTTAACATCTGTGGTCATCAGTCCCCTAGAACTTAGAACTACTTAAACCTAAATAACCTAGGGACATCACACACATCCATGCCCGAGGCAGGATTCGAACCTGCGACCGTAGCGGTCACGCGGTTCTAGACTGAAGTGCCTAGAACCACACGGCCACACCGGCCGGCAATTTCTCATACACAAACAGTAGTTGACGGGCGTTGCCTGGTGAAACGTTGTTGTGACGCCTCGTGTAAGGAGGTGAAATGCGTACCATCACGTTCCCGACTTTGATAAAGGTCGAATTGTAGCCTATTGCGATTACGGTTTATCGTATCGCGACATTGCTACTCGCGTTGGTCGAGATCCAATGACTGTTAGCAGAATATGGTATGGGTGGGTTCAGTATGATAATACGGAACGCCGTACAGGATCCCAACGGCCTCGTATCACTAAGAGTCGAGATGACAGGCATCCTATCCGCATGGCTGTAACGGGTCGTGCAGCCACGTCTCGATACCTGAGTCAGCAGATGGGGACGTTTGCAAGACAACAACCATCTGTACGAACAGTTCCACAACGTTTCCAGCAGCATGGACTATCAGCTCGGAGACCATGGCTGCGGATACCCTTGATGCTGCATCACAGACAGGAGCGCCTGCGATGGTGTACTCAACGACGAACCTGGGTGCACGATTGGCAAAACGTCATTTTTTCGGATGAATCCAGATTCTGTTTACAGCATCGTGATGGTCGCATCCGTGTTTGGCGACATCGCGGTGAACGCACATTGGAAGCGTGTATTCGTCATCGCCATACTGGCGTATTACCCGGCGTGATGGTACGGGGTGCCATTGGGTACACGTCTCGGTCACCTCTTGTTCGCATTGACGGCACTTTGAACAGTGGACGTTACATTTCAGATGTGCTACTACCCGTGGCTCTACCCTTCATTCGACCCCTGTGAAACCCTACATTTCAGGGGGATAACGCACGACCGCATGTTGCAGGTCCTGTACGGGCCTTTCTGGATACAGAAAATGTTCGACTGCTGCCCTGGCCAGCACATTCTCCAGATCTATCACCAATTGAAAACGTCTGGTCAATGGTGGCCGAGCAACTGGCTCGTCACAATACGCCAGTCACTACTCTTGATGAATTTTGGTATCGTGTTGAAGCTGCATGAGCAGCTGTACCTGTACAAGCCATCCAAGCTCTGTTTGACTCAGTGCCAAGTCGTATCAAGGCCGTTATTACGGCCAGAGGTGGTTGTTCTGGGTACTGATTGCTCATGATCTATGCACTCAAATTGCGTGAAAATGTATTCACATGTCACTTCTATTATAGTATATTTGTCCAATGAATACCCGTTTATCATCTGCATTTCTTCTTGGTGTAGCAATTTTATTGGCCATTAGTGTAGCATTACAAAAAGTGACTGATTGTTTTTATCTTCTGTACAAGAATAACTTCTATTCTGTACGTAGCCAGAGGCACAAAGTCTCGATTTCGTCATAATAGTATTGACTTACAGTGCCTTGAAACCCTTCTACAAAATGTATTTAATAGTAGATGATGTGATTTGCTCTCGGTACTTGACAAAGAGCGTACTGCAATCTGGGAGAGCCTAAGAAGACTGAAGTTACTTAGGATCATATCAAGAAATTGGTGACTGCCATTAGCTTTACATACAACAGAGGTGGTATGACTGTCGTGTTTCAGATCCTTACGTATGTTCAAATTGATCTAAGCACTATGGAACTTAGCATCTGAGGTCATCAGTCCCCTAGACTTAGGACTACTTAAACCTAACTAACCTAAGGACATCACACACATCCATGCCCGAGGCAGGATTCCACCAGCGACCGTAGCAGCAGCGCGGTTCCGGATTGAAGCACCTAGAACCACTCGGCCTTACGTAGGAATGACATGGCTAACTTCAGCTTTGTTTTATTGATACAGTAGTCAAAGTTTACAACGTCTTTTTGTTTCGAAGAGTATAACACTTTATATTACTTTAAATGAACGTCTAGTTACCAGTCTTCGCTCTAAGCTGAAATATTTTTCTAATTCTGACATTATAACTTCATTATTTATTAGAAAACACTTCCCCGTAATATTATAATGCTGCCAAATGTATGCGTGCCACTACTACTGTACACTATGTTGGTAACGTACATCACAACCAGATAGGGCCATACTTCTTACTGTAGAGCTTACGAAATCGTTTGGTGAAGCCCCATTCTGCATTACCACCTGCACTCTGCATGTCAAGTAGTTTTCTATAGGGTCGCTAACCCGCCTGGGTATCTTTTATGGACGCATTTTCTTGAATAACCCTTGGCGTTGTACTGAATAAGAGATTCTTCAACGCTTTTACCTTTAGCTTTGACTTTCAGGGTTCCCAGTCTGAAGAGCTATGGAAGAGTTCATCCACTGACGACGTGCGGTACTTGAACTCTTTAACGTATTATTCGCTGTTGCTTGGCTTTCTATAATTAACTGTGGCCTCCGAGAGAGGGCGCAACGAACCGAGCAGTATGGTACCGCTGGCCACTGACACACGAGGCAGGGAGAGCTTTGCAGTCGGCAGCTAGTGTGAAACGTTCCCTTAGAAAAATTATACATGACTGTGTTTAAACTGACACACAATATTTTTAGCGCAACGCAATCAGACTTTCAAAAATCCGTACAAAAGAATGGCCCTGACTAACATTAACCTATACCTTTCACAAATCACTTACCTCACCAAAAATCTTCGTTACTCGAACTACTGCAATACAGCGAGCGCCACTACTGCCAGCTAAATAAAAGATTCAAACTACTGAAGGCACTAACTACTGATAGCCATAGTTAGCAAATGAAAGATTTTGATAGAGAACAAACAATGTATTTACCTTACTAGTGTTCAAAAGTCAGAATATCTACAGCAGTTCATGACATCCAGTCTTACAAATTTCAAAACTCCGCCATTTCTCTCCCCACATCCACAACTGCTGGCGGCTCACCTCCAAATGCGCAACGCTACGCGCTGTTAACAGCCAACTGCCCAACACTACAATGGCCAACAACAATGCAAACCAGCCACAGACTGCACACAGCACAGCCAGTGATTTTCAAGCAGAGCGCTACGTGGCGTTACCAATATAAAAACCTAAACAGCCTACTTACAAGTGTACCCGTTGCTCCTCGACTACCCTACATCACCATGCGTGGACTGGCAAGGCATCAGCGAATATGCAAGTGATATTCGACTACATTCTACGACAGAAGTAGATGAATTTAGGGAATAGGCAGATTTTATATCCAATAAAGCGAGGTTTTTGTCATGTGATTGTGCTCACGAACATAACGGAACTGTATTAGAGTTCTATGCAATCTGACTGTCAAGGAAGTAGGGGTCTTGCCCTGCAGCAGCTGACGATTGGTAATTTGATAAAATATGTTTAGTTTTGAGAAACGGACTGGTCAGTGGGGTGTTTGGGAACAAAAAGTCCATTAATGACGATTTCCAGTCAATGATCCGTTCAGCTGGACCAGAGGACCCAGTCCGTTTCATGTAAACACAGCCCACTCCACCAGCTTGCACAATGCATTGTTGACAACTTTCGTCCGTAGCTTCGTGGGGTCTGCGCTACACTCCAACCCTAACATCAGCTTCTACCAACTGAAATCGGGAGTCACCTGACAAGGCCACGGATTTCCAGTCGTCTAGGGTCCGACCGATGTCTTCACGAGCCCAAGTGAGGCGCTACAGGCAACGTCATGCTGTTATCAAAGGCACTGTCGTCGGTCGTCTGCTTCCATAGCCCATTAACGACCAATTCCACAGCACTGTTTTAACGGATCCGTTCGTCATACATCCTGCATTAATTATTGTGGTTATTTCACGCAATGTTGGTCTATTAGCACTGACGGCTCCACGGAAAAGCCGCTGCTGTCGGTCGTTAAATGAAGGACGTCGGCCACTGCGTAGTTTGTGGTGAGAGGCGATGCCTGGAATTTGGTTTTCTCGGCAGACTGATGACACTGTGGACCTCACAATACTGAATTCCTTAATTATTTCTGGAATGGAAAGCGGTATGCGTCTGGCGCTACCTGCAACTCCGCGTTCAAAAGCTGTTTATTCGCAACGTGCGGCCATAATCACGTCGAACACTTTTTCACATGTATCACCTGAGTACAAATTACTGCAGCGCCAATGCACTGCCCTTCTATACCTTGTGTCCGCGATACTACCGCCTTCTGTATATGTGCATATAGCTACCCTATGACTTTTGTCACGTCAGTTTATAGCTGTAGAAGATTATTTTTCGAAACATATGTGACCTTTCACTAGGTATTTTTACAAAAACACAAGCTATGAACTAGGAAACCTTACAGTATTGTATACTCAGACATAAAATGTATAAGAATGTGCGGGCCAAAACCGCTATGCAATTTAGTACTGACACAGACTATATTATCTGGACCAAATCACTAATCATTTGATGAATGAGATGAACAGGCAACAATGTGGGAGGGCAGAGGAGTGAAAGGAGTTGATAGCAGATGGGTAGGGAACTGTCTACAACTAGCATACCATCTTACGGTGAGAAGAATATTAAGTGTCTAATGCAAGAACGAATAGATGAACGTTATTTGATGATTAAGAATTAGATCAGGATACTGTGATAGATGTTTACTGATAGAATTTCCTATAATAATGTATTTGATGATTAAGAATTAAATGAGGATACTGTGACAGATGTATACTGATAGTCAGAACTTCCTACAATGTTAGCTTTTGTCATTAGTTCGTCTATAGAGAACATCAAATTTAATTTTATATGAATTATATTCATTCAAATAATTTTCAGCAAGTGTGGAGTCCTTCTTTCTCAGTCTCCAATTCCTTGATGTAAAAATGTCTCTGACAGTTCTTTTCTTGGCTTAGGTTTTTTTGTGAATCAGAGCCAACCAATTGCTATGAGTAATTAGCCAGCAATCTTCCTTGTATGAGGCATTATTATTCAACATTACTGCCTTTCTTGCCCCATTCAGCACACGTGATGTGAACAGTTTGCATGGTGGCCACCGACAGTACTGTGCTAGAAACAATACTTGCGGTTCAATGGACGTTGGTTTAACATAACAGCTTTCAAACATAATATGGTATTGGGAAATAGCCGAAACTGGAGCACTTTTGATATCAAATTGACAGGTTAATTAATTAAAATGGTCAATCTATCCCTTAATCTGTTGTTTTGCTAACTGATTTATGAGCACCTGGGGATAATCTCGTCTTCTGAGAAACATTCCACCCCACTCCAACCAAACCCAACCCACCACACCCCACCTCATCCTAATGCCCTCTCTCAATCCACTGGAAATCCCGAACCCCCCCCCCCCCCCCAATCGCTGATATGAGCTCACTCTTTATATCAAGTTAATAACTAAAGTGATCAATTTAATTAACGCTTCTCCTCTGGGAAATTCCCAACCCCATTCTGTAGCCCGATTTGGTGGGAAATCCAAAAAACGGCGAGAAATTCAAACATTCTTGATAAATTCAAATTTTGGCGGAAAATTCAAATGCTAATTACATTGTATTCCAAGGAACATAGTAATAATAATATACTTCTTATTGATAAAAATACAGTTTGCATGTTCTTGTGGATGGATGTAGGATTCGCTCTTTATTTCATCATTTTTGAACACTAATGCAGTCTAAGTATGAAGTTACATCTAAGATGGTCGAAGCAGAATACTGGTGCAGCCTAACTCCCCTCCTCCTATTGTTGGAAAAATTCAAAAACTGACTGAAAAATCCAATTCTTTTTCCTGTAGCTGTGCTGCATTGGAGCCAGGGAGGAGTAGCTGCCATTGACCGAGCACTCGACAGTAGCTCTATTTAGTTCCGTCAATAACTGCAGGATATAGAGAGGATATTTTCACTATAGTGTAGCCCCAGGGAGTTGCTCCAGTCAGTCTAGCCATATTTGTATCTGGGAAGGGTGGATAGTAATAATATGATAGCTAACTATCCTATCACTGGAGTGCAGGAAAGTAGCCTAGTGCCGATGTACAAGTCAACAGCTGCTGGGAAGGACATGTCGATGGGTAAGAACATTAGAACAGCGACCCAGAGTCCCAATATGGCTATAAATCCCTGCCCCTGTGTGCAGGACTATTGTAGCTACAGCATTGGCGAATGACACACGTATAAATATTTACAAATTGCAAGCGACATCCTAGCCAACAGAAACATGCGAAAACATCGTACGATATTTTTTATGAGTACAGTGCTCATAATCTTCCTTAATACGTCATCTCAAGACGATAAAGCCGACCAGTCATCGCCAATCAAGTCTAGCGCCAACTACCAAGTGTATTGTCTACGTGAAGAGCTGACAAGCGGGAACGTTTCCTTGTAGCTGCCATTCGCGGCAGGGTTAATCTGTGGCTTCTGGTCGCCAGCCCCTCGTGACATATCTTGCTGCTGGCCCTGTCTCACTGCGAGACAAGCGGTCGTGACTTGGAGGAATAATTCTAACAACAATTCCATCCCCGACACAGACTCCCCGGTTTAAAAGCGTCCACTTTACCCAGTCTACACACCTCGAATTTCTCATACGAAATTTATTCGAGTTATTTTCGAAGACGGAGGAAATAAGAACATACACGCGTTCTCTCATCGCAAAAGTATCGATACTTGTTGCAAAATTCCTGTATAACGGTATGGCATAGGCTATATTTCCTCCAAGTATTCTGTCATCATGTAAGAAATCTGTTCTTATCTGCTTAATGTCTGTTGCATCCTGCATCACAAGACTGTGCCTCCGGGCCGCGTGCAAACGGCTGCCATCACTGCCACCAGGTCACGAACCTCCACCTCGCGAGTTGTACTGCTCCCGGCCGACAAGCCTTGTGTCGCCATGCCAGACAGCTGTTAATGATTCCAGACTCACAAAAGTTGCCCTATACTTCTAAGTAGGAGTGGTCACTTAAATGTCGCTGGCGTAAATACCAAGATGTTCTTCTCATCCCATCTGCAAACGAGATATTTTGTGATGTGTTTCCGAAATGTGTCAGAAAGGCAGTGGACAATAGCAAAATACCTGTCTCCTGACCACCCTACCCCAAAAACGTGTGAAGCTGCAGACCTGGGTTTCCCTCAGAATTCAACCTTGTAGACGTGTTCCTATTGGCTTCCGCCAAATTAGTGCATGGATGCTGAACCACCCCCGTTTAAATTCCTTTATTGTGTTTTGTGTAATTTATCGAAGCCGCCATAGTTAATTATTATGATTATATGACCGTGTGCTTAATGGATGAAAGGCTATCGGTTTTTCTGCCGTGGTTTCTGGGGTATTTCAACCGAGTGCGGCCGTTTTGAGACTGAATAGTGGAATGATTGAAAGTTTGTCTATTATTAAAGACCAAAAAAGTTGCAATGTACAAACTATGTATTTTCTACTAACACACAAATTCTGAGGCAGTTGCTACCTTCCCCTTACACGTCTAATTACGGTTATATCTTTTATTCATTGTGGCTGTTAAGTACTTCGTCACACGCAATGATGATGGTTAACATTCCCAGCAATCCTCACTGCAATCCATGGTTGTTGTTGGCCGACGCGGTTGACGCGAAACACGTAATTCGGCACTTGTCACTTTTGGTTTCACATCACTCGCCAATCGGTATCGATGAGGGTCCACCCCACGAAGATCAGGTGGACGCGCTTAAATGTCATACTCCGGTGAATTTTCCGTTTACTACTCACTCGACCACCATCCTTTTCCATATCTCCAGTACTACTTCTCACTCGACACTCTCCAGTACTACTGTGCACTCGACACTAGGTTTACTGCCTCCTGCAGCGCTCGACAATCGACTTCTGTCTGCTATCGACCTGGGTCTCGGATACTAGCATCTATGTTCATGGGATCACGGATCCTTTACAATGCTTCGCGAACTCAAATGAGAACCCCTGGAGGGACTACAATCTTCTTTTCGAGTAACACTGTTGAGAAACGACATTTGAAGCTGAGGGCAGAAGGATTCCGCTTCCACCAACGTATATTTCACGTAAGGCCCCCGAAGATAAGACACGAGAAATGAGTGCCCATCCAGAGGCATATAAATAGTCTTTTTTCCCTCGCCCTTTTTGCGACTGGGACAGGAAAAGTACCATCCGCTACGCATAGTATGATGGCTTGAGAGGTATGCACATAGATGTAGATGTAAGTACAATCTACCTATTACAATGCCAGTCCATCCATTTACAGGCACACAAATTCGCGGATGAATGTCGTCTCTGGAATTTCTGCTCCTCATAATCTTTCCGTATAAACCTTCGTATTAACCCTTAATTCTCTCACTGCAGTCACTTCATGACACATATGTGCGAGGCTGTAATATGTCTGCCCACAATATTGTCAAGAAACGGTATAGAGCTTTCCTTGGACGTTTACCGTTTGCTGGGGGTTTTATTTATATGGGCGGATGAAAGTACATTTCTCCTTTACCCAAAGGATATTTTTAGTGCCTTAACTACCACTCCCAACGAGGTGAAACATTCGTAAATTGTTAAGAAAAGATCGACACCGCGTGATGCTGTATCAATCCGCTGTGACAGAAGATAGAGAGGTGATTCTTTGATAGACATTCTTCACCACCTCTCGACTGAACACTCGTTTTATAATGCTCTTTCTATAAAAATGAAATTGGCGTGTGGCATTGTTGGCCAGGAGGCTGCATCCGGAGGAGTTCGGCGGCCGAGTGCAAGTCTTACTTCAGTCCACGCCACAGTGGGTGACTTGCGTGCCAGTGATGAGGATGAAGTGATGATGAGGACAACACAACACCCAGTCCACGAGCGGAGAAAATCTCCAATCCGAGCCTGCTGCTTAGGAGGCAAGCACGGTACCGCCCAGCTAAGCAGGCGGACGCCCTTTCTCTATTTATCTGGGGACATTCCCTTTCCTGAACTTGACATGCCTCAATGAGTGTGAAATTTTATTAACTACTGGTCCGCAACCAGGGGGAGAACCGACACAGTCTACCGGTTAGTGAAGCAGTGGCTGCAAAATTACCACTGAAAAAATTAAAATTTAGAGCAACGGATAACGGGGAGGGAAAATGAGGGAGTTCCAGCCAGGGAACAGAGCGTGTATTTTGTAATTTAGTTCATTTTCCAACGCATCTCTGAGAAATGAAGGGCGAAGGTTAGCACACGCTGACATGTGGATCCAGTGAACTCTCTTTTAGCCACCTTTTTTTACTCTGAATGCTTTATGCAACTACATTGGGCACTAATTATTTTTTAAGGGCTTGGTTTCGTAGCATGTTGTAGATTGTTTATCACTGAACTCTCTTATTTTATCATGCTCAGAAAACATACTCATTTACAAAATAGAACGATCTACTCGGTATTTGTTGCCACAAATGTACATAGCGTGGAGGTGAGGCCTCTTATGGATTGCTAGTGTTAAATACGCGCACGCTGCAGAAGGAAACGAGGAGAATTTTAGTTTCAGGATTGCGTCTAGTCAAGCCGCGAGGAAAGATTCCCATAAAATCAGTCAACATGCACCAGATACGGTAAACAATCGAACATACACTTCCTCTGATAAAAAGGTTTAATAGAACAGAGAACTGAGAAAGAAGCAGAGATTGGACTACGGAAACGCGAAGTATTAAAAGCATGTCAAATTACGCAATCGTAGCCCACCGAGCATACAGAAAATACGACAAATAACCCAGCAGGCGGTACTGGCGCTTCAAAGATCTTTTCTATTCGTTTTGCAATTTTGGAGGTAAATTTAGCAAATGATCTTTAGAGATGAGCTACTTCAAATGATTCTGGGCTGTATCTGAGAAATATTTTGCCCTCCAGCACTATGCTTGCCACCACGTGGCTGGTAGCACAAATTGCCTACGATCATCTACATTCACTTTATCCGCAATATAGTGCACACGTGGAGCACAGGGAAGAAGTCCCCCGTACCACAAACACTTACTAAAATTCGAATACTTGATCCAGAAATATAACCATTCGCTAATATTTAACATTTCACACGATTTTATGTCTAAATATGATATAGAAATATGCACTTTAAAACCTTTGAACTCAGTACCACATGGCACGAAACAAAGGACAAGCACTTTTACCACATTTTAAACGGATTTCTGGATAATAAATTGAAAAATAAGCACGGTTCCTGCGATAGATTTACCTACTCAGCCTAATGCTGCAAAGAAAAATGGATTAGATAGCACATAATACATTCCGATACTTTTCTCCAGCAAATTCGAGACAGACACACTGAAGGCACGTTCGCTCACTAAACCGTCTTCTTTTACTCTCCTCGAAAATGGCGGGCATCCGGAGGTCCTCTGGTGCCTAGTGGAGGGGATGGCCGAACCAGTTGGCTATGGTCAACCTCACCATGACAAATCGGAGGTTTTCGTACTATCTTCGGTCACGACCTACCCGTGTTCCATCTCTGCTACTACCCCAGAGAAATGAAGTTACCACTACAACAGATGATCCCGTAAAAAGATACGTCTGCTTCGGTTGAGCTACAGGTGACCACGCTTTAGGAACAGGTGGGAAGAGGGTGTGAGATACATTTGAAGTGCGCGCAAAGACACAGCCACCACACACAAAAAAAAATAAAAATGATAAAAACATACACTGATATTCTCAATCAAACGCATCCTCCGTTGGCATGGGGGTTGCACGGCGCCCTCGGCAGAGCCGTGTCGTAAGAGAAATCGGCTGAAGAGCCGCCTGATTAACTATTTCCCGATGACAAAAATTTGGAAATGAACGAGCAGAGAATTTTTTACTGCTTATTATTATGGAACGACTACAATACTGCCGTTTC
This sequence comes from Schistocerca piceifrons, assembly GCF_021461385.2. Lineage (NCBI taxonomy): Eukaryota > Metazoa > Arthropoda > Insecta > Orthoptera > Acrididae > Schistocerca > Schistocerca piceifrons. The sequence goes on from NC_060139.1 coordinate 891,701,025, forward strand.
AACCCGTCAACATCGCTTTTGGCAGAGAATCCCTTACGTGCCGTATTCTCAGGAATTCTCCAGTCTTCGATATACAGTATTTGAATCCATCTGATTTCAACTACTAAGAGATGTCCCCGGCCAAGTCACAGACCGCTGTTAATTCTCTCAAAGTCCCATGACGTTGGAACAGCACTGTTCCATTAATTAGAAGGCTGTCTAGTCCTCCAGCCATCACTGACTAGGCAGAGAGCTCTCACAACGAGAAATATAGCACACTAACATACAGGAGGAAGTTCAAAACCACGTAGCGTATATGTAGACTACACAAAGAAATAAAGCAATGTAACACCCGCAGTTCATCAGTAACGAATGTCATCTATAAATATTGATCTGTACATGTCGTAATCTCATTTATTATATTCCTATGATTACTACACTAGAAATACGACAATGTAATGGTGCCAGAGCCTTTCCTCTCTCTCTCTCTCTCTCTCTCTCTCTCATTATTTTTATGACCTCCAATGGAGTGAAACAACGAACTGTAGCCGGCCGGAGTGGCCGACCGGTTCTAGGCGCTACAGTCTGGAACGGCGCGACCGCTACTGTCGCAGGTTCGAATCCTGCCTCGGGCATGGATGTGTGTGATGTCCTTAGGTTAGTTAGGTTTAAGTAGTTGTAAATTCTAGGGACTGATGACCTCAGCAGTTAAGTCCCATAGTGCTCAGAGCCATTTGAACCATTTTTGAACAACTAACTGTAAAAACTTCGTTAATATATCCTGGTAGAAAACTCAATCAGATTTTACCTCATCTTTCGCTTCAGACATACCGAAAACGAATAACGTCTGCTGTTGACATCGAAAATATGTGGTGACGCCATTAAATATGCATTTATTATTCCACTAGAGCAGACGTCTAGTGATTGAAGTCGCTTCCTCAGAACTGTGTAAAGTTTTGTCGCCTGTACTGGAGGAAGACCATATCCCACAGACTATAAATCACAATAGAGGGTTCTTGGGTTGTTATTTGATAAGCAGATTGATACTTGTTTCTGCTGTAGCACATCCAAGCAGCATATGACTCAAGCTTTATAATTTTTGTTTTTCTTCAAGATCTCTGTCACGTATTAAACTGACGTTGGCTGGTACAGAAAGCTGGACATCCCACGGTGTAAACTCTGCTTCTCGGGCAACACACAGGATAGTTGCAATAAAAGACAAAGGTGGTGTTCCTTATTGACAAAAATGTGAAAGCCATCACAACATATGGAAACTGTAAGAGTCTGCAGCATTACCAAACAACTGCCCAAAGGTGGTGACCTCTAGATTTAATCTCATCTTACATAGTGACAGGGTAGCCAGATGTCTCGGTGTTTCATTTCTGAAGACACAGACAGCACTGATTCGTCATATCTGTGATGTGTATTGCACGCATATATATGATCACAATTATGGTGTCCAAGGTGGTCATCATCCTGACCTCCAAATTTTCGGACATTGTGTCCTTCATTGCTGTGGCTTACAATGCATAACAACATGTGGAACAAGAGGGTAGCCTACAGGACTTAAGCCAATAGAGCATGGATAGCGTGCACCATGAGTTATCAATCAAACCGATGGAGGGATGGAATAACTTTCATACAAGCAGGTGAGTACGTAAGTACCCTCTTTCCTCCACATTTTTATTTTCCTCAGTTTTAAATATTTTCCATCAATTTTCGTAATTTTACCGTGTTTTCCGTAATTTCAAAACATTTTACCTGGTTACTCAAGTTCCAAACCACCGTTCTCGACGACTAATTACATCAACAAAATGTCTCATCGCATCGATCTCATGATGCTACCAAACAGTGACAATGCAGCATGTTTCTCAATTTCTGTAACATTGCTAAACTAACCCTTCTATTACCTTGTCAGTGTTGATTGCGTATGTACATACTGCGAAAACTGTTACACTGGCTCTATCACCTGGCAATTCTTATTAAAATCACTTAGATGCAAAATATACGGCCCATCTCTAAAGCTGGCAGAGTTTATTTATATGTGTTTTGACATTATTAAGCTGCAGTTTACTCTTCAATACACTCATTTGGTAACATTCCCCTGCATGGAAATCTGTAATTTACAGATACATTTTAGCACGTTTATAATAACAAGTCTTCACAACAGTATAACATTTGATTACAAAAACAAATTTTGTGAAAATAAAGATTTTATAGCATTTTTCACCTTATTCAGGCTATTTCCTCAGACTGGGCTCCTTTTTGTCTTCTTCTGTGGACATGAGGCTTCAGATTCACGGTGTTATGGATTTTCTTGCACTTCATATGGGTTACTGTTATATACGTATTTAAATTTGGAAATTCCATGGTTCAGCTCACTAGATGTTTAATGGATTCTGACGAGAAGAGGTTCTCGCATCTTGGACGTGGTAACTTTGAGGTCCTTTTCAATTATCATGCATCTTAGATCTGACTTCCGCTTTTCATTTCATTCTTTCCATCACTAATTCCTATTTTCTATCCAGCACAAGGTCCGTACGAGGTAGAATTTCTAAGATCTCTTCTATTACGCTTTTTCTTTTACTATTTAACAATTTTTTCTGGCGTAAATCCCATGGCTTCGTGACGTAGGGAATTCATAACAACTACAAAACTTGACACAAAACTGTCCCACGCCCTGTGATATCGGGGCCAGCAGGTTCTACAATATCTACCTAGCGCACTCATATATCGTTCAACTGGACTACGTGCTGGGTGGTAGGCCGAAATATATTTTACTTTGATGTTGTACTGCTTCACGTCATCTTTCCAAATCTTTGAAATAAACTGGGGCCAATTACCTGATAACACTGATTTGGGCTTTTATGTGGTACATAGGATTCAACTTTCCTATTGAGTACAGCTTTAGCTGTTGTGTTTTTGATAGGGAAAAGTTTCATGAATTTATAAAACACTTCTGATACTGAAATGAAACATCATTCTGGACTTCTGATACTATCAAACTATATGTAAAAGTTCCAGAACTCTTCTGAAGGGAGTCTCACAAACCCACGGAAATTAAGTCAAGTGTGTCTTCCGCTGTGTTACTTTACATAGGACGCTGATTAGTTCTATTGGCCACTTTTTGCTCCTTGGCAAACGTCGCACGACTTTATGCAGTCGTATATCTTTTTAACCGTGTTACTGCTGATTACTAATAAACTTGAAAGTTTTTCGATGCAATTATTACGTCCAGAATGTCCTATTGCAAAATGAGAATAGCCGCAGTGTGGAACTGAGACGATCTGCATGCTTTCCGGTCCTCCCTGCTCATATATTCCCTTTTAAGATCTTGTAATATATATCTGAGGATGGTTTGCGAGGCCAAAATTAACTTTCACTGATTTCCAAACTTCATCCTTGTTTTCGAAAGGTTGAATTTTCTGTTTCTCAGTTATTTCTTCAATGAAACGCTTTTTGAAATTATCATCTTCATTACTCTCTTAGGCCTGATCATTTAGATCCTAGATAAGGCCTCTGCTATATAACTGTCAGTGCCCTTGACATAACAGATCTGGTAAAATTGAACTGATAAGGGTACAACGCCTAGTGGGTAAATCTTCCAGTTAGTAGGCAGCAATCTTTCAGACACGTCAGTGAATTATGATCCCTGTGAATAACTGCTTTATGTCTCAATAAAAAATTTCAGAATTATTTCGAACCCCATATGATAAGTATTGCTTCTTTCTCCGATATGATATAATTTCTTTCACACGTAGACGTGGTCCTACTTGCAAATGCGTCAGTTTTGTAACCTGTTTTTTCGATGCTAGTTGTTTCTTGGAAAATTTCTATTCCGTGTGCACTGCTGTCTGCATTGATGCGATTTCTTTTCTACGGGATGCTGTAAAACACTATTTCTCGCCAGATTGCATTTTAATTTTTCGAAATCATTTCACATTCTTTAGTTCAAATAAAAGCACTATTCTTCCAAAGCAGATTGTTTGAATACTGACATTTAAACGCTTGCATCTTCGTAGATTTACTACACAATCGCAAAGGCTAAGAAAAGCTTTATGTTTCTTCTTGTTCTTGGCTGATGTGCATTATTAAATAGCTGTTAACTTTTCCAAAAATGGTTCAAATGGCTCTGTGCACTATGGGACTTAACTTCTGAGGTCATCAGTCCCCTACAACTTACAACTACTTAAACCTAACTAACCTAAGGACATCACACACATCCATGCCCAAGGCAGGATTCGAACCTGCGACCATAGTGGTCGCGCGGTTCCAGACTGTAGCGCCCAGAACCGCTCGACCACCCCAGTGGGCTTAACTTTTCCAGATCCTTGCCAATCCCAAAGGTGGTAATTATACGTCCAAGGAATTTTATCCCCCCCCCCCCTTTTTTTAGCGAAGTATTCTTAGACTTTTAAAGTCATCTATGCTGCTTAATGAGCAAATAAGTCTTCGTTTAACAGTTCAAAATGTTCTTGTCATTCTTCTGTGGCGCGTATTCGGGAGGACGACGGTTCAACCCGCGTCTGGCCGTCCAGATGTACATTTTCCGTGATTTTCCTAAATTGCTTCAGGCAAATGCCGGGATGGTTTTCTTCGAAGGGACACACCAGATTTCCTTCCCTGTCCTTCCCTAATCCTAGCGTATCCTCCGTCTCCAGTGACCTCGCTGTCGACGGGACCTTGAACACTAACCTCCTCCCTCCTCCTCTCCCTCCTCTTCTGTGGCGATCAACAAGTCGCCTTACACTGTCAATCCAGCAATCAATTTTAGTCCTAAAACTGAATCTAAGGCTCTAATGAAGTCTGAAACGGTTGTATCAAGACCAAAAAAACAACTTTAAACTGGTGACAATTACCAAAAAACAAGAAAGCAGTATAATTGCGAGATTATGCACTCAACGGAATCTGTCAGTAAACAGCCGTCAAATCGAGGCTGTTGGGATACTGTACATTACGTTTTTCAACATATCATCTAAATTTTCGTGTCGATCTGCTCTTTTTGACAATCTTCTCTAAAGTTCGTGTCTCAGTCACCACATCTACACCCCATTTTTCTGATTTAGGGTAGTGAGAGAACTGCTGTATTCACTGTTGCTGTTTCCGTAACTCCCCATCCAATCTTATTAACTCTGTCTGCCGGTAGGGCATGTTTCTTAGCAAAGGGAACCGAATCTCAAGCAAAAAGGTTTGTGTGACAGTGCTTTGATACAGTATTCTAAGTTCTTAACTAGCTCTGTGTAACCCCTCGTTACATATCTGGTCCTTTTTGAAACTAAAATTTATTCGAACTGACCGTGAATGATTCCTGTAATTCATATAAAGTCACTCATTCCCATTTTAAAGTAAAGAAAATTAAACAAAACATTATTAAGAACCAATGAAATAGAGTACTATATGCAAAGCAGCAAGGGGCTTTATTCAAACGTCCGTTTTGTATCACAACTATTATATAAACCCAACACACGTATCGTTAAACTCTTTAGTGTCTGAGATTTTCTAGCATCTGGGAGTCTTTGCGTTCGAGATTTTAGTTTCCGAGCTTTTAGCGTTTGAGTCTTGAGTATTTGCATCTCTTAAGTTCATGTGCCACTGCGTGAAATAGTTAATTTCATTGGAAGCCGGGCTACTTGAACATAAATTTCTGTTTAATTCGTCGTCAAAAGTACGAGAACTGTCAGAACTCAGATAACGCTAACATCCAGCGAACATATCAGTCGATAAAGAATCGATATCAGTAACTCAAATTTAAGAACTTCAGTTCCTGCCGAAGTTCCTATTTAAAAATCGCGTCGCAGCTTGACTTTCGACTGTAGACCTTGTTTGGACATTTATTACCGGGCTAAAGTGTGACTATTCATAGTATTGAATCATATCAGAGAACCTCTGTTACCAAATACTGAGCAAAGTAAGAGCTATAGTATCCTACGATTACGAACACAGTATCACGAGAAGTAAACTGTGCATTGGATTATCTCTGGACAGTAATAATAATAATAGTAGTAATAATAACAACAATAATAATATTTTATTCCACACTGACATTAAAGGAAACAATTTTCAACGGACAAAACATCGTGCTGTGTTAAATGAACCTTGTGACTTTGAAAGAATTAATTCGGTGAACATGTGCTACGTAAACAAAGAGCATATCTGGCGTCAGCCGTTAAACAACGTAGCTAGCCGATAGTAATAATTTGAATTTGAATTTATTAACGAGAGAGTCTGAGTCAGATAGGCGCAAACTAACATAAAGGCTTTTCCTAGGCAGACTTTAATTTCTTCCTGTAATCATTTGTGAGATCTTAAATACATAGATCACAGTTTTCGCCTAAAGTTATTAATTCTTTTTCTATCGCAGGACGCTCTTTGTCTGAGCTGTCATCTTAATCGACCCTAATGATGGCTTCCTAAACTTCACACTTTGTGTAATAGTCATGTACTTCGATAATTCATAAGCAATCGTCCGAATCTACTTCTTTTTGCAGACTGACAACAGTTAGTTCTACTGGCGTTTCGTTAGCCACGAATGCTTCATCTGCAACGTTGATGATTTCATCTATCTCCATTCTCCAGCTCCTTTCGATCATACTTATTTCTCTACTATTCATTTCTATATAATTGACAGCTCGCGTACTTCGCGCGACGCTCATTTGCTCACTACCTATCACCTCGTCAATATTTGATAGTTTCGAACTTTGTGCCACGACCGGGTTCCCGGGTTCGATTCCCGGCGGGGTCAGGGATTTTCTCTGCCTCGTGATGGCTGGGTGTTGTGTGCTGTCCTTAGGTTAGTTAGGTTTAAGTAGTTGTAAGTTCTAGGGGACTGATGACCATAGGTGTTAAGTCCCATAGTGCTCAGAGCCATTTGAACCATTTTTCGAACTTTGTGCAAAGTTAATTACGTCATCATTCTCCCTAATGTCGGGCAACGTCATACTGTCTACGACGCTTTTCTTCCTTTAATACTATCAAACATTTTGGCCACATAATTTCTTTTTAAACATTTCCACTCCCGTTGCTTTAGTCCTCGGTACAGATCGTCCTTCTGTTCGCTCCAATCTGCAGTTCCTGACAACTCATTTTATCAAGTTTTAACATTAGTTACACTACAGTCAGCGTGTTCTTCTCGACTACGAACGTGTTTCATATTCTCTCTTGCTACGGTGTCGTTAGTTACCACAGTGCCTTCCCTGCTGTGACGCCATTATTCTGTTTTGCTGCTGTAACTGAGGTTTCTATATGGACAGCTGATCGATCAGATTTTCCTGCAGCTGTGTTCGTTTCGCTGCCTGCCTGCCGTGACTCATACTTGATCACACCTGTCGCTACACTTGTAGCGGTCTGCAACGCTTCGCTATCTCTTTCTTGTGCAGAGATATCACAACTTTTATTTCTGTGTTGTTTCCTACGTCTGAGCTGTGTCATTCCGTGTTAGTTTAGCCAGCATTATATGCGGACCTCAGTTTTCCTCACTTTTGCAGTCGTGTTAATGCCGAGGTGCAAATCCTAACCCTAGTAGCTAAAGTACCTTGAGCTACGCCCCTTCCTCTTTAAGCCATATTAATGCGATATCTATCGTCATCATTCTGTTCGCTGCCATTGTGATTACCTCGACTGTTGTTACAGTTCCACTGAGAATCAAGAATACTTCGCCGTTGATCTTAATCTTCAACTCTTTCCAGAAATCCCGAAAAGCTTTTATAACTTCCATACTATCTCAGGTTCGGATCGTCTGCTCCTTGAGTGGGTCAATTTTCGGTACCAAGATTAACGGAAATCGTTCATGGAGTATCTGCCCCTATTTTCATACACTCTGGACATAAGGAATTCACATCACAAGAATTCTTGTTTCTGTTCTGAACAGTATTCTTCGGCAAATTTTGTTTTAAATCACTAATATCATATGATCTGTGATCATATTTAGAGGCCATCTTTCGGAATCAACTGCTAATGCACTAATTAGCGTATGTATCTTTTACAGACCTGTTCAGTCACCAGAAAAATTTTTTTTGCAGTCTTTCAGGATGTGCCTAGCAGTATATCTTCTGGCAGGCTCAAAGCATTGCTCACCATCTAATAGTTTGTCATAAGCAGTTCTGTCAGTCACATTACCTGGTTTGTCTCTAATTTTTGCGAGTTAATTTCCCAAAGATGTTCGGACTCACATGCACTACCTCTTCGTCGAAATGTCTTGGCTCAAATTCGTCTAGGGGTTGAACCGCACGTGTTGCATTACACGCCCTAAATTAGACGCTTGCGACCCTTTGGTTAAATTGTCTGGCTGATGGCAAGTTTGCGAAATACAAAGTTAACATAACATATAATAGCAGTAATAATAATATCGGGAACTAAGTACACCACCCATAAATGATGTAGGCCACACAGTTGCGATTCGGTTAGAATAATGTTTATTCAGAAAGTAGACTGGTAGCGAATCTTTCGTATTTAGAATCACTGTTACGCACGGGAGCATATCCATTTGACACAGTTCGATCATTCACAATCTCATCGCGAAATACAAGTCTAATATTCCACTTCCATCTTTACACGAATAGTCGGAGTTCACTCTAGGCGCGCGGCTGGTCACCGCTCAGAGTCTAATTCCCGCGACACCACACAACGCGTAATTTTCTAAGTCGTTTCACTTACTAGCAGCCTAAAGACTGACTGTCCGCTTTCCGCTTTCACGTTTCAAACCGAAGAGTATCCTCTGGTGTCTCCAGTCGAAATGTCCTCTTTGGTGTCCAGACCAGAACTGCCCACTGCCCGTCCGAGACCGCGTTTCCCGCGTGCCGAGCATCTTCGCTCAACTCACTAGCGCAGTTCCCTTTCCTGAACCGGTCCATCTGATTGGCTACAGCTTATTCTGCATTGCTTTACATTTTAACATATTTAAATAATCAAAGCTTGACCACTTTCATGTTCTAAATAGAGTAAGAATAATATCCATTATATAATAAACGTTAAATTCTTTTACATAAAACCAATTTTCTTCTTAACTTTGAATGTAACGGCCAATAGCTTTGCACCAGTGTGCTTTCTCATAAATAAATAAAGAATGAAACTAAGTATTTTGCAGTAAACTTCACAACAAATATTCTATTGCCTAATGATTCAAAAAGGGGTCATGCTGTCATCGTTCCATGTGTTTTGTGTGGAGGAAAGGATGATCTGGTGCTTAACTGAAAATGCCGATAATTTAAATTTACTATATCTTTCAAACAAATAAAGTTACAGAGTTGGTATTTACAACGTTTGCCATTTTAATGATACGCTTCTATACGAAATGTCGATCGTTAAGATGAACCAAAGTGATCAGATTTTAACATTCAAATTTTTGTTACTAAATTTGTTAATTTCACTTTAACACTAATATTAAAATATTATACATATGATCAATATTCAACTTTTATTGGGATCACCATGAAATTTTATGGAGGATGGCAGATTAAAATTACTGTGGTTTCATTCCCTGCACTGCTAGAGAATTAAATAGTTTTTATAAATGCTTCCCTTTATGACTGATCTTAGGTTCGCTATATTTAACTCGTTGTCTACAAAAGCCCTCTACTGGGTTTCCTTATGATATAGGTTCGCAGGAGAGTTTCTGTAAAGTTTGGAAGGTAGGAGACGAGGTACTGGCAAAAGTACGGCTGTGAGGACGGGGCGAGAGTCGTGCTTGGGTAGCTCAGTTGGTAGAGCACTTGCCCGCGAAAGGCAAAGGTCGCGGGTTCGAGTCTCGGTCCGGCACACAGTTTTAATCTGCCAGGAAGTTTCATATCAGCGCACACTCCGCTGCAGAGTGAAAATCTCATTCGGTAAACATTAGTATTTCTGATGTCTGTTTCGGTTTCCATATCCTCAGTTTAGTTACTAAAATCGATTACTTTTCTGTCTAATTTTTGAATCTGCCGACTGATTTTAAAACACTATTGTTTCATTTGATCCCCAAGTTACTGTTTTGTGCACTGATGCTATCAATACTACTATTATCTGCCTTGAGTCGGTTGTCAACACCACTCACGCAACTTGCCTGTGACTTGAGTTGCAGTTTAACTTATCATGTCCTATGAAACGTACTGTCCTTTTTCGTAAAGACTTTTCTGCAAGCGTATGCTGCTGGACATTCAGTGTTCGTAATACGTTTATTTCGCTTTTATTGCTGGTGCTGCTATCCTTATTTTAGTGAATGGAAACTGCTAGACTGTCCTGTCACAGTCGCCATGTACAACACTACCAGCCACCTACACTACTGGCCATTAAAATTGCTACACCAAGAAGGAATGCAGATGATAAACGGGTATTCATTGGACAAATATATTATACTAGAACTGACATGTGATTACATATTCACGCAATTTGGGTGCATGGATCCTGAGAAGTCAGTACCCAGAACAACCACCTTTGGCCGTAATAACGGACTTGATACGGCTGGGCATGGAGTCAAACAGAGCTTTGATGGCGTGTGCAGGTACAGCTGCCCATGCAGCTTCAATACGATACCACAGTTCATCAAGAATAGTGACTGGCGTATTGTGACGAGCCAGTTGCTTGGCCACCACTGACCAGACATTTTCCAATGGTGGGAAATCTGGAGAATGTGCTGGCCAGGGCAGCAGTCAAACATTTTCTGTATCCAGAAAGGTTCGTACAGGGCCTGCAACATGCGGTCGTGCATTATCCTGCTGAAATGTAGGGTTTCGCAGGGATCGAACACAACTGAAATGTAACGTCCATTGTTCAAAGTGCCGTCAGTGCGAACAAGAGGTGAGCGAGGCGTGTAACCAATGGCAACCCATACATCAAGCCGGTTGATACTCCAGTATGGCGATGACGAATACACGCTTCCAATGAGCGTTCACCGAAATGTCGCCAAACACGGATGTGACCATCATGATGCTGTAAACAGAACCTGGATTCATCCGAATAAAATTACGTTTTGCCACTCGTGCACCCAGGTCCGTCGCTGAGTACCAGGCGCTCTGGTCTGTGATGCAGCGTCAAGGATAACCGCAGCCATGGTCTCCGAGTTGATAGTCCATGTCCGTGCTTCTGCAAACGTCGTCGAACTGTTCATGCAGATGGTTGTTGTCTTGCAAACGTCCCCATCTGTTGACTCAGGGATCGAGACGTGGCTGCACGATCCATTACAGCCATGCGGATGCTAGTGATACGAGGCCGTTGGGATCCAGCACGGCGTTCCGTATTACCCGCCTGAACCCACCGATTCCATATTCTGCTATCAGTCATTAGATCTCGACCAACGCGAGCAGCAATGTCGCGATATGATAAACCGTAATCGCGATAAGCTAAAATTCCGACCTTTATCAAAGTCGGAAACGTGATGGTACGCATTTCTCCTCCTTACACGAGGCATCACAACAACGTTTCACCAGGCAACGCCGGTCGCCAGCTGTTTGTGTTTGAGAAATCGGTTGGAAACTTCCCTCATGTCAGCACGTTGTAGGTGTCGCCACCGGCGTCAACCTTGTGTGAATGCTCTGAAAAGCTGATCATTTGCATATCACAGCATATTCTTCCTCTCGGATAAATTTCGCGTCTGTAGCACCTCATCGTCGTGGTGTAGCAATTTTAATGGCCAGTAGTGTATTACTGCAGCAATTCACCTACAACATTAGCCCTATGAAAGGGATTTAATTTGGCCGTGACTGCGTGTTAATGGATGAGGTATCGAAATATTTTTCGCTAACCAAGGAATATGTTCAGTATAAACGGGATTCAAACCAATATTATGGAAGTTTTAAAGTAAACTGCAATTTATGTAATGGAAAAAAAGATCGCCAGAATAATTAGGCAAAACTGTAACAAGTGGCACACTGTTCATTAAGAAAGTCAACAGCTATGAATAACACAACTTGGTACTAAGCAGAAAAGTAGCACTATTTATGAAGCAGTAGGGCAATGGTCTGTCATGAGCAACAGGGATGTAATGGCAACAAACTTTCTCTGACTAATATTACCTGATGTGCTTTACACAGTGTTACTACATGATGATGCTTTTACGCATTAGTTACTGTAGATAATTATGTTAGCTGACCTGATTAGTAGTTATCTCCTTTTGTAGCATTTACTTCTTTGCATTAAGTAGGTCATCTATGAAACATGCGAATCCTTTACACTATGAACAATTGTAGCTAATTAGCTTTTACAGCACGCAGATATTAGTACAATGATATTTGTACTTTATTAGTAGTGTTACTGCAAAACTGGCTCAACAATTAGCACGCTTTTAAGCACACACAAGGAAATACGATCACTTTAACAAAACCTGTGAAGTAGGTATTCATTTAGTTGACCCTTAAACTGTGTGACCAGTAACCACTTATTACAATCACTGTTTTATTCAGTGGCTTTAAGTACTGAATATAGATTTTAGTAAGAATGATTTTAAATAAAGTTATTTTTAAATAAACTAATTAGTTCTTTTCTTTGCATCTACACTTATACAAACCCTTAACTCTTCACTTACGGTAATTTACGTGGGATATTTCAGAAACTAAACACTTACGGAATAGACTAGTCCACGATGCCAGAATGAGATTTTCACTCTGCAGCGGAGTGTGCGCTTATATGAAACTTCCTGGCAGATTAAAACTGTTTGCCCGACCGAGACTCGACCTTGGGACCTTTGCCTTTCGCGGGCAAGTGCTCTACCATCTGAGCTACCGAAGCACGACCCACGCCCGGTGCTCACAGCTTTACTTCTGCCAGACCACGATGTTTAATAGTCATGATTAAATCTCTAAATATTTTTGCCGTTCTCTTTAATAGGTCATTCGGATGTATTGCATCTCTAGAAATAGGATAGAGTTTAGAATCAATGACTAGGGATTCATATTAGTTTCTCAACAAAGAGTTGATCTAAAAGCGGCTATTTTTGCTGATAAAGCAATCTTCTGTGGATACGTGGCAACCGTACTCGTGGCTCTTTATGAAAACAAGGCTCTGGAAATTGTCAGGCCTCAGATTTTTACGCATCAACCAATAAAATCCACGAATAATTAACCTGTAATCCTGCAGATATGATATGTTACTGTTCAATATTGCTGTTTTTCTTTCCTCATTGAGCACACTCGATGTGAATAGTTTTGTTGCAAGCCACCGAATATACTGTGCCACAAACACTACTTGCGGTTCTACCACCAAATGTAGCAGCATTTTAACAGAAAACAGTTTTGAAAATAATATACAAAAATTAAGTACAATGAGATAAATATACAGAAAATATGAAAACAAATTTTATATATGAACTGTTGTAAGTAGGCTGTTCATGTTTTCTTTATGTAAGTAGGCTGTTTATGTTTTCTTTATGTAAGTAGGCTGTTTATGTTTTCTTTATGTAAGTAGGCTGTTTAGGTCTTTTTATTGGTAACGCCACCTCTGTATGAAAATCACTGGCTGTGCTGTGTGCAGTCTGTGGCTAGTTTACATTGTTGTCTGCCATTGTAGTGTTGGGCAGCGGCAGCTGGATGTGAACAGCGCGTAGCGTTGCGCAGTTGGAGGTTAGCCGCCAGCAGTGGTGGATGTGGGGAGAGAGATGGCGAAGATTTGTAATTTGTCATGAACTGCTATATTTATATATGATGATATCAAGGTAAATACATTGTTTGTTCTCTATTAATATCTTTCATTTGCTAACTATCCCTATCAGTAGTTAGTGCCTTCCATAGTTTGAATTTTTTATTTAGCTGGCAGTAGTGGCGCTTGCTGTATTGCAGTAGTGGGAGAAACGAAGATTATTGTGAGGTAAGTGATTTAGTGATTTGTGAAAGGTATAGTTTAATGTTAGTCAGGGCCATTCTTTTGTAGGGATTTTTGAAAGTCAGATTCCGTTGCGCTAAAAATATTGTGTGTCACACTATATTTTACCGTAATGAATGATCAGGACTGTCTTTATGGACTGTGACAAAATTTTAGCTTTTGACCAACGTTGTATCAATAAGTGGGTGCATTTGATATCTTTGTTATTGTAATTATGAAAAATTTTTTCAAATCTGTATTGGGCACTGCCCAAACCAATTTGTAAAATTTTTTTGTGGGGAGCATGGGGGCTGTGTAAGTAGGCTGTTCATGTTTTCTTTATGTAAGTAGGCTGTTTATGTTTTCTTTATGTAAGTAGGCTGTTTAGGTCTTTTTATTGGTAACGCCACCTCTGTATGAAAATCACTGGCTGTGCTGTGTGCAGTCTGTGGCTAGTTTACATTGTTGTCTGCCATTGTAGTGTTGGGCAGCGGCAGCTGGATGTGAACAGCGCGTAGCGTTGCGCAGTTGGAGGTGAGCCGCCAGCAGTGGTGGATGTGGGGAGAGAGATGGCGAAGATTTGTAATTTGTCATGAACTGCTATATTTATATATGATGATATCAAGGTAAATACATTGTTTGTTCTCTATTAATATCTTTCATTTGCTAACTATCCCTATCAGTAGTTAGTGCCTTCCATAGTTTGAATCTTTTATTTAGCTGGCAGTAGTGGCGCTTGCTGTATTGCAGTAGTGGGAGAAACGAAGATTATTGTGAGGTAAGTGATTTAGTGATTTGTGAAAGGTATAGTTTAACGTTAGTCAGGGCCATTCTTTTGTAGGGATTTTTGAAAGTCAGATTGCGTTGCGCTAAAAATATTGTGTGTCAGTTTAAGCACAGTCGTGTATAATTGTTCTAAGGGGAAGTCTCGTGTATAAATTGTACTAAGGGGACGTTTCACTGTGCCAAAGAACATGGTGACATAGCCATCACATTAAGCACAGAAAAGCAAAGAAAATACATCATAGAGATATGGTCGATACTGTACAGAAGTGTTACGCAATCTTATACTTGCAATCTTTGAGTATCTAAGACCTATTAGTTGATAGGTTTTTTATGAATTTCATTATTATTGTGTTTTAGTGCAGACGTGTAGTCATAAGAGTTTACATACATTTGAAAAAATAATATTTGTGCTGCTATAAACTATCTACAAAGCCGAAAGCCAGCTCAGGACGAACTATAAAATAAATATTATTGTCAAACATAATAACCTTGTGCTTTATTTTTTAACGGCTATTCGTACATGATGCTGAAGTACTGCTTATCATAGGATGTGCTTGGTATTTATTTTCAACTACTTCATCTACATTTCTGGTACTCTACGTATTCGCAGATACTGCATAGCATAAATAAGAGACGATCTAAGAATTCAATGATATTTTTCCGTTTCTGTTTACATGGATGTAACTACGTTTTAACTCAGACTGCTGACAAAAGTTTTCGCCAGTAGGTGTAAGCGCACTCTGTGACTAACATCATGGAGAAAACGGTGGCAAAATGAGGACGAGCAGCAAGAGCAGGGAGCGGCACCTAAGAAAGAGGAAATTGTGGTTCAGAATTTCAGATTCTTCACAGAGCAAACTGCTACTCAAGGAACACGCAATGAAAGCTTTGTTTGTGGATAAATCATATACTGAAATATTAACTGTGTGATAAACGGTGATTTGTCTGCAACCTCTCACATTATAACGAAGTAAGGTAAATTGCCTAAAATGAATTGGTGAATTTACGCTATTTAATAAGTCTGTGCGTAAAAGTGAAGAAGCTGAATCTGAAACAAAGTTTGTGTGTGCTCAGTTTTTTCTTTACTTAAATCCAAGAACTGAATTGTTCTGTTTTTGTGATTGTTAGGAAAATGAAGGTGAAAATACACATTAATCTTTGTTTGAATACAGTGGTGCAAGCAAACTGCAATTTTTGTCCTTTTTATTGCGCCTCAATGTAAGAAGGTGACACCGATACGGCCTCCTTGGTATTAACTACAAAACATTAACAAAAAATTTAAAATGTTGATAACTTTGATAACATTATTGTAAAATAACAGCAATGTGATAGATAATTAAAAAACTAATGAATCTTGATGGTAGGTATTTATTAAAATTAATAATCACACGTTACAATGGTTGTCGGTTTCGATTTTATCAAAAATTATCGTCAGACAATATCTCTGAAAGATTAAACATTAACATTCTTCAGATGGGAGACAGACGAACAATTCCACACTTCATCTACATAATAAATATGGATAGACAAACTTAACAAAATTAAAGAGTTCTCATACGATAAGATGGTGATCAGTGCCGTCAACTGGAGCATTGGTAAGTGACAGAGGACACCACCGATAACTGCTTCATAGCGTGAAAACGCTACGCGTCATAAGAAGGAAGCTCCGCCCTTCGCCCGTTCCATGACATTACTGAGAGCCAATAGGGCTTCACATAAGTTTATAAACAAACTGCCTGCTGGCTAATGTCTCGGGTTCTTCGGCCGACGTTCGTCTGATGATTTTTCTGACATTTCGCCAGCACGAGCGGCTAATATTGTCAGAGTTTCAACTCTATTGCTGGTGGTGAACTGGACCCGAGCTCGCGGCAACGAAGTATATGTACATGGCCCGCCATATCCAAGGGCTTCTCCGCGGTCATTTCCAGAGCGGTTCTCTTGATATCTGCGACGATCGTTCGTTGCAGAATGTGGAGCCAGGATCCGTTTAGCCTGACCCTTTATCCTTCCTTGTTGAAGCTATTCTCGTGTGCATGTACTTCAATAGCTACCCTGAACAAGCGGGTGTGATAGTTCCACCCTACAGCTAGAACTTCCGTGTCGGCGAATTTTACTACATGGTCCGTCACACAATGCGTGCTCTGCCAAGGTCGATTTCTCCACCTGCCCCAACCTGCAGTATAATTATGTTCTGTAACCCTGGTGTTGATTGATCGTCGTCCTTCCAACATAAACTTTTCCACATGTGTATGGTATGCTGTATATCCCCGACAGTGCAAGTGGGTCCCTTTTCCCCTTTGCCGATCTGAGACACTATTTGATCTTCTTTGTCGGTTTGTAAGCAGTCTTTACGTCGTGTTTGCGCAATATACGGCTAATCGGTTAATCAAGGTCCGTCTCACATAGCGCGTGCTCTGCCACAGCCGATATCTCCATCTGCCCCAACCTGCAGTGTGATTATGTTCTGTGATCCTCGTATTGATTGATCGTCGAGTAATTCCAGCATAAACTTTTCCACATGTGCATAGTATGCGGTATATTCCCGACTTTGCATGTCAGTCCTCTTTCTCCTTTTCTGATGTGAGACACTCTTTGTTCTTCTTTGTCGATTTGTACATAGTCTTTACGCCATGTTTGCGCATTACACAGCCGATTCTGTCCGTCACTCTGGGAATGTATGGCAGGAAGGCGCACCCCACATTTCTTTTTCTTATTTGTCACTTCCTCGAGGGTCTGGCTCTGTTACACATCTAATATAACTTGTGGAGTACCCATTGCTGAGAACTCTTTCCAACTGTTGTATTTCGCGTCTGAGGTGCTGCGGCTCACATATTCGTCTTGCTCGCGTTACCAGCGTATTAATCACCCCTCTTTTCTGGCTCGTGTGGTGATTTGAAAGTTTTTGCAGGTATCGGTTCGTGTGTGTCGGTTTTCGGTACACGCTGTGTCCCACGCTTTCACCATCCCTTGTGTCAGACACATCTAAAAATGGTAGTTTTTTGTCATTTTCTACTTCCATCGTAAATTTTATGTTTTTATGGAGGGAGTTCAAATATCTTGTGAAATCACCTAGCTGTTCTTCACCTTGGGTCCACACGACGACGGCATCAATCATGTATCTGTACCACACTTCACGTTTACAAGGTGCCCAGTCCAGTGCCTGTGCTTAGAAATGTTCCATGAATCAGTTGGCCGTCACTAGACTAAGAGAACTAGCCACGGCAAGGCCTTCCAGCTGTTTGTAGAAGTTGCCATTCCACGTGAAGTAGCTCGTGGTGGGACATACATGAAAGATGTTTGTAATATCTAGCAGGAAGATTGAACCAATGTGCTCCAGAGAGTCACTGAGTGGCACTTTCTGAAACAAAGAAACAACATCAAAGCTGACCAGGATGTCGGTTGGAGCAAGTTTTAGTTTCTTCACGTTCTCAATGAAATGTTGTGAGTTCTTTATCTATTTGTCCGGTTTCCCCAATTGCGGCTGGAGCCGAGAGGCCAAGTGTTTTGCCAGTATGTACGTCAGTGAGCCAGAAGCCCTAACAGTTGTTTTTATTGGAACGTTGTTCTTATGGATCTTAGGTAATCCATACAGCCGAGGTGATAGGGGCCCCGTGTTGCGCAGGTTCCTCTGTATATCCGCCGGCAGAGAAGACGCCCTGATTAACCGATTAGCCGTATATTGCGCATACACGACGTAAAGACTACTTACAAACCGACAAAGAAGATCAAATAGTGTCTCAGATCGCAAAGGCGAAAGGGACGCACTTGCACTGTCTGGGATATACCGCATACCATAATTACACTGCAGGTTGGGGCAGGTGGAGAAATCGGCCGTGGCAGAGCACGCGTTGTGTGAGGACCATGTAGTAAATTCGCCGACACGGGAGTTGTGGCTGTAGGGAGGAACTATCTCACCCGCTTGTTCAGGGTAGCTACAGAAGTACATAAACACGAGAAGTGCTTCAACAAGGAAAAAGAAGGCGTCAAGGACAACGGATCCTGGCTTCATGTGCTGCAACGAACGACAGTCACAGGTAGAGAGAGAACCGCATTGGAAATGACCGCGGAGGAGGCCTTGGACATTGGCGCGCCTGGTACGTATAGTTCGTGGCCGCGAACTCGGCTCCATTCCACCACCAGTGATGGAGGGTGAAACTTTGATAATACTAGCCACTCTAGCTGGCGAAACGTCAGAAAAATTACGAGACCAACGTCTGCTGCAGAAATCGAGACAGAAGCTAGCAGGCAGTTCGTCAACAAGTGGCCACGAAAGCCGTAACAAATTTTTATAGCATTGTAACATACGGTAAGCCACGAAACGTAGATATAGATGTAAATAAAATACGATTTTAAGGATGACATAAAATAAGTACGACGCTTTAGAAATTATTTTACATTAGCATAACTAATTACGAGCACATAGAAATAACCAACAGAAATTGAAGTAAGAACGCTAAAGCAGCATCTACGGACGGTACGTAGAAGTAAAAACTCTAATACTGAAGAGAAAATAAATGTAGCGACGCCAAAT
The DNA here is from genome assembly GCF_021461385.2 of Schistocerca piceifrons. Lineage (NCBI taxonomy): Eukaryota > Metazoa > Arthropoda > Insecta > Orthoptera > Acrididae > Schistocerca > Schistocerca piceifrons. The sequence goes on from NC_060139.1 coordinate 891,720,085, forward strand.
TGTGCCATGGAGACGGTAGCGTGGAACCTCTCGAGGCGAAGTGTCAATGGCGAGGAATACGGTGAGCCAGAGATGTAACGACAGAATGACGTCGTAGGTCATCATGGAGACATGGTATGGACGTAAATATCGGTAGCAAAACAATATAAGTGGCAAAAGAATCTCCAACACATGTCAGTCCTGCGCTACCGTTCTCACGGCAGCGGTTGGTTGGACTTATCTTTCCTTCAGTATTATAGTTTTAACTTCCACCTTCCACGCAACGCCCGTAGGTGGCGGTTTTGCGTTCTTATTTCCATTTTTGTTGGTTGTTTTCATCTATTCATAACTATTTTTGCCAACGTAATAAATTACTAATGAGTGATACTTATTTTATATAATCCATAATATTGAATTTTATCTACATGTAGATCTAAGTCCCATGGGATACGTATCTTAACATCGTATGTTAAGTCCTATTTGCTCTCAATGACGTCATGCGGCTGGCATACGTGTATTGTTTTGACGCTGTTTAGCAGTTACCGGTGGCGTCCTCCGACACTTACTAATGCTCCAGCAATCGTCTCTGCTCAACATCTTATGCTACAAGAACTTTCTCATTCTATTAAGTTTGTCTGTCCCTGTTTATTGTGCAGATGATTTGTGTATTTTGACTTCTGTTTCTCTCTAAAGAATATTAATTTTCAACGTTTCAGAAACCTTTTCTGAACATGGCTTTTGATAATATTGAAACCAGTTACCCTTTTGACGTCTGATTATTAATTTTAAGAAATCCTTCCTATCAAGGCTGTTTAACACTTCAATTCTAAATATTGTCTTCAGGTCGATTCGCGGCAGTAAAAATTTGGCTATGAGGAGTGCTTCATCTGTTCGACCATGTTCCACCTTCATCGTTCAACATACGAAAATAAGTTGCAATGACTAGGACTTTATTCGAAAAATCTAACATACTAAGACTTTATGTTTATTATTGACTACTGATGGGTTTGCAGTGTTGGGACTGTAATAATCAGCTTACGTTTTACAGTCTTGACAATCGAGTTATAGCTAAAAGTCATTTCTTTTCTTCATCGTGATAACTAGTGCAACCGAAAACATACACATCACACGCGCTGATAGTGCCTATGTTGACTTGGTTTATATGTCTACCGACGTCGACAACTTCTATTACCACTGTATGCTTGATGATGATGGTCAGAAGCTCTAGCTGACCACAATAACTGTTACCTCTTTATCATAGTTCGGATAAAACGCGATACACTCTGACATTTCTTTCGACAGAATGAAATTATCAAATGGCTCTGAGCACTATGGGACTTAACATCTATGGGCATCAGTCAGTGAAATTATCGAATATTTGATGTTGATAACGATAACACGCTACCTCATCAACAGTATCCGGACAGCTATTAGTGGATATTAATTCTGGGTGTGTCCACCGTTCGCCTTTATGACGACTTGAATTCTGTTGAGGAGACGTTCCAGTACGTGTCTGAATTTCTGTGCAGGAATGTCGGCCTCTTCATCCCCAAGAACCGATAGCAAGGAAGACAGTGATAGTAGACGCTAGCATCTAATTCATCCCAAAGGTGCCACTGGGTTCAGGTGGAGACTCTGGCCAGGCCAGTAAATTTCAGGAATTTTACTGTTCACAAATTATTTACTCAAAGGTGTTGTTTTCTAACACCGTGCATAGTCGTGCTGATACAACCACCGTCTCCAAACTATTCATCTCTTCTACGCAGTAGACAGTTGTCTAAGATACTGTCTGTTCATACTTCACGGTTTCTTTAATGCAAGAAGGGGACCACATCCTAGTGACGAAACACACTCACTGCATTGCATCATGTGCTGTTTGCACTACACATGATGGCAGGTAGCGTTCTCCTAGCATTCGCCAAACTCAAACCCCTACATTGAATTGCAACAGAGTATAACGCTATTCGCCACTCGAAATCACTGTTTTCCAACCATCCATTATTTGGTAGCGTCTCTCTTTATACAACCTCAAGCGTTGGCCACAGACGACTGCAATATGTGGTCAATGAGGAGCTGCTCTACCATTGTATCCCATTGTTTTGAAACGTCTAGACACTGTCATTGATCTGACTGAATTCCTGGTTGTATTACGAATTACTGTGTTCGTATCGTCAGCCATAGGAACAATTTGGGTTTGTAGCACAACTGAAATTGTGAAATTAAACATATCTTTCTTTAATTTTCGTTCATCTTGTGTTCAGGAGAAAAATTGTAATGCGCTAAGTCTTCTTGTTGTTACCCTTTTGTCTTCTGTCCGACATCCGTAATGGTTCTCTGTTTTGTGGGTTGGGGTAATAAGCGTAATGGACTTTAATATATTTTCCTTTTTTGTCAATGTAATCCGTTTCTTCTTCTAATATTGTCTGAAAATTGTGTTTATATGTTGCAGCTAATTAGGCCGTGCCGGCTGGTGTGGTCGAGAGGTTCTAGGCGCTTCAGTCCGGAACTCCGCGACCGCTATGGTCGCAGGTTCCAAACCTGCCTCGGGCATGGATGTGTGTGATGTCCTTGGATTAGTTAGGTTTACGTAGTTCTAAGTTCTAAGGGACTGATGACCTCAGATGTTAAGTCCCATAGTGCTCAGAGCCATTTGAACCAATTAGGCCGTTGTACATAAAAGTTTTCTATAGCAGCAGTAGTTTTTACATTATGACGCGGTACCAAACCCAGAAAACTTTTATGTCGACTGACTCTGGCCGCGGAAGCCTACGCAATTATATAGGCCGTTGTAGTTGGACAGTCTGCTGACGTAAAATCCGCACGCTTCAGGCGCGCTGTCGGATGTATATTTAACTCTTTGAGTAGTCGAACTTGCAGTCTAATTTTCCTTTTACGAAGTCCGATTATTACTACTTTTGTCATACAAATCATTTCTTGCATTGTGTGTTAATATTTTCACGTCCTGTATCGCGAAGCCTATCCAATGACGACATGTGAGCTTGACTTTTAGAAGACTCTAGTAATACAGGTAAACGAGTGTTTAGTGAATTTCACCATGATAATTAACGAAAAAATTTCTAACAATTCATGAGCTTTATACAGGCTGGTCCACTGATAGTGACCGGGCCAAATATCTCACGAAATAAGCATCAAACGATAAAACTATAAAGAACTAAAGAACGGAACTCGTCTAGCTTGCAGCGGGAAACCGGGTGGCGCTATGGTTGCCCGCTAGATGCCGCTGCCATAGGTCGAACGGATATCAACTGCGTTTTTTTTTAAATAGGAACCCCCATTTTTTTATGTAGTACGTAAAGAAATATGAATGTTTTAGTTGGATCACGTTTTTCGCTTTGTGACAGATGGCGCTGTAATAATCACAAACGTATAAGTATGTGGTATCACGTAATTCCGCCAGTGCGGACGCTATTTGCTTCATGATACATTACCCCTGTTAAAATGGACCGTTTACCAATTGCGGTAAAGGTCGATATAGTGTTGATGTATGGCTATTGTGATCAAAATGGACAACGGGCGTGTGCTATGTATGCTGCTCGGTATCCTGGACGATATCATCCAAGTGTCCGGACCGCACGCCGGATAGTTACGTTATTTAAGGAAACAGGAATCGTCCAGCCACATGTGAAATGTCAACCACGACCTGCAACAAATGATGATGCCCAAGTAGGTGTTTTAGCTGCTGTCGCAGCTAATTCGCAAATCAGTAGCAGGCAAACTGCGCGAGAATCTGGAATCTCAAAAACGTCGGTGTTGCGAATTCTACAGCAACATCGATTGCACCCGTACCGTATTTCTATGCACCAGGAATTGCATGGCGACGACTTTGAACGTCGTGTATAGTTATGTCACTGGGCACAAGAGAAATTACGGGACGATGACAGATTTTTTGCACGCGTTCTATTTAGCGACGAAGCGTCATTCACCGACAGCGGTAACGTAAACCGGCGTAATATGCACTATTAGGCAACGGAAAATCCACGATGGTTGCGACAAGTGGAACATAAGCGACCTTGGCGGGTTAATGTATGGTGCGGCATTATGGGAGAAAGGATAATTGGCCCCCATTTTATCGATGGCAATCTAAACGGTGCAGTGTATGCTGATTTCCTACGTAATGTTCTACCGATGTTACTACGTTTCACTGCATGACAGAATGGCGATGTACTTCCAACATGATGGATGCCCGGCACATAGCTCGCGTGCAGTTGAAGCGATACTGAATAGTATATTCCATGACAGGTGGATTGGTCGTCGAAGCACCCTATCATGGCCGCACGTTCACCGGATCTGACGTCCCCGGATTTCTTTCTGTGAGGAAAGTTGAAGGATATTTGCTATCGTGATCCACCGACAACGCCTGACAACATGCGTCAGCGCATTGTCAATGCATGTGCGAACATTACGGAAGGCGAACTACTCGCTGTTGAGTAGAATACCATTACACGTGTTGCCAAATGCACTGAGGTTGACGGTCATCATTTTGAGCATTTTATGCATTAATGTGGTATTTACAGGTAATCACGCTGTAACAGTATGCGTTCTCAGAAATGATAAGTTCAGAAAAGTACATGTATCACATGGGAACAACCGAAATAAAATGTTCAAACGCACCTACGTTCCGGAGTTTAATTTAAAAAACCTACCTGTTACCAACTGTTCGGCTAAAATTGTGCGTCATATGTTTGTGACTATTACAGCGCCATCTATCAGAAAGCGAAAAAAGTGTTCCAACTAAAACATTCATATTTCTATAAGTACTACACGAATATGTAATACAAATGGGCGATCCCTTTTTAAAAAAAACGCAGTTTATATCCGTTTGATCTATGGCAGCGTCATCTAGCGCGCCAACCGTAGCGCCATCTGGTTTCCCCCTTCAAGCTAGACAAGTTTTTTTCTTTGTAGTTTTTTCGTTTGACGCTTATTTCGTGAGATATTTGGCCTGGTCACTATCAATGGGCCACCCTGTATACTCCTGCTATGGTCAATGTGATGTCCCATCTCCCGAATAATTTACATTAAAAATTTCACTTTATCGTTTTTGTCATTTACTCTTTTTTTTGGACTATGCTACAGCGTCAGTATGGAACACTAATTATTTCTTTGGCTGATTTTATGGCAACTTTTACAATCACATTCCGTAATGCGGTCGATGATAGCAGTTCCTCAGCACAAGAAGTCTACCTAGTCCTATGTAACTGTGGTTCATATTTCGCGTTGCTATTTGACTATCACAAAAAAAATGTTCAAATGTGTGTGAAATCTTATGGTACTTAACTGCTAAGGTCATCAGTCCCTAAGCTTACACACTACTTAACCTAAATTATCCTAAGGACAAACACACACACCCATGCCCGAGGGAGGACTCGAACCTCCTCCGGAACCAGCCGCATAGTCCATGACTGCAGCGCCTGAGACCGCTCGGCTAATCCCGCGCGGCATACAATCACATTACCAAGAGCCAAGTAGGGTAACGTTAGAAGGGTTGAGATGTCCCTGATAGGTTTATTAGTCAGTTGGCAGGCCATGTCTGCTGCACATTCGAAGTCAGTGAGCCCTCTTGGCCCACCCATTTCTGGTGTTAGTGCTTCGCTACTGATATTACAAGATTCCCCGCCTCCCTTTTCAAACGCGGGTTCGCCTCTGTTGATACTGAGTGGCCAGTTCTTCATTAAACAGTAGTGTCCGGATACTTTTGATCAGATAGTACAGGTTTAGGAACAAAAGGGTGGATACTTACTGATTTCAGTAAGTCAGAACACTTCGAACGCGAATGAGGTCTTGGGACTTGCATTTGGGTTTAAATTGACGGTGAAAACGAAACGAGGGATCACTACGCGCTAGTTCGTCCCACGATTCTAAGAATACACTAATATAAACAGGTAAAAACATCAAGAAGCTTCACGGCAATTATAGCAAGTCTGAAATTTAATAATTGGGAGTTCAAGAAACACCTTTTCCGGCTCAAGTAAGTCTTTGTCTTTGAGAAGAGGAAGAAGATTCAAACCAATGTCCTCGGAACACATATCACATAAACTTCCTTGCAAGTAATCTATGGGCTCTTGGTCATTAGTTCTCAAGCAGCCTCCATACATTGTTGGCATCCAACGAAACAAGGTATAAGTTACTGGACGAGTTCTTCAACAGTTCCAACATCAAGATATAGCCCCCTGCCCTGCTAATCGAATGCTCCCGACACTTAAAATTGCAGAGGAAGACCAAAGCTTAATTAACTGACTATATACCAAGTGCCACTCTGAAGAATATGAAACGCTTAGCCTCTAAAAGTATGTCACTTGGGGTACTTAAGAGACCTGTTAAAATATTCAATTTGAAACAGTTCTCACAGGGCATTCAAATGAGCCTTAATGTTAATTTCGGTCTATAATCATTAATGTGTACTGAAGTAGGAACGTCCCAAATGTGTGCCAACGGCGATTTATCATTTCTTTTTGTGTCAGCAGTAGGATTTATGTGGTATCTTACCTGTGTGTATCCAGTATTACATTATCGTCTTGTTTACTCGTTTTCGTAAACTCTGATTATAAATCTTGTTTATTATCTAATCAGTCCTTTGTTAATCATATGGTGCACTGAAGCGCCAAAGAAACTGGTTTAGGCATGCATATTGAAATGCAGTGCTACAGAAGAATGCTGAAGATTAGATGGGTAGATCACATAACTAATGAGGAAGTATTGAATAGGATTGGGGAGAAGAGAAGTTTGTGGCACAACTTGACCAGAAGAAGGGATCGGTTGGTAGGACATGTTCTGAGGCATCAAGGGATCACCAATTTAGTATTGGAGGGCAGCGTGGAGGGTAAAAATCGTAGAGGGAGACCAAGAGATGAATACACTAAGCAGATTCAGAAGGATGTAGGTTGCAGTAGGTACTGGGAGATGAAAAAGCTTGCACAGGATAGAGTAGCATGGAGAGCTGCATCAAACCAGTCTCAGGACTGAAGACCACAACAACAACAACATTGAAATGCAGAGATATGTATACAGACAAAATACGGCGCTGCGGTCGGCAACGAATATATAAGACAACAAATGTCTGGCACAGTTGTTAGATCGGTTACTGCTGCTACAGCGGCAGGTTATCAAGATTTAAGTGAGTTTGAAAGTGATGGGACACAACATCTCCGAGGTAGCAGGTGAAGTGGGCATTTCCCGTACGACCATTTCACGAGTGTACCGTGAATATCAGGAATCTGGTAAAACATCAAACCTCCGAAATCGCTGCGGCCGGTAAAAGATCCTGCAAGAACGGGACCAACGACGACGGAAGAGAATCGTTCAGCTTGGCAGAAATGCAACCCTTCCGTAAATTGCTGCAGATTTCAATGCTGGGCCATCAACAAGCGTCAGTGTGCGGAACATTCAACCAAACATCAACGATAAGGGCTTTCGGAGCAGAAGGCCCACTTGCGTATCCTTGATGACTGCACGATACAAAATTGTACGCTTCGCATGGGCCCGTCAACACCAACATTGGACTGTAGATGACTGGAAACATACTGTCTGGTCGGACGAGTCACGTTTAAAATTGTTTCGAACGAGGTGTACAGGTATGCAGACAACATCATGAATCCATGGACCCTGCATGTAAGCAGGGGATTGTTCAAGCTGGTGGAGGCTCTGTAACGGTGTGTCCCGTGTGCAGTTGGAGTGATATGGGACCTATGATACGGCTAGATACGACCCTGACGGTTGACACGCACGTACGCATCGTGCCTGATCACCTGCATCGATTCCTGTCGATTGTGCATTCCAGCATGACAATGCGACACCCCATGAGTGCAGAACTGCTACATAGTGGCTCCAGGTAACACTCTTCTGAGTTTAAATACTTCCGCTGTTCACCAAATTCCCCAGACATGGACATAATTGAGCATATCTGAGATGCCTTGCAACGTGCTGTAGAGAAGAGATCTCCACCCCTCGTACTCTTAAGGATTTACGGACATTCCTGCAGGATTTACGGTGTCAGTTCCCTCTACCACTACTTCACACATTAGTCGAGTCAGTGCCACGTCGTGCTGAGTAACTTTTGTGTTCTCGCGGGGGCCCTACACGATATTAGGCAGGTGTATCAGTTTCTTTGGCTATTCCGAGTAGATCTTACGACGTTATAACTTAAAATAATGTCTAGTATGAACTGTCAAACCCAACTGTTAGCATTTCCTGTGTTAGAATGGCTGTGTGGACAAGTTCCGAAAGCCAATGAGTAAAAAAAAAAAAAAAAAAAAGCGATGACTCGGGGTTCGACCCAAAATCCGGTTTGCAGTGTCATACCTGTCCCAAATACTTGTGACAGTGTCGGCTTCTATCTAAATAATGAGTCCGCGTTTGGGTGTCCCACTTGGGACGCGCGATAGCTCCCGCAGCTAGTGCCGGAGCCTCCCGTCGTCCTAACGGCGCGGCGGCCCGTGGCCACCATGCGGGATGTACTCCGGCCCGGTCTGCCCACAGAACCACCTGCCGACACACACCGACACGCCCGCAGCTCGCGCCTAACTACCGCTGTTCAGTTCGTTGCCTGTGTGCCGAGGTGAAGGAGCACCCGCTCACACCTGTCACAGCTCCTGTGGTAGAACAGTCGCGGAGCACAGGCCGCGCTCAACCATCACCGTTCTCAAGTTTCGCCCTGATGGCTTCCTTCCCTGAAGAGCACCTATAGGCTTACACGGTAAGGCAAAGTGGCTTTTTCTTTTTTAAGAGAGAAACGCGTAAGAGCTACGTTTCCTGAAGGAATATTTATTGTGTGAAGAATCTGTTTTCGGATTATTACGGCAACATCAGCTAACAAATGGGTCAAATGGCTCTGAGCACTATGGGACTTAAAATCTGTGGTCATCACTTACAACTACTTAAAGCTAACTAACCTAAGAACATCACACACATCCATGCCCGAGGCAGGATTCGAACCTGCGACCGTAGCGGTCACACGGTTCCAGACTGAAGCGCCTAGAACCGCACGGCCACACCGGCCGGCATCAGCTAACAACTGACCGAGATCCACAGAGAATCTAACTTGCACGTCAGCAAAATCTCGACCTTTTTCGTTCGTACCTCTAGCGGTAAATGCTACACTATAGAGTAGTTAATACTATTTTACTAAAAACAGGTAAAATGAGATCGCGACTAATGAAATTCAGTTGTATTCTTAATAGAAATAAGTACAGCAATCGGCCACTACCAGTAGTTCTACTTATTAAGAAAATGCGCCACACCATCAGATGGCTGTGTGTATTTATTTCATTGCAATTATGTAGTGCTGTCTACAAGAAATCGGAGGATATGAGGTGTGGATGAAATTATGTGGGTGGAGACGCCGTCAAAGAAGCGTTGTCGAGAAAATCATTCATACTAATAATATGCATAAATTGACTTTTTCCGGACCATGTAGTTAGTATTTCAATATTCTCCACATGCTTTACTCTGAACAGATCACCAAGACCAGACAGCAGTCATATCCAGTTGATAATTCCTCGGGAAACGAAACATTTCCACACCAGAAAACAGACCCAGGCGTTACGACGGTACCACCATCGCTGTATATAATAAACCCCTTATAGTCAGGGATCCGTAAGTGAAATGAAATAACTTAAGCAATTCTTTGATGAAACTAGTAAATTCGGAGCGTTTTGAAAGATAAAATATTTAACCTTTGTGCCACAAGATAAGATATCAGTACACATTTCATAGGCCCATTTCGTATACGAGAGTTAGCTGAAAAACTCTTTTTACTCTGGCAAACCAGATTCATTTGGTTTACATACATATCACACATCAGCGCACACTGGCGCTGTTTCTTGTGCTAACAAAATAAACAAGGCATGTCAGACTCGACACCGCCTTGTGGTAGGAGGGTTAAAAGTGGTTGGTTGTCATTTTCGTTTCCAGTAAGCACATACCAGTCCTCATAAACATTCATTTATTTAAAACTATTTATAAATGAAATTCATTTCTATATGTAATCACTAAGCGTACGTACTACAGTATAGTAAAAATATGCAGTATAGTGTGCTCCATTTATCTTGAACACCCCAAATAACTTCTCCTCCAGATGCTACATAAGAAACGTATAGAACAGATGTTGTTTAGCCACTAGAGGGACGTTAAAGAGAGTGACTGTCTTTCCTGAATCTTTGTCCGTTAAGAAGACTTAAACAGCAGTAGGACTTTTTAAAATAGAATCCTATACTTTTTATTCGGTAGTCCCCTTATTTTTCTCAAGACTTCTTCAAAAAGGTAGCACGATGCACCATTTGCGCACGATTCACTTAAAGATGATGTTATAGAAACGTAATACAAAAACTGACCTTGTTTCTCCTATTCTAACACATAACTGAGGGATTCAGTTTGAACTAACTCGTCCACATGATGGTGTTGCCAGTGAGCAAATGACAACACGGGGAAGATACACACCGTGGTATTCAGTCAACGGTCTGCTTGTTAATAATATTTCTCTAGTACTCGATTAATACTACTTCTTTCAGCTTTATACATTGGCTTCCGAGGCGAAGCTGTCGTCAGGCACGTTCCAATTCAAGTTCCCAGTGTTATCGTAACAGTCTCCTGTGATTTAGATAAACCTTTCGTCATTCCTGCTGCGCTTCTTTGTATACACGTCATATGTTCTGTTAATCGCACGATTGTCTCGTGAGCAGCCTCCGTCTCACAGTATCCTACTAAACACACGAAGTCTGTCACATGATTTCTTTATAAATTAGTTTATTTGATCCTTACATTTCATTTCCCGACAATATATTACACTCAGGTGTGTGTACGAGTTGGAAGATTTTTACTGTAACTCGTAGTGTATTTAAGTCACACGGTACTACTTTGCCATGTTTTTCGAATGGTGCAGGTTAATATTTTTGGTAATTTAAGGCATACTGCCTATTTTTGAATCTTTTCGAAATGTTATGAATGCCCGACTACTTATTTGTGCAGTTTTTCAGATAGTATTTCATAATGGATGACTGCTTCATCTTCTGATTGTCGGACGTTTCCATTAATATTATCTGCCAGATCACTAATGTGCAGCATTAACATCACATATCATAAAAATTTCCTTGGCGCACGCCTGAAGTATATGACTTTTCATCTAACGTCATATGCAGCGCCATTTCTGTCAAGAAATTCTCACTCGAGTCACGGTTTTCGATTGCTACCGCATATTATAGTACTTTTTCTACATTGTTCCTGAGTAGCGCAGTGCTGTTCGCTGAGTAGAACATGCCAGTAACAAGGTGTTCTCTGCAATGAAATATTTCTCAAATGCAGGTAATATCCATATGATTAAATCAAGGGACTACCGACCTGTACCGAAAGAGGAACGTGAGGTTCGGTATTCTTCTCGTTCCTATGCCCATTAACCACACAATCATTATGCGATAATCAAGCTTTAGGGACCGGGATAATACGAATGAAATTGTATGTATCTCTTGTTTATACGAACATAGGGACACACACATGTTTGACGACTGCAAGGGCATCCTTAGTATGTTAACTTGACTAACTGTTAACTGCAATCTTCCTACATGACAGTTTCTAATGGTGTAAATGTTGTCAGTCTAAGTAATTAAATAAGTACATGTATATGGAGCAAAAATACGCTAGTCCATCTGATGGAAAGAGAGAAACAGCGCTGACAGTTAAGAAACCGAATACGATCAATAGCAGGATGCTAAAGTTTAATTTGGGCTGTCCATATATTGCGCTTATGCAGGTCAGCGATGTATCATAAAGTCATCTGGGAGACAGTAATTGGGAGAACGGTGTAGGGCAACCAGTAACAAGCTATTAGCCGGGTGACATCCATATGCCGTAAAACACAAATTACTCGTAATTTATGGACGGACCATCCTTCAATATCTGCGTTTGCCTCATAATGACGTTTTTGCTATCGTTGTACGTACAGTACTTTCGCACTTGCATTGCGAAATCAGTATTTAATAATTTCATCTGAATTAAAAAGAAATTGCTTGTGCTGGAAGATAATCTGCGGTTTAGTCCAAGGTTTAGATTATGTTGGAACTGATAGTTTTGTTGTAAGTTCACAAAAGCACGGAATATGGTAAGGAAATCTAATGTCAGTGTGAAATCTTGACTGTGGTGACACTGTAGCGTAGCATGACATGAAAGTAAGTTGGAAATTGATTTACTGCCGTCAGCGCAATGAGCTGTGCGGTTAAGCTGCCAAATATGAATTTTTAGATCTGTAGGGGCTAAACATTACTACAGGTCGTCCACGAACTAAAATTCTATTTATATATTATAATTTTCCCTAAGAGCGACGCTTTTATCCCGACGATACGTTTTGCTTACCCTCTGACCTGCACTAATTGGAGGCGTTAGTCACTACTATTTACTCTTTCAATGACTGGAAAGAAAATCACGTCACTGGCTTCCCAAAATCAACTGCTATTACTTCATATTAATTACCATGATTGCTCGCGACATACGTTGCCAGCAAAGGAGTCAAGGTAACTGCTTGTACGTCCCTTTCGTTACTTTTACCATTTGTGATGAAAACTGATATTAGTTGATGAAACCTGATATTAAAATATTGTGATCGCTAGTCGAAACAGTACCAGGTGATCATAATTAAAGTGCAGCGTGGGTTATAATTATTGAATGGAAGTGAAACTTGGTAAATATTCTAATGCGTTGACACGGAACCGATTTACGCCACAAAAAAATTAGTTACGCTTTTGACTACAGGCTGCAAATCTCGCTATGTGAATACAAGAAAGAGGTATATAAATGTTTCCTTACATAACGGACTGAGAACGGGATGTATGCAGACAAGGCCAAACAAGTGAGAAATATATAATGTTTATTTTCTTAACCGATGTTTTCACAATTTGGTCAATATGAGCACTCGAGATGCTGTACAATGCCAGATTTGCATCTAGTGGCCAAGATTGGAACCGATTTTTTTCCACCGTAAATCGGCAACTCGTTAACGCATTAGTGAATATACCAAGTTTCGCTCCCGTACGATAATTACAACCAACAACTGACTTCCATGAGTAGCTGCTGTTAAATTAAGACCACCCCCTACATGGTCAAGAGAAATAAATAATGAGACACCATCATCAGAGGGAATCAAAGTCTTGAACCCCTATAGTTGTAGGCAGCTGTAATTGTAGGCAGCTGGGAAAAGGCTCATATTCTGGAGTAAGTCGGTTCAAAAAATTCGAAATTTTTGGTAAGGTCTTATGGGACCAAATTGCTGAGGTCATCGGTGCCTAAGCCCACACACTACTTAATCTAGCTTACGCTACGGACAACTCACATACCCATGCCCGATGGAGGTCTCGAACCTCCGACGGAGCGAGTCGCACGGACTGCGACAAGGCCCTTCAGACCGCGCGGCTACCCCGCGTGGCTAAGTCGGTTCAGTGTCCCGTTCACCCATCAAGATTTAAATTTCCCTTCTTAACTAAATCAGATGCCTGTATGCGTCCTTTGAAACGGCCACTGTCAGTGTCCTCCCCATCGTTCCCACTTCTGACCTCGACATCGACGGGTTCAAATGGCTCAAATGGCTCTCTGAGCACTATGGGACTTAACTGCTGTGGTTATCAGTCCCCTAGAACTTAGAACTACTTAAACATAACTAACCTAAAGACATTACACACATCCACACCCGAGGCAGGATTCGAACTTGCGACCGTAGCGGTCACGCGGTTCCAGGCTGTAGCGCCTAGAACCGCACGGCCACTTCGGCCGGCCGACGTCGATGGGAGCTGAAACCATAATCTTTATTCCTTCGCTCTATGCAACGTCTCGTGGGATCGACAAGTGACTGTTAACGATGATCCATTCATCGTACTGGAGTGTTTAGCTCGGCGATCTTTCTGGTGCCACTCGAGTGGGACAAGGTACATAACGGCACCGGGTTCCACTCTCTGAGTTTTCACAGCTTGATTAGCATCGTCATCATCAACCTTAACAACAGAAACAGCTACACAATACTTTACCAATCAGCCGCATTAAAAATTTCGGAAAGACACCTGACATTCAAGACTCGAAAGAGGCGTCAAACTAGAAGAGTTTCTTCCAGGAAATTACTCAATCCAACTTTTTACGGTAGTAATGCTGCACAAAACGTCTTTCCTAGACTAGTAAATTGGGGTATTTAGCTAAATGTAAAACTAATGAGGATGCAACACAAACGTTTCAGTAGTCACGATCTAGTGAAAAATGTAAAAAGCTGGTAAACATCAGTAGTTAAGTTAGTAGAAAGATGTAAAAGATGAGATGAAATGCAGATTTTTGTCCATATTCATTAGGACACAACATAAAAGTGGACAGAGCTAAACTAGTATAAGCTACGACATCTGCAAAAACAGTTGTCACGTAGACAATTTTCCCGTCCAAGCGTTGGTGAAATGTACAATGGCGCGCTGAATCGTAATGCCTCCGAAATATTTTATGTGAAACCTCGTGACGCTTTTCAGATAAAAGAAGTGCATTTAAGATTATGCATGGTTATTCTTTATGTTTACAATTTTGCAGCCCTCTACCGCTAGACGGCTCCGAATTGTAGCTTGTAAACTGGCGATATGTAGCTATGTCGGTACGCGTGGAACAGTCTGCTGTAATCCAGTTTCGAATTCGAAGAATTCGTCCACACGTTGAACACCTTCTCCTTCATCATGACACTGCCAAACCACGCACAAGGACTATGACATCTGCAATAATCAGGCGTTCTGGGTTCACTGTAATCGATCATCCTCCACAAAGTACTGACTTGGCACCATCCGATTTTAATCTACTTCAGTCTTAAAGAACACCCCCGGTGACTCTACTTTGATGGTGATGAAGCGGTGCAAGCAGAGATGTGGTTATGGCTCCGTTAACGAAGCCAATCATTCTACAGCGACGGTGCCAACAAACTGGTCTGTTGTTGGGAGAAATGTGTTCTTCGCCCGGGTGACTATGTTGAGAAATAAATATGTAGGCATGAAGAATAAAGATGTATAATGTTAATAACATCTGTTTTATTTAGAAAGCTAATGAAAAATTAGGAGGCATTAATTTTCAGCACCCCCTCTCATTTGGAAGATGGAAAAATTTTATTATGCATAAAACGCTTAACATGTCACGAAGACCAAGAAAAGACCCATTGATTAGTATAACACTGATAGAAAATAAAGCTTTTACAAAGCTACTGATCGGTGCACGAAGTGTCAAAAGGGTGGCATTGAAAAAGACACCGTTCGACCGTCAAACAAAAGCAGAATCTGCTGAAACGCGAAAGAAATAAGTTCTAGGATTACCAATAAGGACGATGCGGTATTAGCTCATTCTTAGATTGCATTAATCACCAGGCTATTGGAGGTAAGATAGTCCCAAGAGGCTGCAGAAAGAGAACGTAAATTAACATGTTATACCGTACTTACGGCGTGCACTGTACGGCAGGTAAATGCCGATGCACCTAAAGAAACAAAAATCCTTTTTCGTTTAGGACGCATCACAAGTGTAAAGCGTAGCTGCCTCTATTCATAAACGACGTCTACAATAAATTTGATACGTGCGAGCAGAGAACTTCTAACTTTCAGTCATTCTCGCCACGATCGCTGACTGTCGACCAAGTATACGATGAAACTGAATGCTGATCCGGCGAATACTTAAAGAATGGTTTATAGCTGCTTCTGAACGATGAATGTTCATAGTAAGCAGACCAAATGTGGTAGATTCCATACTTGATATTCTCGACTTCTCAGGATACAGGAAGTTTCAAAAATACTTGGACAAGCTCTGGAGGCATTTTCGTGACATCAAGCCAAGTAGCAAAATGAAGTAAAAACATGTAGATGTATCATGCTGAGAGAGTGAAACTTCACTTCCAACGTGCACAGCATTTCCGCAAAAGACTATCATTTCATAGTAATCTGTAGGCTGCTGTGGCATAACCATTCGACGGGAATTGTTTCCTCATCACCATCGCCTGGAGTAACTAATGAAATATAAGCTATTATGAGAAGAAAATTGTACAATGACCCATTAAAATGCTCAGAAGTGTAAGACATATATTGCTGGAAATATATGATCACTTTCCAGCGAATGTGCGAAATCGTCGTTACTTGGACCATGGATGGTTGCATCCTTACAGTCATCCCCAAAGGTCATTCGTCAGTTTCACGAATTTCCATCACACGTTAACGATGTGTCTCTGCATTTGGGATATCGATTAACCAGTAATTCCAAGTCTACTTAATGGGGAAGTCCATTTAATCCGGTCAGAGGCGGATGCCATATTCATCTTCGCAGCTCGTGCATTCAAGTTACTGACAAGAATAATATACAGAAGAATGGAAAAGAAAACTGAGGACGCGTTAGATGACTATAAATTTGGCTTTAGGGAAGGTCATGAACCAGGGAGGTAGTTCTGATGTTGCTGTTGTTAATGAAAACAAATGGCTCTGAGCACTATGGGACTTAACTTCTAAGGTCATCTGTCCCCTAGAACGTAGAACTACTTAAACCTAACTAACCTAAGGACGTCACACACATCCATGCCCGAGGCAGGATTCGAACCTGCGACCGTAGCGGTCGCGCAGTTCCAGACTATAGTGCCTAG
Source organism: Schistocerca piceifrons (assembly GCF_021461385.2). Taxonomy (NCBI): domain Eukaryota; kingdom Metazoa; phylum Arthropoda; class Insecta; order Orthoptera; family Acrididae; genus Schistocerca; species Schistocerca piceifrons. The sequence continues at coordinate 891,736,691 of NC_060139.1, forward strand.
AACCGCTCTTCCACCCCGGCCGGCAATGAAAAGAAGACTGATGAAAAACCAAGGCACTTTCATAGGAGTTGTCTACCTGGAAAAAGCATTCGACAATGTAAATTCCTACAAGATGTTCGAAATTCTAAGGAAAACGGGGGTTAACTCTAAGGAAAGACGGGGAATATACAATACGTAAAAGAACGATATGTGAGAGAACCAAGAGGGAACAATAAGACAGAAGGATCAGGAACGAAATATTTGGATTAAATGGTGATAGACTGGCACGTACTCTGTCGCCTCTACTGCTGAATCTGTACTTCGAAGAAGCAATGACGGAAATAAAAGAAAGGGTTTGGAGTGGGGTTAAAATTCTGTGACGATATTGCCTTCCTCAATGAGCGTAAAGAGGTATTACACATTATGTTGAATGAATGAATAGTCTGGTGAGTACAGTGTATGGATTGAGAGTAGATCGGAGGAAGAGGAAATTAATGAGAATTATCAGAAATGAGAACAGCGAGAAACTTAAAATCAGAATTTGTGACCACGAAGTAGACGAAGTTAAGGAATTCTGCTACTTATGCAAGAAAATAATCCCCGATGGGCAGAACAAGAAAGATATAAAAATCGGATTATGGCTGGTAATAGAGGCATTCCTGGCCAAGAGATGTCTACTAGTATCAAAAGAAGGCCTTACTTTGAGGAAGAAATTTCTGGGAATGTACATTTTGAGCACATCCTTATATGATAGTGAAACGTTGACTGTGGGGAAACTGGATCAAAAGAGAATCGAAGCATTTGTGATTTAGCGTTGCAGAAGAATGTTGAAAATTAGGTGGAATTATTAGGTAAGGAATGAAGAAGTTCTCTAAATACTGAGCAAGGAAAGGAACATACTCGTAGGGAAAACACGGACAAGAAGGTGGGACTGCACGCTAGGATACCTGTTACGACATCAGAGAATAAATTCCATAGTACTGGAGAGAACTAAATAGGGTAAAAGCTGTAGAGGAAGATGGAGACTGGAATACATCCAGTAAATAATTGAGTACGTGGGTTACAAGTGCTACTCTGACAGGAAGACGTTGGTGCAGGATTGGAATTCGTGACGGGCCGCATCATATCAGTCAGAAGAAGACTGATCACTGTTGATCAAACCTGTCAGAAGGCTAATGGAAGCTAATACCTAAAAAAAACTTATATTGCAGTGATTGTAGTGGAGAACAAAAACTCACAATTTAAATGAGAAAGCAAAGGAAGACAGGAAAATAGAGGGAGAGAAAGTTGTACAGAATTTCACGGTTATTGAAAACCAAGGGTATTCTACAGTTATATTAACAGACAAAAGAATAGGTAATGTAGAGATTAAAGTGTTTTTCTTGAATGTACGAAAACAACTTTCACCAAGTGTCAAAAGGAAACAGTCCTTTTGTTTCTAGAAAAGGAGATAGTACACTCTAAGGCAAAAATTGCCAAGCACGACGAAGGAATTTTCCGAATAGGGGGGAAAACGTAGATACGATGTACATGAACAGACCAACAAATGATTATAATTTCAAAAAAATTGGATTCTTTATTCAAGAGAGGATGATACAAAGTTCTGCCCATCTGGCGCTTTAAATCCTGAGCTCGTTGATGGGGCCTTCGCTTAATGTTAGAAACGTTTTTAATTATGGGGGACGGATCCGGCGAACTTGTAGCGTAAGGTAGGGTTTGACAAGCACTAAGATAAGCAGTAGAAACACTCACCATGGGCGAAATGTAATTATCTTGCCGAAGCGAAAGCGCAGGATGGCTTCCCATGAAGGGCAACAAAACGGGACGAAGAATATAGTCGCTGTACCGCCGTGTGGTAAGGGTGCCCGGTATGACAACGTCAGGGGTTTTGCTATGAAAAGAAATGGCACTCCAGACCATCGCCCCTGGTTGCCTGCTGTACGGCGAGCGACAGTCAAGTTTTCAACCCATCGTTGTCTGGGCCGTCTCCAGACACTCCTCCCCTTGTCAATGAGATTAAAAGCAGATGCCAGACTGAGATTCATAGGAAGTACGAGAAGAAAATACAAGCTATCCACGAATGAAGCTGTTTATAAAGCGCTTCTTCGATCGCTTCTTGAGTATTGTTCATCAATATTAGATCCTTAACAGGTACGCGACAGGACGAGATAGCATCTAACGAAAAGTGGCGTGGTTCGTCATGGGGTCGTTTAAACGGCGTGAGAGCCTTACCGATGTGCGCAACAAACTCCGTTGGAAGACGGTACAAGAGATTCTTTGTGCATCACGGAGAGATTTATTATTGAAGTCTCGATTGAGCATTTTCCGGGAAAAGACAACGTATTACTTTACCCCACATACATATCTCGTAATGACAACGACGATAAAATTAGAAAAATTAGAGCCAATACAGAGACTTGCCGACAATCATTCTTCCCACGCGCATTCGCGAGCGGAACAGGGTAAAAAAGAAGGGAGCGGCGAAGGAGGAAGGGGCGTCAGCTAGTGGTACGAGAAGTACCCTCCATCGCATTGGCTTGCGGAGTATGATGTAGATGTAGACAAATTTCCAATTGGCTTTTGTCTAAGGATCTTAAGCCGAAGTTAGTTAAAACTGTTTTCCAAACGTTTCGCCAACGGGAGTACTGGAATGCTCAAAGATTCAGCATCAAATGCTACATCAACATCTACCTAACTTCTACGCAATTCACACTTAGGTGCTTGGCCGAGGGTGCATGAAGCCACATCCGTTTTACACACATCAAAAAACGTTTTGCACCACCCCGGTTCCCAGAACACCTGACGATAGACGTAGGCTGTGGATATTTTATCACAGACACAGTCCCTTTGACTTTTCAGAGATGTTACGAAGCCCGCCCAAAGACGTAAACAACCATGCTTGAGCAGCGCCTATTAGAAGGAGGGGGACCGACAGCCGATCATTCCAGTCGTTCCACCAGGAAGAAGGTACGCGGCTCGTGTTGTCTGCAGTTCAACTATATCTAGACGGTCAATACCGCGGTTTGATCGCGTCGGCACTGTTACTTTGTACTAGGAAGGGCTCTCAAGAAGGGAAGTGTCCTGGCGTCTCGGAGTGAACCAAAGCGATGTTTTCGGTCGTGGAGGACATACAGAGAGCCCAAGGGCTACTACTGCAGTGTATGACCGCTACCTATGGATTATGGCTCGGAGGAAACCTGACAGCAGCGCCACCATGTTGAACAATGCTTTTCGTGCAGCCGCAGGAAGTCGTGTTACGACTCAAACTGTGCGCAATAGGCTGCAAGATGCGCAACTTCACTCTCGACGTCCATGTCGAAGTCCATCTTTGCAACCATGACCCCATGCAGCGCGGTACAGATGGGCCCAACAGCATGCCGAATGGATCACTCAGGATTAGCATCACGTTCTCTTCACCGATGAGTATCGCATATGCCTTCAACCAGACAATCGTCGGAGACGTGTTTGGAGGCAACCCGGCCAGGCTGAACGCCTTAGACACACTGTCTAGCGAGTGCAGCACGGTGGAGGTTCCCTGCTGTTTTGGGATTGCATTATGTGGGGCCGAAGTACGCCGCTGGTGGAAAGCGTCGTAACGGCTGTACGATACGTGAATGTCATCCTCCGACCGATAGTGCATCCATATCGGCAGCAAATCGGCGAGGCATTCGTCTTCATGACAATTCGCGTCCCCATCGTGCACATCTTGTGAATGACTTTCATCAGGATAACGACATCGCTCGAGTAGAGTGGCCATCATGTTCTCCAGACATGAACCCAATCTAACATGTCTGGGATAGATTGAAAAGGGCTGGTTATGGACTACGTGACCCACCAACCACTCTGAGGGATCAACGCTGAATCGCCGTTGAGTGGGATAATCTGGACCAACTATGCCTTAATGAACTTGTGGATAGTATGCCACGTCAAATACAGGCATGCATTATTGCAAGAGGACGTGCTACAGGGTATTAGAGGTACCGGTGTGTACAGCAATCTGGACCACCAACTCTGAAGGTCTCGATGTATGGTGGTACAACATGCAATGTGTGGTTTTCATGAGCAATAAAAGGTGCGGAAATGATGTTTATGTTGATCTCTATTCCAATTTTCTGTACAGGTTCCAGAACTGTCGGAACCGTGGTGATTCAAAACTTTTTGTGTGTGTATAACCTACTTTCTTGCATCAGTTATGCTTCCTCCTTATTATTTTTATGCGAAAATATTTCATTATAAATATACCCTTTGCGAAGCATCTCACTTTATCGTTTCATTAATCTTGCCCTCGGTCCTCTTCTCTCATTCCCGAAGCGTCTTACCCAACCGAGATGACGCAAAATTTTTTTTTGATGTGTGTATAATCTCTGAGGAGAAAGTTTGCGATTGAAATTTCGTGGAGAAATCTCGCAGCAACGTTTTAATGATTACCACTTCAACTCGTCATTAATATCGGTCACATTTTCTAGACGGTTTCAAGAGAAAAAATGAGCTGTCCTTCTTGTACCATATTCATATTCTCTGTCTGTCCAATCTGGTAAGGATATCGTGCGGCAACAGTCTAGAACGGCACGGACAGACGGAGAGTACTCATTCTTTGTAGTAGATTTGTTGCATTGTCTAAGCGTTCTGTCAGTAAAGCTCACTCTTGGGTTTCCGTAACAAATTTCATGTGATTTTTTGAATTTAAGTTGTTCGTGTTTGGTGGAATCGACAACCTTTTAATTTGTATGACTTACTGTGTAACCGTAATTTAACGGATTTCTTTAGTACTCACGTGGTGGTCCTGGTCCTTCTCATTGTTTGCGCTAAACGGCCACTTTCACGTAGTACAAATTTTTTTTTCTTTCGTTGTTTTCGGTCACAGTCCCCTGACTGGTCTGATGCGGACTGTTATGACTTCCTCTCCTATGACAACCTCTTACTTCTGTAGTAGCACGTACACTCTAGTCCTCAGTTATTTGTTGAACGTATTCCAGCCTCTGTCTTCCACTGCAGTTTTTATCCTATGTAGCTGTTTTAGTACCATGCTAGTTATTCCATGAGGTCGTAATACATCTCCTGTCATCCGCCGAGCGGAGTAGCAGCGCGATCTGAGGCACCTTGCCACGTTTCGCTTGGCTCCCCCCGTCGGAGTTTCGAGTCCTCCCTCGGGCATGGGTGTGTGTGTTGCCCTTAGCGTAAGTTAGTTTAAGTTAGATTATGTAGTGTGCAAGCCTAGGGACCTATGACCTCAGCAGTTAGGTCCCATAGGAACTTACCACAAATTTACAAATTCCTTTCGTCCGTTCCTTTATTTTTATCAATGTTTTCTGTGTGTCCCTTTCTTCGGCAGATCTGCGAAAAACCTCTTCATTTATTAAGAGTCAATGTAATTATCCACATACTTTGGTAGTTTATTTATTTAGCGCATTGCTTACAGGAATGTTTCATAAGTACATACAGTTAAGTTGATACAAGATAAGACGAAATGTTATAGAAAATACACCTACATACATATGTAAGTATAGGTGAAAGCTGAAGAACCGGCAGTACCTAGATAATATGTGTATATTGAACAGTAGAAGAGAAACACTGCATCCCTTTAATATCCAGTAGCTTAAGAGTAATTTCCTGAGAACTGCGAACATCTTGCCCCATTTTAGATTTTCCAACACTTTTACTAGGTTATCAGATCCTGTGAACGTGTCTCGATTTTTCCGTTGTCAGTCGCCATATCAGAACTGTCTTTCAGTTGCCTTCATCTTTCTGAACATCTGGAATCTACTTTCCATTTCTTGTGTGTAATATTCTTCCCTGAAGCTTCGTCGCCTAAATTGTTAAGCTGACTTTACGATAGTAGTCCCACATAACTCCTCTCACTATCGTCAGAACTGTGTGGATGACATTTTTCCGAAAGTTTGGTGGTAGTCTGTAGTTTGATAGGTTCCCCACACTTAGCGGAATAACAGTTTGAGTCCATTTTTCCGCACCGATTACCGTCTAGTAAATTCACGAGAAGATCAAAAAAGAGTTGTAAAGTGATTTGCACAAGATATCTGTACGGTTATTTCTAGAAGAATCATTTAGATATTTCGTATAAATAATTTTGCAATCTTTTTTCATGATGCGCTTGCTGGTCAGGGAACGACAGAACCACCTGGAAAAAAAAGACGGCTGCTCAGATTATCTCCGAAACGTATATACAGCGTAGGAACAGCAGAGGGCCTATAACTCTTCCTTGGGGTCCCCAGATATCACTTCCGTTTCACTCCATGACTTCAAGTCACTTACTACCAAACGTATCCAACGGTTTCTGGAAATCTAGAAATGTGGACTCTACTTGAAATCCCATGTCGATGAAACTCATTTCTTCGTCTCAATAAGCAGCCAATTGTGTTTCATGAGAGTAATACTTTCTGTGTCCCTATTATTTATGTGTCAATAGAGCGTACCCATCGAAGTTTTTCGTGATATTCGAGCACAATATTCGAAACAGAATATGACTCCAAATCTGTATCAGTGATATGAGTTGGTAATTCGGCAGATTACTTCTGTTTCCCTTCTTGTGTACTTGTGTGACCTTAGCATCTTTCCAGTGTTAGATACGGATCTTTCGTCGAGCGAACCCTCCACCAGCAGTTGACAGTCAGTGGTGGCGGCAGTCCGTCACCAGCAATAGAGGATGAATATTGACAGCAGTCCGCCACCACAGTGAAGGGTGAGTCCTTGACAACGCACCGACTTGCGCTGGCTATCCCCTGGGATAATCAGATAATCAGAATCCGAGACTAAAACCAATAGGCAATAGGTCAACAAGTGGCTATGAACGCCTCAAAAATTTTTATTTGCGAATATATGATTGCAAAGAAGAGCTTCGGTAGTATAATGAGCACAAAACCTCAAGTACGTACACCAAGCAAGACGATGGCGTGACGAGACAGTCGTAGCCGGAAGGACAGCGTTTCAGATCGCTGTCGACCCATCCATATTAACTTTATGGATATCGTGTTTGTTCCTTCGGACATGACCAAAAAGAACAGACACCATTGAGGACCTGCAGCCGTCTAGAAATAAATCAGAATTATATATTCATATCTTCAGCTGCTGACGGGCGTTGATATATATCAACCGGGACCGGTGAAAATGTGTGCCCGACTAGGACTCGAACCCGGAATCTCCTGCTTACATGGCAGACACTGTATCCACGTGAGCCATTGAGGGCACATAGTGCGACTACAGGGACTATCTCGCGCACGCCTCCCGCGAGACCCACATTCTCACTTTATATGTCTACACACTACATTCGTAGTGTCCCTACCCAACACACTCATTACTCGAGGAAGACATTCTTACCAAGTCCCGTAAGAGTTCGGATAATATGTGTGCATCCGTACAGAAGAAGAAGGTCATGGCCGGTATTGCCAGAACTATATACTTATATGGTTATGGTTTTGTTCTTTCGGACATGTGCGTTCGGTGGCTCAGCTGGATAGAGCTTCTGCCTTGTAAGCAGGAGAACCCGGATTCGATTCCCAGTCGGGACACACATTTTCACCTGTCCCCGTTGATGTATATCAACGCCCGTCTGCAGCCGGAGATATTAATATATAGCTCTAATTTCATCGATATTAAGCTTTCTGTGATTTCCATATATCACTTTTCCACATATCACTCAAGGCAGACACCGGAAACTCGACTTTGTCCTTTCCCATTCCGAGCTTGTGGTATTCTCTCATGCCCTTGTCGTCTGTTGGATGCCAAACGGTAATTTTCCTTTTACTTCTGAACAATGTCCCAAAGAACACCACAATGATTTCCAACGATTTCATTTTCACGCTGTTCTTCGCCACTTGTTATCGTATGGTGAACACCAGTTAAAATATAGCATCCAGACAAACGTCCTCTAATCACAGTGCACGATGCACGTTTTTGTTATTGTCTTCGGCAGTGTCGGCTGTTGTATAAGAGCACAAGATCACATAAACACCCTAAGTTTTGACACCTTGCGGATTTATTGGTTATTTTGTTTGAATGCTGTTAAACGTAATGTAGACGTGGTAACCTGAAATGCACAGCACTAAACCTATCACGCTGTGCTACATTTCTTCCATAGATCAGTGAAACTTGACATCATGGACGCGATCACATTTTCACTTGGGCACGTTTTATGGAGCTTCTGAATATGCCTAACTGGCGTGACGTATTTGGCTTATGGGCCAAATAGATACAGATTTGATAAACGATGTGCACAGTTCATGGCGTGCACTGCTAGCTCTAACCACTCAATTACAAGTTTACGTCAATGCCACCGGGTGGTAGCACACTGCAACAAACTTGAACTCTGTTTTAAGTGCTACCACAAAAGAAAATTACCAGGAAAAACTAGCCGCAAAGGAACTAAGGCCTCACAGATCAGATCTGTTGATAGACAAGGTGACGAAATCCAAGAAACATGTCTGCAAGCGAACATTTAACAAAGAAGTGTCTAATAAGTATAAGTTGTTGTGTGGATGCAAAGTGAGATCGCCTGATTTTCAGCCCAGAAGTTAATTCGTTAATAACACATGAATTAGGAATCTTGTACATTTGTCCGAAAAAACAAAAAGCGCGAAAACTTCTTCTTACACAAAAACGAATTGGCAACGGGTTAACCGAGCGAGGTGGCGCAGTGGTTAGACACTGGACTCGCATTCGGGAGGACGACGGTTCAATCCCGCGTCCGGCCATCCTGATTTAGGTTTTCCGTGATTTCCCTAAATCACTCCAGGCAAATGCCGGGATGGTTCCTCTGAAAGGGCACGGCCGACTTCCTTCCACATCCTTCCCTAAACCGATGAGACCGATGACCACGCAGTCTGGTCTCCTTGCCCAAACAACCAACCAACCAACCAACGGGTTAAAGTTGTATAAAAATGTTGATAAGTATAACTGTTAACACAGCAGCTGCTGTTAATTTCCCATTCTCTTATTTTTGTCTGAATTTCAAAATTTGTGAACAGCCAGAATGTACACCTACGAACAGCCACTGGTTTCGGCTATTATGTTTTGGTCTGTCGATCGGTACGATGGTCACACTGGAAGAAAATTTAAACAGCTTGGGGAGCGAAATCACTTAAGAAGCCTAACTTCGTTTGAACCTTAAGCGGTATGCCCAGCAAGGAACTACTTCTTCCAAGATGACACCCCTATTCAGAAGACTAGAGCTGTTCAAAAATGGCTCTGAGCACTATGAGACTTAACTTCTGAGGTCATCAGTCGCCTAGAATTTAGAACTAATTAAACCTAACTAAACTAATCACATCACACACACCCATGCCCGAGGCACGATTCGAACCTGCGACCGTAGCGGTCCCTCGGTTCCAGACTGTAGCACCTAGAGACGCACGGAGACTCCGGCCGGCACTAGAGCTGTCCTATACTGGTTTTGTAATGATAATGATAGATAAATTCGACATCACTAATACAGTCGTTGTATTTCAATATTGTGGAGTCATTTTGGAATGAATCTAAAAGTAATGAATGGCTTACTGCCTCCCCAGGATCTGTCAAGCAACGGGAACTGTTTATATGTAAGTAACAGTATACAACGTTTTAAATAGTCATCATGTGGAAACGAGGGCAACATATTGGACAGGGATTCGCGCAGCTGTGCAGAAATTGTCGTCGTTCTGCTGACAGCATGTGTGCTGATATAGTCTCTTGTTTCACACGGCAGATAAAAAAGCGCGCAGTACCGAAAAACAGCGGTAAACACAGTTTTAAACAGGCAATTAAACACGAACAGAACGGCTCTGTTGCAAACAAAGCGTTCAGAGAGGGATCGTTGCGCGTATCGCTACAAAAAAATTAAAAATTACCTTCAGAGTTAATTTAAAGTTGTGAGAGCCAATATTTCCGCTGTTCTGGTGCAATGTAGCATTGCTGGAAAATTTTGTATTTGCGTCTGCGGTATGACTCAGGTGCTTGTTGCTAAAATTTAGCCATTTTTCCATTTCATGGCTGTCTCTTAATCCTTAACTACTCTGGTGAAATGCTCTTAGGGTAATACTGCAGTGGATCTTGCAGCATCCCAATAACTAAAACCAAACTGTAATTCAAAGACATTCTATTTCTAATTGACCCTTAAAATTTAATATTGTAGATAGTCTTAAACATTATAGATAATATTACAAACAGTTTTGGCGTTCTGAAAATCTGTGATCGGGTCAACAGGAATGAGAATTTCTCGCACACTATTTCGCTTTTGTTGTCCGTGAGTTTTGCATACATACAGCATCTTGGTTTCTTCATGGGTTCTGACTATGGAGACGAGGGAAGACTAATACCACCAAGCTTAAGCAACATCCCTCAGATCACGAGAAAGGGGTCGGACATCACGACATTGCATTAGGGCTTTACTGAATCAATTTCGAATCTCCGTAGATATTCTTTTACTTACAAGTCATTAGTTTGGTCGATTGTTTTGGTTCCCAGAAGTAAAACAGTGGCATTGACTCCACCTATGTTTAAAATTTCATAAAAAAAGGGCTCTGGCCATTTGAGTTTTCGCCGTGATACCGAGTAGTTGGCGATAGTTCGTCCAGTGCATCCATTCCTACTTTTGTGAGATCGTAATTAATGATAATTTCAGGTTTGTCCCTTTGAGTACTAAGTTTCTGCTCGTGGGTTCATAAATGAAAGCAACAAAATGGGTCGATCTTAGCGAGGAACTTAGGAACCACTTAGCGTTCCTTCGTTATACTCAAATAATGACGATTCCCAGGGCGCTTTCTGCTTGGTTTGATTTCTTCTTGGATTTGCAGTTTATTTAGCTTCAGAGCACTTAAGACAGTCAAGTTTTTGGCTTTCGCTTAATCCCAGCGTTCAAGTGACATGAACCAGTGTCCTATTGTTACATTTTTATTGCATTGGAAATAGGAGAGGAGGTAAATGAAGATGAAATGGGAGATATGATACTGCGTGAAGAGTTTGACAGAGCACTGAAAGACCTCAGTCGAAACAAGGCTCCGGGAGTAGACAACATTCCATGAGAACTACTGACAGCCTTGGGAGAGCTAGCCCTGACAAAACTCTACCATCTGGTGAGGAAGATGTATGAGACAGGTGAAATACCCTCAGACTTAAAGAAGAATATAATAATTCCAATCCCAGAGAAAGCAGGTGTTGACAGTTGTGAAAATTACCGAACTATCAGTTTAATAAGCCACAGCTGCAAAATACTAGCGCGAATTCTTTACAGACGAATGGAAAAACTAGTAGAAGCCGACCACGGGGAAGATCAGTTTGGATTCAGTAGAAATATTGGAACACGGGAGGCAATACTGACCCTGCGACTTATCTTAGAACCTAGATTAAGGAAAGGCAAACCTACGTTTCTAGCATTTGTAGACTTAGAGAAAGCTTTTGACAATGTTGACTGGAATACTCTCTTTCAAATTCTGAAGGTGGCTGGGGCAAAATACAGGGAGCGAAATGCTATTTACAATTTTTACAGAAACCAGATGGCAGTTATAAGAGTCGAGGGCCATGTAAGGGAAGCAGTGGTTGGGAAGGGAGTCAGACAGTGTTGTAGCCTTTCCCTGATGTTATTCAATCTGTATATTGAGCAAGCAGTGAAGGAAACAAAAGAAAAATTCGGAGTAGGTTTTAAAATCCATGGAGAAGAAATAAAAACTTTGAGTTTCGTCGATGACATTGTAATTCTGTCAGAGACAGCAAAGGACTTGGAAGAGCAGTTGAACGGAATGGATAGTGTCTTGAAGGGAGGATATAAGATGAACATCAACAAATGCAAAACGAGGATAATGGAATGTAGTCGAATTAAGTCGGGTGATGCTGAGGGAATTAGATTAGGAAATGAAACATTTAAAGCAGTACAGGAGTTTTGCTATTTGGGGAGCAAAATAAGTGGTGATGTTAGAAGCAGAGACGATATAAAATGTAGACTGGCAATGACAAGGAAAGCGTTTATGAACAAGAGAAATTTGTTAACATCGAGTATTGATTTAAGTGTTAGGAAGTCGTTTCTGAAAGTATTTGTATGGAGTGTAGCCATGTATGGATGTGAAACATGGACGATAAATAGTTTGGACAAGAAGAGAATAGAAGCTTTCGAAATGTGGTGCTACAGAAGAATGCTGAAGGTTAGATGGGTAGATCACATAACTAATGAGGAGGTACTGAATAGGATTGGGGAGAAGAGAAGTTTGTGGCACAACTTGACTAGAAGAAGGGATCGGTTGGTAGGACATGTTCTGAGGCAGCAAGGGATCACCAGTTTAGTATTGGAGGGCAGTGTGGAGGGTAAAAATCGTAGAGGCAGACCAAGAGATGAATACACTAAGCAGATTCAGAAGGATGTCGGCTGCAGTAGGTACTGGGAGATGAAGAAGCTTATACAGGATAGAGTAGCATGGAGGGCTGCATGAAACCAGTCTCAGGACTGAAGACCACAACAACAACAACAGTTGGCGTTGTATTGGATTGTGTGTTAACCGGGGACCTAGAAACGACGGAGAGGCTCCGTCTCTGCCACAGCCGCTGTGGTCTACAACCCCACGACGACTACCGCAGTCCATTTCACGACTCCGCCTCCCCACACCGAACGCAGCGTTATTGTGCGGTTCGGCCCCGGGTGGACCCCCCAGGGAACGTCTCACACCAGACGAGTGTACCCCCTATGTTTGCATGGTAGAGTAATGGTGGTGTCCGCTTACGTGGAGAACTTGTTTGCGCAGCAATCGCCGACATAGTGTAGCTGAAGCGGAATAAGGGGAACCAGCCCTCATTCACCGAGGCAGATGGAAAGCCGCCTAAAAACCATCCACAGACTGGCCGGTCCACCGGACCTTGACACAAATCCGCCGGGGGGATTCGTGCCAGGGACCAGGCGCTCCTTCCCGCGGGTTAATTGGCGTTACTGATTTCGAACTGATAACATGCTTTCGTATGTTCCTTCTGCAGTGCAGAAAAACACATTGCGTGAATAAAATGCTTACACATCACAAAGCAAATAATTTTGAGACCGTATTTGGGTGGGTTCTTAGACATACATATGTGATACTCCAGCTACCACAAAAAGGTACTAACATTTTGTGAATGATACACACGCAACACTCGTGTAAGAAATAACAAATATTCTAGAATATTACGTCAGTGTTGTGTGTTTTTCATTAAAAATGTATAAAATAATCTACCAACAATTCTGCGGAACAGTCGATCAACGTACTAACATCTAATCAATTTTCACGTTCGCTTCTAAAGTATAACAGTTTACACATTTGTCTATAAAGAGTTCAAATACATTTGTAAAATCTGCAAGTCTGTTATCAGCCGTCATAGAATCCCTTGCAGTAGCGCAATCGAAATGGAAACAAGACAAAATGAATAATAATCTACGAACGCCCACTGTAGTTAGAAACACATCACGACCAGCCCCATAATTAGAATAATGTCCAACAATATTTTCGTGATTAGATTTCATTATTCCAGGTAAATAAACCGTACCTACAAATGCTCTCCAACTGTATCTAGAGGTTTCATGAACGTTAGTTGAGGAGTTCTGTATTTGTTTGACATACCTTGTCTCTCGACGTTTTTATTGGTGAGTATTATTTGTAATAAAATCTCAGTAATGAGCAGTTCTCAAGCAGATAATATGTCAGTTGAATAAAGGGTTTTTGCTTCATGTCTTGCGCCTGGAAGGTGACTAATTATATTGTGCTCAGGTACGAGCTGTAGGAGAAGCTTTTTCAGATGAGTCATGCTGCATGTCCCATCGCAAAGATGACCTTTAGCATATACGAAGTGAAGCGTCTGAAAGCAAGGGATCCAGTTATACCTCCAGGACAATGAAACGTGTCACACAGCTCGCAATATACGTGCGTGGCTCGAAGAACACCAGGATGAGTTTATCGTGCTCTCCTGGCCCCTGTACTACCCGGATTTAAGCCCAATCGAGCATCTGTCGTACCCCGTCGATCGGGCTCTTTGCGTCATGATTTGTCAACCGAGAAACTAGTGCAGCTGACCGCTGACCGTGGCATTGGATTCGGCATGGTTCCACATCCCTGTCGAGAGATTCCTGAAACTCTCTGACTCACTTCTTGCACTTTCGCTTTGCAAAAGTTGGTTATTCAGTCTTTTAACAGGTAGTCACACACACAGACACACACACACACAATCACGAGCCAAAACTTCGACGCTGCCCACTGCGACATGGCGAGATTGAATGCCGCCTGTTGAGCACGCGATGCGGTAAGGAAGTATAAAAAAAGAGTACAGATGATCGATTCCAGCGAAGATTGCAAATGGAGAATGTCACAGATAAAAGCGACTATGACAAGGGGCTGATTGTTTTGGCCTGGCGTCTGGGAATGATCTTATCCGAAATGGCGATGCTTGTCGGCTGTTCACGTGCTACTGCCGTGAGAATGACTGTGAAGTGGTTGCAGAACGGATGGCTGAATGACAATGAAACGACGAGCAGGTGCCCAATTCCTTGATCACAGAACTTGGAGGTCGGAGGCTTGCCTACTCTATAGAGAATGACAGTAGGTGACCTTAGTAAGATCTGACGACAGAGTACAAGCGTTTTGGAGCACACCTTCAGTGCACATAGATGAAAACAAGTCGGCAGACGACCTCTACGTCTTTCCATGCTGACCCAATGAACTCGTCACGACTGCAGTGGGCACAAGATTATAGAGTTTGAACCGTGTCTCAGCAGAAGCATACCAACTGTTCGGATGAATAACTTTTCTTGTTACGCCAGGTCGATGGTCATGTCTGGACAGGCGTTCCCACAGGAACATGTCTCTCCACGGGAGCAGTCCAGGTGTCAGTATCATTCTGTGCTGTACATTAAACTGGATTTCCATGTGCGACTTATGGCACTAATCGAAAGCGCAGTCGCTGCTATGGACTACATGAGCATTAATGCTGACCACCTGCAGCCCTTCACACTAGATGACTCCCCCGATTGCGACGACATCGTAAAGCGAAATAACTATTTACGTCCCAAGACAGAAACTATCTACAGCGGAGAATGATAGTGAACTCAGGTTTCTTGGTCTCCAAATTGACCATATGTAGCGCCCGTTAACCATCGGCCCGTAATACATGTGTGTATATATGTGCTGCGACATGCCTCTGGAAACCTGTCAGTGACTTTTCGAATCCATCCTACTCTGAACTGACGCTGTATTAAGTTCCGAATGTGGACCAATACAGTATTGGTTCAAATGGCTCTGAGCACTATGCGACTTAACTTCTGAGGTCATCAGTCGCCTAGAACTTAGAACTAATTAAACCTGACTAAGCTAAGGACATCACACACATCCATGCCCGAGGCAGGATTCCAACCTGCGACCGTGTGCCCATCAGAGACAGTCAGTAACCATCTCCGAAGTACCACCATTTGTTGCTATGAAACTTACGTACGGTATTCAGTCCAATGTGTGAGAAGGACTGAACAGCATAACCTGGACAGGATAAAATAAGATTGTTTCGATATGTGTAACTCTACTGTTCGATACATCTCAAATTCCTAGTTTGGTAATTATAAACTATTATACTAAATGAAAGGGGGATTACTGCTGTCAGCTGCAGCGACGACGATTGAAAATTTGTACTGGACTGGGATTCGAACCCCGGATTTCCTGCGCCTTCCGGGACACAGCGTTATCACATTTGCCCGGACCATTTCGGCACGCCGCACGGGCAATCCACACTCCCATAGAGCGCCACAAATACGCAGTCCCTGTCCGTTTTACTCCAGTTCACTACTCTGGATTTCCCACAGGAGGTCGGACGTATTTGTGCATCTGCAATGAAGAAGGTGTATCGACTAGTCAGCTAGACATATCTGTTGTATGAACGCGTGGTGTCTGTTCTTTCGGATTTATCTGACAGAACAGACGCCACGCATTCATATAGTTATAAACTATTACGTAAATTGAAGATGGTGGGTCAGATAGGAAAGGAAACGGAAGGGACTATTGATGACAGCTCCCTCAGGACTTCATGCGGAATTAGCAGCGACGAGTGAAATTATTACCCGGACTGCGATGCGAACCTGGGATCTCCTATTTACTAAGCAGCTGCGTTAACAACTACACCATCCGGACACAGCGTTTATCGTAAATTCGAGGACTATCTCGGTACTCTCCGTGGCCAGCTCAATTTCCCATCCAGAACCACATATCTAAAGCCCCTGTCTATGTTCACCATGGTCGCTAATTTTAGATTCCCGCAGGAGGTCGGACGTAAATGTGCATATTCGGTTGTGGATTCATCGCCCGTAGAGACGAATCAATTATATGAATGTGAGACTCCTCGTATTCATATAATTATAACGCCAGACAATAGTAAATATATTGGGGTAATTTCTTGGTCTGAAGGAGGTGTAAATCGAAGCATATTCATGACGGTTTTCATGCTGAAACGAAACATTTGGAAAGATAGATCGTTAAAATACGTTGTTAGTGAATATGAAAATAGAATGTTATGTCTCACAGTTTGTGGCCGCATCACGTTCCTTTTTAGCAAATTCATACACAATCGACGTTCCAACCAATCTAATGAGATCCTCTCCAGAATGTTTTGGTGTTTCAGTGTATCTGAACCGTGTGAAAGACAAGTGTCGAACTCACTTAAAAAATGGAGTTTTCCGTGGTTATTCAGAAGGAGGGGTTATTGTGTGAAATTTTTCCAGCTGCTAGTGGTAGTCCATCGCTGTTAGAGAAATAGCGAAACAGGTAGAGCAAGAGTGGGAAATGTTTATTAAAATATTGCTGTCGTGGTTTGTATTACCCGATCACAATATTATTGCACTCTGCCTCCCGTGGCCATTATCGGAACTACGTGTTGTCGTTATGGTAAACGAGTATAAGTGTGACTAAGGAAAACACATCACACTGTGATTGCTTTCAGGACAGTTGTGCATATTCTCTCAGGTGGTTCTGCATGCTCTGGTGAAACATCACGATAAAAACTCACGATAAGCCGACCGAAGCTCTCTCACTCCCAGGTGCAATAATATTGTGGTTGTTTAATATTTATTTCTCACCGTCCATGACGACGAGAAGCCACGAAGCTGTAGGCCAATAGCCGTCTTCTCTATTGAAATTACATTCCATCTTAGAAATCGTTGCCGCATCTCGGACTCCCCCTTCTACAAATGTGGCTTTTCCTTGGCTATCATCAATAAATTGTTGAAATCTGTGTCTTGGCCGCAGTCCTGATATTCCGATACTATCGATTTCACTCTTCGTTTTAACTGTGTGGTGTTCATGCTCGTTAATATGTTTCCTTTACTGCCCTTTCTCCGGCCGGGGTGGCCGAGCAGTTATAGGCGCTACAGTCTGGAACCACACGACCGCTACGGTCGCAGGTTCGAATCCTGCCTCGGGCATGGATGTGTGTGATGTCCTTAGGTTAGTTAGGCTTAAGTAGTTTTAAGTTCTAGGGGATTGATGACCTCAGAAGTTAGGTCCCAAAGTGCTCAGAGCCACTTACTGCCCTTCCAGTTTCACTTACATACGCTTCACCACAGCCACGAGTCACTTCATCGAGGTCTACAGTGTGGAAATAAGAAGCAGATGCGTGTGATTATCTTAAGAAAAAGACTGTTATTTTGTTCTGATTGAAAATTGTGGCCTAGTGACGTGACGGTCATGTATCGCTGAGAGATGTTTTATTATTTTGCTGCTCATTTCTTGGCTATTTTTGATGATATTATAAGGCTTGCAAACTCTGTAGGACAGCTTCAAATTATCTTTTTAAGAAACGAGTGGGCCCAGGTGTTGGTCCCTTGTTTTGTCTTGACCCCAAGTCTCTGGAAGAGGGATATGTTTCCCCAGGGCACTAAGTTTGCAGTGAGTCAGTTTACCTATGTCACAAGCTTCGGCTGCGAATGAAGTTTAGTTTTTTGAAAGCCTCTGCCGCCAAGCCACTGCATTTTACAGTATAACTCAGCATGACGATTTCACCTCCCTGTACGGCGTTCTAAGAATGGATCGAGAAGTCGCTGCTCGATCACCGTGAAAAAAATTTCTCTTATTCCTCCAAATCTCGTTATCCAGTCGTATAAGTTAGCGTACCACCGTGAGTAAGGGGGAAAGGCGTGGCAATGAGTGGAACATTATCTGCAATTGAAAAATTTGTTCGAATGTTGTAAGCGTGCTCGAATTCTGACCAACGCATGGTAGGCCACAGCTGCATGTGATACTGTATACACCGGCCTTACGTGAATCTTGATCATCCCTTACCGATCCTAAAAGGGCCGTAATCTTACATATGGTGTTCGAAAAACACTCTTCACACCGGATTTGCGCAGAGTAAAGCAATCCTGTTGGAAATGCTGCCTGCGTAATGCAAACAAGGTGTAGACTTTTTCATCACTTGCTCGATTCATTGTTGGTCGATGGCGCAACGCGCGTTCCGTTTTCTTTCACTATACCCATTCTGGAAAAAGATGACTTCGAAGTGGGCTAGTAGCTGTCATATTTTCAGGAGCTGAGACGATGTGGGCCCTATGAACCAAGGCACGAGCTACCTCATCAAGCTGAGCTCAGTGGTGACCCTCAAGGCCCAGTTCAGTTCGAGTTTGCTTCTTACAAACGGGACATACCATGAACCCTCCCCCAGGCATATTTTACTCAGCTCCGTATAGGAAGTATTGAATTCAGGTGTCCTAAAGAGGTGGACAAATTCTCACTGCCATGTAGCGATACAGCATATATATGCGTTATATATTGTAAACAAAAAAATGCATTTTTGAAATCCGCCGGATTCAGGGCGAGGCCCTCGGAATTTTCCGCATTCCGATGGACAGATAACGCGTGACAAAGGACTCCCCATTGCCAACTCCATGTGTCTGTTCATAAAACTTGCTACTGAGTAAAAAGTGTGTGGAAGTCAAGATGTGTCGAAACACCAAGCACAGCCTCAGTTAACCATAAAAAATGTGAGGAATGCAAGACAGAGATTATAGCAAAATAGATTAAGACACGAGATTCATTCAAATACAGTTCGTCTAATTTATGTAAGAAACTTCCGAGCTCCTGATGTGATGTACGCCACGATCTAAAAGTGCGCTCAACTCGGTAGCAAGGTGTTCTGCTATACGATACGTCGGAGCACCACTATTAATGAAAACAGCCGTTAGAACAACATCTTTCTTTGTGGACCTTCAGAAGGCCACCTAATCTAGGAGTACAGTACGAGTTAAGACTTGATTTTTGCGACAAGGAACGTGTGGAGTAGGTTATTAGATTCACTATCACCCTGATCGAGTCAGCAGTGAGTTGGCGATACGCTGTAGAACACTGCATCTTTTTAACATAACCTTACTTTCCAATACAAACGTAAGCACTACATTTGCCCGCACGTAAGGAAACAGCATCAGGCTCCACAACGGGTGAACGTGCCCCAGTCAGCAAACGACATACTTCTACACTAACATTTTGAGCAGCGTACTGATATAATTTAAAAACAGCCTGTTCGACAGAAATTGAAAAATCAATAACTGACAATTACTTTGCCTTTGTTGCAAAGTCCAAACCTTTCCACTGCACAGTTAAAGCCTTATCGTCCAAAGACTTCCCCATGAAATTTGTCACAGAACGTCGAGATGAAAAAAAAGTTTAGCCGAATGCTGGGCAGTGACAGAATCGAATAGCCGGCCGTACTGCAATTACTTGATCGTCTAAATTTATGAGACCTTCTGGAACTTGGCCACATCACACAGTGACTCAAAGGTAAAACTCTGAATCTGTATCTTCATTAATATTTTATTTCTAGAGATTCTGAAGTGCCGTCTAAACTACTGTAAATTCCGTTTCAGATGAACGTAACAATTTAAAAGAAAGCGTATCGCTAGAATGAAGAGACGCTGACTTCAGCTCAGTGTGGTTAAAATACTGGATTCAGATTTGGGTGGACGGCGGTCAAATTTCCTATCCTACTAAAAGCAATAAAATTTCAGTGAGTTTCCTAAATCACTTAAGGGAAATGCCGGCACATTTCTCTGTGATAAGGATACGACCAAGTTCTCCCATCCTTCTATAATTCGAACTTGTGTTTCGTTCTTTGCGACCTCATTGTCAATGAGATGGTGATTTCATGTATATGTTTTCCCATTTTACTTTCATTTTTTTTTAATTCAAACTACAGAGCTGAAGACAGGTCTTATAGTCATATGCAGCCCATGTTTATAATTAATTTTATATAGTTTCTCCATACACCAGTTATTTAAGAGGTGCAATCACTAGGATTCTGGATTTTTTTTTGCCGGAATCATGGTTGAAATCTCCGCCCGCTGTTAATACTCGTACTTACATATTCCTAGTCATCTGAGGTGCATTCCTGGTGGGCATTTTTGAATACGTCACAACTAATTTCCATCCCATTTCTTTTTTATTTATAACTTACGCACCATCTGCAATGACGCCAACGTCGACTGGAAGACAGACATTATTTTCCTCTTTCTCAATTTATTTCGCCAGACACTGGTTCCTCTACAGGTACTTATGTTCGTTACGTCTTACTCTAGGACTGCGATTGACTTGTGAATAACGTTCATATGGTATCACCTGCGCGGATAAACTCTTACAATTCAGCGTTGTCAACAAGACATTTGTAAGCACGTATCGACAGTTAAACACACGACACATCAGTGTAAAGTTATCTCCATGCCAACGCGCGCTGATGTTCTCATCAGATGGTAAGTAAGGGGTTTTTGGTTTGAAATCTGCGTTGTAAAACTTCTGCTTCTGTATGCAACACAATGATATCGACATGTTTAGTTTTGTGACCTCACGACTACAGCCTCTGATAAAACAAACATAAGTTTCGTTATCAGTTCTGTTGTAAGTGCAACAAGCACAGTCTCATTTACAGTTTGATTAAATGATGTAAAGGCCAATACTATGCACATATTAATGTCTGTATTCATTTCCACATAATGGTTCTCAGTATAGTATATAGGTGTGTATTTGCATTCATTTTAACTAAAAAGGAGTTTACTAAATTTATTTGTGGTTTAATGCTTGTGCACGTCATCCTTATTCATTCCTTAGGGTTACCATGTCTTTCTCTTATATCATTTGTGTCTAAGACGTATGTTCATTGAAGAAAACACCCTCTTAAATGTTTATTACCAAAGCTGCTATTTATTTACAGGCAGACTAGTTCTGAGCTTTGCCCATATTTTCGAGTCACCTATTACAGAGAACAAAATTTTTTGTAAGCGAATGTGTTATGAATGACGATACCTATAGTCAATAATTTATAGGAGATATTGACTGCACAAAGTCCATGTTCATGACAGTTTAATTAAAGAACTTAATCCTGTTGCTAAGGCTGTGTATGACTGTTAATATAATGTTTCTGTGCATATTGTTAAACTGTTGCTGGAAGTCGTAAATTCCCTCTATTGATCCGTTAAATAGAATGGTGGTATCACCTACATATTTTATGTGGTGCATTACTATTGTTTTCCAGTGTACACGTTCGTCAAATAATTTTTTTCTAAGTATCTACATATACAGGGTGATTCAAAAAGAATACCACAACTTTAGGAATTTAAAACTCTGCAACGACAAAAGGCAGAGCTAAGCACTATCTGTCGGCGAATTAAGGGAGCTATAAAGTTTCATTTGGTTGAACATTTGTTCGCCATTTCAGCCAATAAAGTTTTTGGTCCCTTTTTCTTCGAAGGTACTACTGTAACTGGACTACAGTATCTGGAGATGTTAGAGAATTGGCTGTTCCCTCAGCTCGAACAAGAAGCACAACAATTCATATTTCAGCAGGATGGAGCGCCACCACATTGGCACTTATCTGTCCGTAACTACCTGAACGTCAACTACCCGAGGCGATGGATCGGCCGCCAGGCAGCCCGTGACGGAGCACATCACTGGCCTCCAAGAAGCCCTGATCTTACCCCCTGCGATTTTTTCTTATGGGGGTATGTTAAGGATATGGTGTTTCGGCCACCTCTCCCAGCCACCATTGATGATTTGAAACGACAAATAACAGCAGCTATCCAAACTGTTACGCCTGATAAACTACAGAGAGTGTGGAACGAGTTGGAGTATCGGGTTGATATTGCTCGTGTGTCTGGAGGGGGCCATATTGAACATCTCTGAACTTGTTTTTGAGTGAAAAAAAACCTTTTTAAATACTCTTTGTAATGATGTATAACAGAAGGTTATATTATGTTTATTTCATTAAATACACATTTTTAAAGTTGTGGTATTCTTTTTGAATCACCCTGCATATTTGCTAGCAGGCCAGACAGGCAACTACTAGTCAAAAGCCCATTTTCCTGTGAAAATATTTGGTCATTCAAACCGAAACAGTTGTGGGATGATACTATGGTACTTTTTCTATCAATTTGTGTACTTCTGGTCGAGATGGTTTTCCGTATAACGAGAGGATTGCTGCTGTGATGTCAGTAGTCTCATCAGTGGGTACTTTGGTACTGTACCTATTAGATACATTTAAGGAACAGAATGTTGTTGTCTGGGATTTTCGAGTCTTTTACTTTTAAAATTAAGCATGTCGATTTTCTGATGATATATTGTATATTCTACATGTTGTTGTCACATATAATTTTGTTAGGCTGTATCTCAGTTAAGATGGTCAGATGTGTGTGAATTCCTAAGGGATCTAACTGCTGAGGTCATCTGTCCCTAGACTTACACACTACTTAAACTAACTTATGCTAAGAACAACACACACACCCATGCCCGAGGGAGGACTCGAACCTCCGGCGGGAGTGGCCGCACAATCCGTGACATGGGGCCTCTAACCGCACGGCCAGTCCACGCGGCCTCAATTAAGCATGCAAAATATTTATATAGATTGAAACGTCGCCTTAGAAAAATTAATGAATTACTGTGCTGATAAACCTCTTACATTATTTGATTTTCAAATAGCTGAGCAAAACTGAACATACTCAGACATTTCTCTCTTTACTTATTCTGATCAACACTAAAATGACACAATATTTTTAGCGAAACGCAATCTGACTTTCAATAATCCCTACAAAAGAATGGCCCTGACTAACAATAACCTATACCTTTCATGAATCACTTACCTCACAAAAATCTTCGTTACTCAATCTACTGCAATACAGCATGTGCCAATACTGCCAGCTGAATAAGAGATTCTAACTACTGAAGGCACTAACTGCTGATAGGCATAGTTAGCAAATGAAAGATTTTGATACAGAATAAACAATGTATTTACGTTAATAATGTTCAAAAATCATCGTATATATATATATATATATATATATATATATATATATATCAGTTCATGATATCCAGTACTACAAATTTACTCTTTCTGATGGACACACGTCCAGATCGTCCGCTCTCAAAATTCTGCCATCTCTCTCCCCACATCCGCCACTCCTGGCGGCTCACCTCCTCCAACTGCGCAACGCTACGAGCTGTTAACAGCCAACTGCCCGACACTACAATAGGAAATGTTCCAACAATGCAAACCAGCCACAACTTCACACAGCACAGTCAGTGATTTTCATACAGAGAGCTACGTGGCGTTACCAACATAAAAACCTGAACAGCCCCTCTACAAGATTACATTCGGTCTAATTGGAACATTTGGTTTATGTCCTTTGGTTGTGCTCTTAGCTTGAGGCATTGTGGGTTCATCACGATATACCTATTCCGATCTTTTTGAGTTAGGAGGAATTCTGATTTTTGGTCGCTGTTTTCGTTAATGCTTCGAATCCGTAGGGTCTTTGACTGTGCGTGTAATGTTATTTGCCTTAAAGAACTCAAATGTTTTATTTATACAGATATAAACATTTTTCTTTATCAAGATGATCGTATTACCTTAATCTGCTTTTAATGCTGAGTTACTAAATGGTTCAAATGGCTCTGAGCACTATGGGACTGAACTTCTGAGGTCATCAGTCCCCTAGAACTTACAACTACTTAAACCTAACTAACCTAAGGACATCACACACATCCATACCTGAGGCAGGATTCGAACCTGCGATCGTAGCAGTCGTGCGATTCCAGACTGCTGAGTTACTATTTGCTCTTAGTTTATTATTATTTTTGACATACGCTGTAGCTTCTGTTCTTTTTTATCGTCTTTCGTTTTTATATCTTCTGCTGTATAAAACTGTGCCACTTTGTCAATTTTGCTGTCTATATCTTTTGCGCTATTATAGGCAGTTTTTCTGTGTCCAGTTGTCCAGTGCTGATCTTGCATACGTCGCTTACGACTGGTACCTTTTGGTTTTTGTGGCAGACTATATATGAGCCCTTTTTGTAGCAAATTCATTTCATTATTATTAAACACAAGGTCTGTTAATTAATTATTCAAAAACAGTCTTAACTAAAAAACTAGTTTCCTGCCGTTATGTAGACAGGAGTGACACCACCAGCAGTCGACCAATGGTGTAAACGCCCAGAAGATGACCCCTACGTCAGGTTGAAACCGGTTGGCGGTATAATAATAATAAATGCGATTAAGACTGTTTTTGAATAATTGATTAATCATACTAGTCGTTGCTTCATCTCCACAGCCATGTTGTCCAAAAAACAAGGTCTGTCACACTGATAAATTTTTCATGAAACTTAAACTCTGATTTGCTGTAAAATTAGTGAAAACACAGTCTAGATCGCCATGGTGCTTCATTGAAATGACCTGTTTCGGCCTATGCTTAGGCTCCATCAGCTCAAGTTGACGATGCGTACGACAGCCAGCCGAGCTCAGTCGCTGAAACTGCAGTGTACTTCTATGTATGTTCTTTCAGCAGGTCCAGAGTCCCACACGATGCCCTGGGACGCGCTGCTGGGTGACGTAGGCGCTGCGCTACTCGCCGTCTCCGTGGCGGCCGTTGTGTGGCTGCTGGCTCTCTGCTGCCGGCGGGAGGAGGTGGGGCTGTCCCGTCTGCTACGCTTCAGCGACGTGCTGTCGGCCGCCACGGTGGGAGGTTGGCTGGTGGGGCGCGCGGCGGCGGCTGAGGCGGGGACGGGCTGCGCCGGGGGCGGCTGGCCCGGGTCGGGCACAGCGGGGGCGAGCGGGCACGCCTTCTGGGCGGCGGCGGCGCGGGCGGTGGCGGCCCGCGGGGGCGGCAGGGCGGCCGTAGCACTTGCTGCCGCCTCCTGGCTGTGGCTGGCCCTCGCCACCGCCCTCACCCCGCAGGACGCCTGCCTTCTGCCGCCGCCGACGCTCCTGCCACACAGGGACTCAGCGCTGCTACGGACGGCAGAGGACACGGTCGCGCGCGTCAAGGACATAGTGAGAACGCTGCTACAACAAATCTCCCCCGGCGGCAGCAATTCCTCATCTTTCTCACACTTCGCTGACCATCATGTGGAGAAGAGATCCCACCAGCAAAGAGCAGGTTCGGCCATCGACGCAAACTATCCATATCGGAGTGTCAAAAATGACGAGAACTACAACTCATCTGGTCAACATAGACCTGAAACTGCTGATACTGATCTTAAAAGTCAGAGACGTCGCCGCTCGGCACCCGTTATTCGGAACACAGTATCTTCAGCACCCTTGCTCAAGACTGTCGGCAGGTACATTCCCTACACAGAAGGAAAGAAGAAGAATCTTGCAGTGATAAACCTACCCCTCGAACGTCGATTTTGCACAATCCGTGACGATGTCGCACTACACGAAATTATTTGTGCCCTACATTTCTCAAGAAACTCTGGCACGACCAGGCTGATGAACACCCATGGTAATGCTCATAGAAGAAGTGATACAAGTAAACTAGAAGCACTGAGAGCATTATGTTGCTCAACATCCAATTTAAAACTTAAAGACAGTATGTGGCATGACAAATGGTGGCGCACATTTACACTACTACCATCGACGGAGAGGGCGCATCACCATCTCTCACCACAAGAGATTATGGTAGCTGAAACTTGTCACGCATATCTGTCAGCTCTAAATGCAGACGGATTCATTCCTACAATATTACTCGCCGAAAACTCACCCGGTGCTTATATGTGGTTAATAATCGTCGAAAGCCGGAAAGCGCAGATACCGACTCTAACACTTCGTCGATATGCAGTTGTTGGCGATATTCATTACCTTGACGTTATTGCTAAACAGAACGCAGACGTCGATAACTTGCAAACAGAAGCGGTGTCTTCAAACAATGCTGCGCACGATTCAACAGCTTATGGGAATCAGCGAGATATGATTTTAGGATATTTATTTGAAATATGTTTGAAAGGGAGCATGAGTGATACACACGAGAGCCTTCTGAATGTTTTGGTTCATCGCCTTTCAGATGGAGGCAGAAGGTTTTCTGCTAAAGCAATTCCTCACTTTACACGAGATAAGAGACACTATATTTGCAACAAATTTACAACTTACTTCAATACAAGACGCAATTCTAGAGACACTTTGATACTATCAGAATTTGTGTATAAACATTCTCACATGCGCCAAAACAAATGGAAAAACCCACACGAAAATTATAAGGATTACCAGTCGGGCAACGTACATTATTCTCCCTCAGTACTGTCAAGTGTGGATAAACTTCCTCAGAGACTAGTACAAAAATACACTCTTCTTAAAATAATCAACCGCTCTGGTTCCAATAAGGCATTGCAGTGTTGCTGGAAATATAAAGGTGAAAGCGATAGTAGAACAATTCGAAATAGAGTGAAACGTGGTGTTCGTGAACGAGACGGCAAGAACTTACAGAGACAGGTCTATTCGCATGCGAAGCGGTTATTTCCAAGAGATTCCGACGACACCTTAGCAGCTGCTGGTGACCAAACGACGGACAGAGAGGCACTGCTCGACGAAGATGTACAGTCGAGTCATCTCAACCACTCAGATTCAAACTACAAACTTCCAGAAACTGCCACACACGAGATTCCTTCAGATGTGCAGGAAACCACGTATACTTCGGTAAACATTTTGTCAGATGGGTTGGAAGTCGTTACAGCTCCGAACATTGTTGCGACAGAAAATGAGCCTGAAGACGAAAAAAGTACGGAATCTCCTCATGCTGATGCTGCCGACCCCATAGAGCATGTTACAACCTCGCACCAGGAGACAGACAATTCACTGGTGCAGTCACAACTGCACGTTGTAAACATAGAGAATGAGCCCGAAGACGAAAATAATACGGAATCTCCTCATGCTGATCCTACCGACCACACACAACATATTGCCACATCGAACTTCGAGACGGATCATTCACAGATGCAGTTACAACTACCCGCAGAATTTGAATCAGCTTCCGAGGCAACCCCTACACCGCAAGATGGAAGTACTACAGTGCTAGCAGAGATTATCACTTCGACAGTCTCAAATACGGATGTGGTCACGTGGTAAGTATTAAGCGTGTGTTGCAGTACACAAACGTGCAGCTTCTTCCTGCTGGGCACGTGGGGCGTACTAAACCTCAGATTCTAATTTAGCAGCTACTGACTTTCTCCCTACACTAATCGCCCAAAAGCAACAGCTCTTCCAGCCACACACTGTCCACAGTCAAATATGAAGTTCACAGACACTCACTTCTCGGTTTAAATGTTTCTGTGCACCTTGTTAAAGACGTCATCACCAAGAGTTTTATTTTGATATCAGGAAAGAAGACGTGTTGCCTTGACGAAAGGCTATCTAAAATATATTCCAAAATATAAACCTGAGCGAAAGACATGCCTGATACAGGGAGTATAAGCAAAACGTAAATCGAACAGTCCTTGAACGATGAAATAATTGTCATTTTTGATACAGTGAAATGCTTTCAATATCCACAGTCCACACTGAGGTGACAAAAGTCATGTGATATCAAGTCGGACCTGGTCGTGCAGCAGCTCGACGAGTCGTGGACTCAACAAGTCTCCTCTTGCAGAAACATTTAGCCATGCTGCCTCTATAGGCGCCCATGTTTGCGAAAGAGTTGCCGGCGCAGGATTTTGAGCACGAACTGACTTCTCGATTATGTCCCATAAATGTTCCATGGAGTTCATGTCGGGCGATTTGGGTGGGCAAATCATTCACTCGAATTGTTCATAATGTTCTTCAAACCGGCCGCGAACAATTGTGACTTGTTGACATGACGTCGTTGTCTGGGAACATGAAGTCCACTAATGGTTGTAAATGGTCTACAAGTAACCAGACATAACCATTGCCAGGCAATGCTGGTTCATTTGGACCAGAGGATCAAGCTCATCACATGTAAAAACAAGCCACACCATTATGGTCCCACCAACAAATTGCACAATGCTTTGTTGACAACGGGTCCGTGGCTTTGTGGAGTCTGTGCGACACTCGGACTCTTACATCAACTCTTAAAAGACCGAAATCGGTGTTCCTCTGACCAGGCCACGGTTTTCCAGCACAGGGCCCAGCCGATAATCACGAGCCCAGGAGAGGCTCTGCAGACGATGTCGTACTACAGCAAAGTCACACGCGTCAGTCGCCCGGCCGGAGTGGCCGTGCGGTTCTAGGCGCTACAGTCTGGAACCGTGTGACCGCTACGGTCGCAGGTTCGAATCCTGCCTCGGGCATGGATGTGTGTGATGTCCTTAGGTTAGTTAGATTTAAGTAGTTCTAAATTCTATGGGACTGATGACCACAGCAGTTAAGTCCCATAGTGCTCAGAGCCATCTGAACCATCTTGAACTCGCGTCAGTCGTCTGCTGACATATCCCATTAAGGCCAGATTTCGCCGCGCTGTCGTAACGGTTACGTTCCACACTTCTGCTGTTTATTAGTCTTGCTTATCTGTTAACACTGACAACTCTACACAAACGCCTCTGCTCTCGGAAGTTAAGTCAACACCGTCGGCCACTGCGTTGTCCGTGCTAGGCACACTCTTGACAATGTAGATTTCGGTATATTGAATTACCCAACGATTTAAGAGATGGAATGTCTCATGTGTCTTCCTCCAACTGTCATTCCGAGTTCATAGGCTGTTAATTCCGATCGTGCGGCCATAATCACACCGGAAACCTTTTCATATCAGTCACGTGAGTACAAATGACAGTTCAGCCGGTGCACTGCCCTTTTATACCTTGTGTACGAAATGCTACCGCCATCTGTATCTCTGCATATCGTTAACCCATGACTCTTACTTGCTAAGTGTGCAAAGACTTATGTTTTTCGCCATTATCGAATTTAATACTTCTTCAATACGATACTATTAAATTTCTCTATCACATACTGTGCAGATGTTGGTACAACTTGCAGAACTTAATGCTCATGAGCCAAAACGTTATGACAACAGCCCACGTTGGGCACGTGATGCCCTAAAGAAAGTGTGTAACTGGAACAGAGACATATTGGCAATCATTCCAGCGACGATACAGGTTTCGAATGTGGAAATCGACTGACATAAATGACTCTCAAAACGGGCACGTAGTGATATGCCAGTGTCAGGGAACGAGAATCTCGGAAACGACGAAGCTGTTCGTGTGCTACAATCGTGAATGTGGCTGAAGGATGCTGAAATTACGAGTAAGCAACAACGTGTTACACGTTCACGCTACATTACAGAAGGAGTAGGACAAAACTCACCTGCTCTGTAAGGAAGGACATGGGGTGATATGTGACAGATCTCACGACATAATACAGTACTGATGCAGCCACAAGTGTTCTGCAGCACACCGTTCAGCGTACGTTGATCAAGATGGAGCTCCGCAGCAGACGTCCACTCTGCTTTCCCGTGTAGAGGTGTTGTGGATGGCAAGACAGCCAACCCACTATGAGAGGAAGCCGAAAGGCACGCGTTTTAGCTCACGCAGGCTGGCGTGAGATCTGGAACAGGTCAAGGAAATGAGACTAACAAAAAAACGTACGTAGCTGCTGGAATACATAACTTTAATCCATAATTGGTGAACATCGCTCTTGACGGTACATGTTTTACAGCATCAATAGTAACTGGTAATGGCGCCTTGCTAGGTAGTAGCAAATGACGTAGCTGATGGCTATGCTAACTATCGTCTCGGCAAATGAGAGCGTATTTTGTCATTGAACCATCGCTAGCAAAGTCGGCTGTACAACTGGGGCGAGTGCTAGGAAATCTCTCTAGACCTGCCGTGTGGCGGCGCTCAGTCTGCAATCACTGATAGTGGCGACGCGCGGGTCCGACGTATACTAACGGACCGCGGCCGATTTAAGGGCTACCACCTAGCAAGTGTGGTGTCTGGCGGTGACACCACAAGAGGATTACTGTGGGCATGGGGTCGTCGGGAAATGACCTAATATCAATGGCAACGCCCTCAGGGTCTCAGCCTCCCTTTCCTGGGTATGGGGTTGGTGACCCCAGGATTCCTGAGGTAGAGACTGGTAATCTCCTCCCGTCCTGTCACTGTAATCTCTGGGCGTACTCCAGCGACCACTGCATGATGCAGCGAGGGAATGGCTTGATTGCCCTGCTTACGATGATGATAAAATCATCTGTATAAAACTCTTCAATCTCAAGGTATGCTCCGCGTCAATGAGATTGTTACTGTTGAGGTGGAACAGTCGGCAGTGGGCAACCTCTGGGGAGTCTGCCACACTATAATACTTACCTAGGAGCAAGTACCACTGTCCAGACGGTCTTTCACTTACCCTGCTGCTCGTGGGACGGAGATGGAAGCATAGAAGTTTTCTTCTTCTGCTCCCAGCAGAATGAGCGGGCCACCAATAGGTACCAACACCCAGTCTAACAAGAGGGCTTGTGTAGCCATACCTCCCGACTCTGGAATTAGTTTCTAAACTTTTGACTTTAGTAACAGATCGCATGCTGGACATCAGCATTTATTTTTAATAGTTAATATTCACAAGTCTTAGAGGACAATGCTGGCACCTTCAAATCGGTCAAGTGATTGCGCAAGTTCCAGACATTCGACAAACCTGCAGGAAGCTGAAAGCCTAGGAGAATATTCCACTGAGGCTGAACTCCATTCCACCTTCAATTACATAAATGATGTCGTAAATTGCGGGAAACTGGTGGACATTCCCAATGATGAGCATAAAGCTGAATGTGCCGAAGAAGATATTGGTGATGACCAAAATATAACTAAAGGATGGAGAGCGATCTGGTTAAACCAGGCTCGTTTATACTTATCTTTAACAGCACAAAACTCCCACACTGCGTCAACGCAGGTTTCATTTACCTAAGCGTGTGGCTTTATGTCCCGAACCCAATGCGCTGTTTTAAATGCCAGTACTTGGGACATTCTATTCCAGTATGTAAGGAACAAGCCACCTGTGGTAAACGTGGTAAGACCGTCCACAAAGGAGTCACTTGTTCATCATATTTGAACTGTGAGAATTGCTCTGGGGATCACCCTGTCTGGACTGTGGATGGCAGCGTATAGCTTGAAGAACGGAAGAATTTCTTTGAGTTAACAGACTTCTGACTAGTTTGACGCGGCCCGCACTAATTCCTCTCCAGCGCCAACCACTTCGTTCAGAAGACCACTTGCAATCTGAGTCTTCAGTTATTTACTGGATGTATTCCAAATGTCCTAACAGATACCCTATTATCCCGCCCCTCTTCTTGTGAATATTTTCCACATATTCCTTTCCTCTCCGATTCAACACAGACCCTCCTCATTCCTTGGACTGATAAGTCCACCTAATTTCCAAAATCCGTCTGTAGCAACATATCTCAAATGATCGATTCACATCTGTTCCAGTTTACCCTCAGCTCACGTTTGACTGACATACAATGCTGTGCTCCAAACAAACAGTCTCAGAAATTTATCCCTCAAATTAAGGCCTGTGTTTGATACCAGTAGACTTCTCTTGGCCAGGAATGCCCTCTTTACCAGTGCTATTCGGCTTTTGATGTCCTCCGGGCTCTGTCCGTCACTTACTATTTTGCTGCGTAGGTAGTAGAATTCCTTCCGCGGCCATCAATCCCGTTCTCATTTCTGCTACTTCTCACTACTTTCGTCATTCAACGATATGCACTGAATCTATATTCTGCACTCATTAGCCTGTTAATTCCATTCAGTAGGTCATGTAATCCTTCTTCACTTTCACTGAGGATAGTAATGTCATCAGCGAACTGTATGGAAGATATCGCTTCACAGTGAATTTTAATTCCGATCCTAAACCTTTTATTGTTTCCATTATTGCTTCCTCAGTGTATAGACTGAACAGTAGGGTAATTTTTAATCCGAGCAATTCGTTCTTGGTCTTCCGCTCTTATTATTATCTCTTGGCTCTAGCACATGTTGTATGTTACCCGTATCTCCCTACAACTTAACCCTATTGTCCTCATATTTTCAAACATCTTGCATCATTTGACATTATCGATACTTTTTCCGTGACGACAAACGTTATGAACGTGTCTGGAGAACTTTTTAGTCTTGCTTCCATTATCAACCACAAAATCAGAATGGCCTCTCTGGCTCTTTTATCTTTCCCCTAAAGCCAAACTGGTAGTCATCCAAGACATCCTCAATTTCCTTTTCCATTCTGTAAACTATTCTAGTCACCAACTTGGATTCATGAGCTGTTACGCAACTGTGCGATGATTCTCGCTCTTGTCAGCTCTTGCAGTCTTCGGAATTGTGTGGGTGGTATTTTTCCGTAAGTCAGATGTATGTCTCCAGACTCGTGCATCCTACACACCAACGTGAATAGTCGTTTTGTGGCCATTTCCCCTAACGACTTTAAAAATTGTGATGTGATGTTGTCTATCCCTTCTGCCTAGTTTGATCTTAATTCTTTCAAAGGTCTTTTAAATTCTGATCTAATATTGTATCCCCTACCTTTTCTAGATCGACTCCTGTTTCTTCTTCTATCACATCACACAAATCTTCCCCCTCACAGAGGCCTTCAGTGTACTCTTTCCACCTGACCACTCTTTCCTCTGCCATTGACAGTGGAATCCCCGTTGCACTCTTAATGTTGCCATCATCGCTTTTAATTTTACCGAAAGTTGTTTTCACTTTCCTGTATACTGAGTCAGTCCTTTCTACATTCATTTCTTTTTCGATTTCATCACATTTTTCATGCAGCTATTTATTTCATTCATCAGCAAGTTGTATTTCTGTGTTCCTGAATTTCCCTGAACATTTTTCTACTCCCTTCTTTTATCGATCAGCTGAATAATTTCTTTGGTTACTAATGGTTTCTTCCCAATTACCTTCTTTGTACCTAAGTTTTCTTTTCCACTTATGTGATCGCCCGTTTTGGAGCTGTCCATTGCACTTCAAGTGAGTTGTTCCTGAGCTGTTTATTCTCACTGTATCTATAGCCCCAGAGAAATCGAATCATTTCTCTTGATTAGTCGTCTGTATCCAGTTTCTTTGCGCATTTACTCTTCCTGACTAATCTATTAAACTTCAGGCTACACTTAGCGATTACTAAAGTGTTATCTGAGTCTATATCGGAGTCTATATCTGATCCTGGGTACTCCTTACAATTCAGTACCTCATTTCGGAATCTCTCTCTGACCAGATGTAATCTAACCGAAATTTTCCCGTATCTTCTGGCATTTTCCGAGTGTACCTCCTGCTCTTGTGTTTCTTGAACAGGGTATTCACCATTAATATCTGAAATTTATTACAGAACTCAATTAGTCTTTCTCCTCTCTCATTCTTAGTGCAAAGCCCATATTCTTCCGTAAACGTTTCTTCCACTCTTTCCCTTATAACAGCGACTATCACATTTTCATCCCCGTTTACGTACTGCATTAGCCGTGCAATATCCTCATATACTTTCTCTATCTTACTTTCGCTATCTCATCATCTTCAGCTTCTGATGTCCACATGTATAGCTGAACTACCGTTGGTTTGCTGTCGATTCGGATGAGAACAGCCCTATCACTGAACTGTTCACAGTAACAAAGTCTATTATGCCCAACCCTTCTATTCATAACGAATCCTGCTGCCGTTATACCATTTTTTCTGATGTTTCATTACACTTTACTCTAATATTGAATCCTGTTCACTTCACTGACCCCCACTATATCTAGAATGAGCCTTTCCATTCCTCCGTTTCAGATTTTCTAGCTTCCCTACCATGTTGAAGCTTCTGACATTTCACGCCCCGACACGTAGAACGTTATCCTTTCGTTGGTTATTCAATATTTCTCTCACGGTCATCCATCCTTTGAAAACAGAGAGATCATCATGACACTGGGTAGAGCTCTTCCTGAAAGGCAACAGCCAAGATGGATGATCAATAGAGCTGACTGGACACTGTTCAGCCAGCTGGCTATTTTTGAACGCCACAACATCGGATGACTGATCCACCGTGGTGCTAATGTCTCCATCCCGAAGTCCTCGTGTCATCTTCGGAGGCAACCTGTCCCTTGATAGACTAATGAGTAACGTACAGTAATCCAGGTCAGGCATGCAGCTCTACGACGGTTTAAGTGCCACCAAACTGCGGAAAACCTAGTAGGCTTTCGATTCACGAGAGTGTGGGATCGTCGTGAGATTTTCGACTGCACGACTAACTCATGCCAAGCGTCCTTGACTCTAAAACCATTCCACCCGCTCTATAATTGTATAGGAAGCCATCATAAGAATTTCCAGTAAATACAGTCGATTACCAATAGTAGCAGTGTTGGAAAGGAGTGTCTCTAAACAAAGCCCTAAGATATTGTTCATACGTTGGCACAGCATTTTGCAACACCTGCTGCCAATGCTAGCGAAAATCTGCCATTCCGCCGCAACTGTGCGACTGTGAAGAGGAGCAAGTTGTACTTCAGATCCAACAATTTTGAGTCTTACAACTGTGACTCATGTTACTGCACGAGTCGTGACCAAATCCAGTACAGCATGTTTCGACATTTGCCAGCAGCGTCAAAGGGAATATTTCTCGAATGTTTTAATTTGATGTAGCCAGCAGCCAACTTTCCCATCTCGTGGAGCGAGGCCATTTTGCTATCTCTTCTCAAGGTAGTGGTATCCCTTAACTTCATCTACTTCGTGACCATCAATCATGATGTCAAGTTTCTCGCTGTTTCCATTTATGCTACTTCTCATTACTTTCATCTTTCTTCAAATGGTTCAAATGGTTCTGAGCACTATGGTACTTAACATCTAAGGTCATCAGTCCCCTAGAACTTAGAACTACTTAAACCTAACAAACCTAAGGGCATCACACATATCCATGCCCGAGGCAGGATTCGAACCTGTCACCGTAGCAGTCACGCGTTGCCGGACTCAAGCACCTAGAACCGCTCGGCCAACGCGACCGGCTTCGTCTTTCTTCGACTTAATCTCAATCCATATTCTTTACTTATTAGACTGTTCAGTCCATTCAGCACATAATGTAATTTTTCTTCACATACACTCAGGATAGCAATGTCATCAGCGAATCGATCATTGATATCCTTTCACCTGGAATTTTAATTTAACTCCTGATCCTTTCTTTTATTTCCATCACTGCTTCTTCGATAATAGATTGAACAATAGGGGCGATAGACTGCGTCTCTGCCTTACACTCTTTTTAATCCGAACACTTCGTTCTTGGTTGTGCTCTCTTATTTTTCCCTCTTCGCTCTTGTATGTATTGTATATTACCCGTCTCTCCCTATAGCTGACCCCTATTTTACTCAAAATGTCGAACGTCTTGCACCATTTTACATTGTCGACCGCTTTTTCTAGGTCGACAAATCCATTGAACATGTCTTGACTTTTTTAATAGACTTGCTTCTATTATCAACCGCAACGTTAGAATTTCCTCTCTGGAGCCTTTATCTTACCTGTAGCCAACATGATCACCATCTAACACATGCTCAACCTTTTTTTTCATTCTTCTGTATACTATTCTTGTAAGCAACTTGGATGCATGAGCTGTTACGAAGATTGTGCGATAATTCTCGCACTTTTCAGATCTTACAGTTTTCGGGATTGTGCGGATGACATTGTTCCGAAACTCAGATGGTATGTCACCAGACTCATACATGCTACATATCAACGTGAATAATCGTTTTGTTGCCACTTCCGCCAATGATTTTAGAAATTCTGATGGAATGTTATCTATCCATACTGCCTTACTTGATATTAATTCTTCCAAAGCTCTCTTAAATTCTGATTCTAATACTTTATCCCTTGTCTCTTCTGAATCGACGCCTGTTTCTTCTTCTGTCACATCAAACAAATCTTCCTCCTCATAGAGGCCTTCAGTGTAATCTTCCCACCTATCTGCTCTGCTGTTAACAGTCATGCTCTATGCACTCTTAATTTACCACCCTTGTTTTTGATTTCGACGAAGGCTGTTTTCACTTTCCTATATGCTGACTCAATCCTTCTGACAATCATTTCTTTTTTGATTTCTTAATACCTTTCATACAGCCATTTCGTCTTAGCTTCCCTGCACTTCCTATTTATATCATACATCAGCAAGTTGTATTTTATTATTCCTGAATGTCATTGAATAATTTTGTATTCCCTTCTTTTATCGATCAGCTGAAGTATTTCTTTTGTTACTCATGGTTTCTTCGCAATTACCTTCTTTTTATCTGTGTTTTTCTTTCCCATTTCTGTGATTTCCCTTTTTAGAGACGTCCATTTCTCTTCGACTGAATTACCTTCTGAGCTATTCCTTATTGCTGTATTCGTAACCTTAGAGAACTTTGAGCGTATCTCGTCACTTCTTAGTACTTTCGTATCCAACTTCTCTGCGCACTGAGTCTCTTAAACTGTGTGTTTCCCTAAATCGCTCCAGGCAAATGCCGGGATGGTTCCTTTCAAAGGGCACGGCCGACTTCCTTCCCCGTCCTTCCCTAATCCGATGAGACCGATGACCTCGCTGTCTGGTCTCCTTCCCCAAAACAATCCAATCCAATCCAATCTTAAACTGCAGCCTACTCTTCGTGATTATTAAATTATTATCTGCGTGTATATCCGCTCCTGAGTACACCTTGCAGCACAATATATCATTTCGGAATTTCTGTCTGACCATCATGTAATCTAACTGAAATCCTCCCGTATCACCCGGCGTTCTCCAGTTAAATCTCCTTCTCTTGTGTTTCTTAAACAGAGTATTCGCTATTACTTGTTGAAATTCATTGCGGATCTAGATTAGTCTTTCTACTCTCGCATTCCTTGTCCCAATCCCAAACACCGCAGTAAACTTTTCTTCTCCTCTTTCCCCTACAACTGTATTCCAGTACCCCCTGACTATTAGATTTTCATCTCCGTTTGTGTACTGATTTACCCTTTCAATATCCTCACATACTTTCTCTAGCTGTTCATCTTCAGCTTGCAACGTCGGGATGTATACCTCAAATATCGTTCCGGTGTTTGCTTGGTGTAGATTCTGATAAGAACAACACTATCACTGAATTGATCTCAGATTCTCTGCCCTACCTTCCTATCCATAACGAATTCTACCCTTGTTATACCATTTTCTGCTGCTGTTGATGTTACCCTACTCTCGTCTGACCAGAAATCCTTCACTTCTGTCCTTTTCACTTCAATGACAGTACGGCATCCAGGTTAGTTACCACACCTAAAGGACCTGAAGGCAAGGGCCCAGAGAGCACAGAGCGGACATTATACATTTGCTTTAGTTTTATAGTTCGTTTGTGTGATAGCGATTGCACTATGGATGCACAGAGTACGGGTCACTGACGCCTACTTGCCTGAAGATAATTGACAGTATACGTCATGAGGAGATCAGGTTGGTCATGGGTGCTTACAGGATCAACCCCATTCCCAGTTTCTATACTGAGGCTAGTGAACTGCGAATTACCATCTGGCAGCAACTATCATGGTACGTCAGGCCTGTATGTTCCACGCTACTTCCACTTCCCCAGCATACTATTCCAACTATGGAACGCCTCTTTACCAACCGACCCTTGCAACAAGGTTTGGTGTGGAGCACGTTCAACCCCAAGCACAGGGTTAACAGTCCGTCACACTGGTTACTGCAGAGGCACAGAGAAATTTTAGATTGAGTGCAGTACGGGAGAGCAAGGAGCAAGGAGAACATCAAAATCAGACTACTACTGGCTAAACCGGCATTCCTGGTGAATAGTATCAAACATAGACCCTAATTTGAAAAATTAAACTGCTGATAATGCACTTTTCGAGCACAGTATTGTATGGTAGATTCAGTGCAGTACGAGAGAGCAAGGAGCAAGGAGGCCATCAAAATCAGACTACTACTGGTAGCGAAACATGGACTGTGGAAAACAGGAACAGAAGAGAAAATGGCTCTGACCACTATGCGACTTAACTTCTGAGGTCATCAGTCGCCTAGAACTCAGAACTAATCAAACATAACTAACCTAAGGACATCACACACATGCATGCCCGAGGCAGGATTCGAACCTGCGACCGTAGCGGTCGGATTGATAAGGTAAGTAATGAGGAGGTTCTGCGCAGAAACGGAGAGGAAAGGAATAGGTGGAAAACACTGACAAGGAGAAGGGACAGAATGATGGTCATTTGTTAAGACGTCAGGGAACGACTTCCATGCTACTAGAGAGCACAGAAGAGGGCAAAAACTGTAAAAGGAAGACAGAGATTAGAACCCGCCCAGAAAATAATTGAGGACATAAGTTGCAAGTCTACTCTGAGATGGAGAAGTTGACAGAGGAGAGCAATTCGTGGTGGGGCACGTCAAACCAGTCAGAAGACAGCTGATTAAAAAAAAAAATCCTAGGAAAAAAAACAGGAGAGTTTTAGGCCTCCATATGTTTTTATTTGGTGAGATTTTAATTGAGCAACGAAACTCTGAGGCAGAGATTGTGGATGGGTCCAAACAAGGGGATTTCGTTGTTTACTCTGTTATTTTCCCTGATCGTCAAGTTACAATTGCCTGACGAGTTTACTGTATTCGATGTGGAACTATGCGTGATATTGCAAGCAATGGAGCAAATGAGATGTGTTTAGAGTGTTAAATTCCTTGTCTGTTCCCATTTCTACCCCGCAGAAAATATAGTCCATAATGTCCGGGCCGCCCTCTTCCGAGTACAAAGTCTGGGGAAGAAGGTTTCTTTGTGCTCGAACAGTCCACGGGTATACTGCCGGTTCATAGTGTCCAACGGGCACAATATTTCGGCGATCAGACATGTCGCCATCGTCAGGTGCGCTGACGAACTGAGCTCCTGAGGGCGGGCGGCCGATTTAAATCCCATCCCCCCGCGGGCCGCTCTCTTCGCCGTCCGCGCCCGCGCGCCAGCGGTCGCGAAGACGTGGGCGTCGGAATCTGCCGTAGCGTCGATGTGCTTGCTACGTCCGCCCTGGTCGCCAGTTCGTGCTTCTTCCTGAGAGTCTTCTTAACTACATTCAATGCCGGGTCCCAAGCCTTGCTGAGATTGTAGCCGCAATCTCGGTTGATAAGATCTTCCCTGATGCGAATTTCGATAGCCTCCCTTATAACGCTGTCCCAATATTTAGAGGTCTGAGCCAGGATCTTGGTACTCCCATAATCTATCTCGTGTTTCTCAGACAAACAGTGCTCTGCTACCGCCGACTTATTTGGATATTTCAGGCGAGTGTGCCTCTGATGTTCTCGGCAACGATCTTCGATGGTGCGTACTGTTTGTCCGATATAAGTCTTCCCAGAGAATTTGGTATATGCCGGCCTACCTCAAACGGAGGCCATCTTTCGCACTTCCCAGTAATGCCCGTGTTTTATTGGTCGGGCAAAAGATGGTTTTAACTCGGTGTTTCTTTAATATAGGCCGATTTTCCCCGGTAGTGCGCCATTTTACGGAATAAAGGCAGTGGCTACCTCTTCTTCCGTGACTTCATCCGTCTCCACAGGTTGTGCTGTGGTGATGGCACGGAGAGCGCGTCTAATCTGCCATTCCGAGTACCCGTTTTTTCGGAACACGGTTTTGAGGTGTTCCAATTCCTGGGGCAAATTCTCTGCGTCTGAGATGCTGCGCGCCCTGTGTACTAGTGTTTTTAGTACTCCATTCCTCTGAGATGAGAGGTTGCTCCTGTCTGCATTCAGGTACAGGTCAGTGTGCGTTTTCTTCCTGTACACACTGTGGCTCAGGGTACCATCAGCTCTTCTCTTGACCATGACGTCCAGGAATGGTAATCCTCCTTCTGCTTCGGTCTCCATAGTGAATTTGATGTTTGGATGTATGAAGTTTAGGTGTGTAAGGAAATCCAGGAGCGAGTCCCTACCACGGGGCCAGATGACGAACGTGTCATCGACATAACGGAAGAAACAAGTAGGTTTCCAATTGGATGACGCCAACGTGGCGGTGGAGTAATTCCTTCCTATCCTGCGAGACGATCCTCCATTTGTTCATTAATGTCGACAGTAATCAAGTATATATATGCTGTAAAGTGACTTATTCCAAATCAAATCAATAAAATTGATCACCGATAATTTAATAAGCTAAACATCCTGTCCCCACTTCTTATAAGTCATTTCCACATTTTCATTCCTTCGTCGATTTGGAGAACGTCTTCATTCTTTATATTCAACGCCCACCACAGCACTACATCTCAATCAAGTGGATTCTCTTCTTCTACGGATTCGCCACAGTCCATGAGTCACTAATATATAGCTGTGTACCCTAAGGGTTCATTCTCATAAATTTCTTCTTCGAATTAAATTATATGTTTGACACCAATGTATTCCTTTCTTTGCCTCTGATAGTGCTTCTTTTAAGCTGTTTGCATCGTCTGTCATGTGTAAATTTCCTTCCAAAGTAGGAGATTTTCATCACTTCGCCTCCTTCGTGGTCGCTAATTTGGAGTTAATTACTGACTTCATTTCTCCTACTTGTCGTTATTTTCATCTTTCTTCGTATACTGTCAATCATAATGTGTGCTCATTTGACAGTTCGTTTCGATAAGTAGGTCCAGCAGTTCATCCTGACTTCCAATCAGCAAATTTTGTCATTGATATACATTCCCCGGAATTTTAACACCACTAGTGCACTTACTACCGAGCGAGGTGGTCCAGTGGTTATGGTACCTGACTCGCATTAGGGAGGACGACGGTTGAAACCTGCGTCCGGCAATCTTGATTTAGGTTTTCTGTGATTTCCCTAAATCGCTTCAGGCAAATGCCGGGATCGTTCCTTTGAAAGGGCACGGTCGACTTCCTTCTCCATCCTTCCCTAATCTGATGGGACCGATGACATCGCTGTTTTGTCTCCTCCCGCAAATCAACCATTCAACTGAACTTCGATCACTATTTCTCCGATGTATAGATTGAACATTATTTTGAATTTTCGAATGCTTTTTCTATGTCGATTACTGCTATGCTTCCATTATCGAGTCCCAATACGTAACCGTTTCTCTGCTGGCTTTACCTTTCCTAAATCCAAATTTATCGTCATCTAATGGCATCTCAATTTTTCATCCTCCTCTACATTAGTATTCCCAGAAATCCGTGAGCTGTTTGGGTGGTAGTTGTCACGTTATTATCTGCCCTTGCTTGTCTTCGAGATTGTGTGGGTGATATTTTTTTCCAAAATTCTCCAGACTGATTAATACGAGAAACCAAGATGAATAATCGTTTGATTATCATTTCCCTCAATGATTCTAGGTAGGCCTAAGCATTGTAATAAATTTCATTTGCATTATTCGATCGCAAGTCCTTGAGAGCTCTTTTAGTCTGTGCCTGTAGTACTGGCTGTGTAATGTATCAATTACGAATTCTGTCATGTCACACAGTTTCTCCCCATCATAGACGTTTTTAGTGTATTTTTTTTCCACCAACACATTCTCTCCTCTGTGTCTAACAGTTGACTTTCTCTTGCACTCTTAATGCTGGAGCCTTGCTTTTAATTTCATTGAAAGTTGTTTTGACTTTTGTATAAGGGGTGAGCAAAATGTTGGTTGGCAGACCGTACAGTCCAGAATCGACATGATACTCAGGAAAAATCTCCACGACCTCTGAGGTAATCATCCCATCACCAGGCTGAAGATACCCGCTTTATAAAACACTGTCCCACTGTGTGAATAAGTCTGTAACTGATTGGTGTCCGTCACCATCCGACAGGAATCGTGGACACTTGAAGATCATTTTCAAGGGAGCGAAGGCGTGATAATCACATGGGGAGAGATCAAGGCTATACGGCAGGTGCTCAAGTTGCTCCCACTTCAGTTGGCGTAGCTTCGTAGCATCTGCTGTCCTCCCAGAAAGACCGCCGTCTTGTCTCGAATTGCGACCAGCACTGAGCCTGGCGCACCATTCTGCAACAGTAGTTTTCGACAAACATGCCGCTATATACATTCATCATTCTCCGGTGGATGTCTACCACTGTTTGTGCTTTAGCAGCCAGGGAAAGAATAACACCACGTTGGTATTGTTTTCACGCATTTTTAATAACATCGCCGTAGCTCACGTTCCCGTATTTACTGTACCCGCGTAGGAATCACACGAAAGCAATACATTGCCTACATGTCAATGCTTATATACACATATCTGAGTAGCGATACGTTGCACGTCCGTTGCTGCAAAGCCTACAAACGGAGACTTTTTGATAGCCCATTATATACGTTGAATCAAACCATGCGACAAACTTTTGCTTTTCGATGTCTTCGTATTTTTTCTAGATGTATTTCGCCTTGGCTTCCCTTCACTTCCTATTCATTTTATTCGTAAATGACTTATATTGCTGTATTCCTATCTGAAACTGAATATTTTTCAAATTCCTTCTTTCGTCGAAGAGTCAATGTGTCTCACGTGTTTCCCAGGGTTCTTTCGTTGTTATCTTCTTTCTTACTCTATTTGTCTGTCCAACTGCTGTGATTTCCCTATTAGGTTGTCCATTCCTCCTCAACAGAAATGATTACAGTGTTATTCATTATCGCAGTATCTCAACAGCTCCAGAGACCTTCTAACGCGCCTTGTCATTCCTGAATACTTCAGTACCATTCTTCTTCCCACATTGATTCTTCTGGACTACTCTCTTAAACTTCTGTCTACTCTTAATCATTACTAAATTGTGATCTGAATCTATACGTGCTCACGGGTATGCCTTCAAATCCACTATCTGTTTTTGGAACCTCGGTCTGACGAAGTATGTCTCTTCCATTGTGATTTTTGAACGGTGTATTCGCTACTATTAGCTGAAATTTATAGCAGAAAATTTGTTTTTTTTTTTTTTCCTTTCTCACTTCTGATACTGAGCACATATTTTCCCGTAGCTCTCTCTTCACTTTCTTCCCCTACTATAGCGTTCCAGTCAACCATGATTATTAGATTTTCGTGGGGGAACTAATCCGGAATCTTCTCAGTTATACACCACACGTCCTGTGGACACACGTTACGCACATTTAATGCAAGGACTTTTCTTTGCCTTCTGTGTCCCCATGACGTTGATCGTTGTTTATTCTTCGGCTCTTTAAAGGCAGTTCCATATCGTATTGGTAAGCGGATGCCCCAAACCTCTTTCCGCTCCTCCGTAGTCCTTAACACGGCGCTTGGCAGGACAAGGGTGACTTCTTAATCCAGAGGTCTTCAGTCGCTATTGCTGATGATTTTTATTCAGAGTTTAAATGGTGGATAGGTTCGAAGCAACGACCCTGAAAACTTTCAGTTCTAGCCGAAGATACTACACTGAGATCACAGAAACCCGTTGCTTGAACTACGTGAACATTATTGCGCACCACGTGCAACCCTTCATACTTGATGTCCTCCACGATGGCGATGGCATCTTCCAGTACGATAACAGTCCGTGCGAGAAGAGTAGAATCGCGCTAATATGGTTTGAGAAGCATGACAGTGAACTCACAATAACGTTTTGGTTACCAAATTCACTTGAACATTGTCAGATGGTTCATACATGGGAGACTATGGGGTACTATCAACGCTCCCACATATCGTCGGGCTGCAATTTACATTTACGTGAAATGCTTTATATGTGTGCAAACGTATGGTACCACCTATCTCCACAAAGCTACCAAGGACTTGTCAAATCCATGCCACACATGAGCACTTCTCAACAGCGTTCCAAAGGTGAACCAGCACACTATTACGCAAGAGGTCATTACGTTTCAGCTCCTTAGTGCATATCTTTCTCTTACAGTGCTAAATTCCAGAGTAAATTTTAGAACATTCTGTATTTCCTTCTACAAACTTTCCAACATTATTTGACATCTGCAGGTACCCGTGTTTGAAAAAGAGCTGCAACTGTTCTCGTCTTCTTGTAACGTTTATCCAGCTTCAGTAGGATTGGAATGATGTTTCTTCCAAGGTAACAAACTAAATTCACTTATTATACTTAGGAATATATAATTTATATATTTACACATCATTACCCCATTTCCGGTAACCTTAATTACTTTCCCCTTTGATTTGATTAATTTTAACAATAATTCCGTACGAAGTATAATTGCCGGCCGAAGTGGCCGTGCGGTTAAAGGCGCTGCAGCCTGGAACCGCAAGACCGCTACGGTCGCAGGTTCGAATCCTGCCTCGGGCATGGATGTTTGTGATGTCCTTAGGTTAGTTAGGTTTAACTAGTTCTAAGTTCTAGGGGACTAATGACCTCAGCAGTTGAGTCCCATAGTGCTCAGAGCCATTTGAACCATTTTTTTGAAGTATAATTTCCATTTGAATCAACACTTTCTGGTCTCCAACACTTGAACGTAGGCCAGTTGTGACACCTGTACACTTCTCAGTCACTATCTGCTCGTGCATAAATTTTACTTGACATCTGGATTTTTCTGCTATATCATTCGGTGGCTCTTAGACACGTAAGTAAAACAATAATGGTGGCACACTTAATCCGTGCCTTGGATCTGTTACAACGTAACTTGCTTCATATACCCGAAAAATCTATTTTATCACCAAGCTTATGATGCCTCTTTAATAGTGTGTGATGTCTTTTCCGTAGATAGAAAATTTAATTCACTTCTTGTTTATCGGATTCCTTTTTTTTCCTTTGTTTACTTTAATCAGATTCATGTTTGCAGCATATTTTCTGTTTGATTCAGCCACTCTTTTCTAGGCTGTATTACTTGTAGCCAGGTAAACTATAACCGGGTAAACTATACCACCTGCTAAATGCACAACC
This sequence comes from Schistocerca piceifrons, assembly GCF_021461385.2. Lineage (NCBI taxonomy): Eukaryota > Metazoa > Arthropoda > Insecta > Orthoptera > Acrididae > Schistocerca > Schistocerca piceifrons. Next base: position 891,781,575 of record NC_060139.1, read on the forward strand.
GAGTTTGAGTCCATCGTACCGGTTGTGCACAGCGTCTGTTGTGGATTTCGAAAAACGAAAATGAATTCAGCGATCAGTCGGAAATCCAATCTGCATTCTTATTGCAGATCTAGATCGAGGAATATAGATTCGTCAGGCTTGCGGCCAATTCAAGACTACATCGTCATTATCTGTTAGAATCTAGTCATGTACATCTTAAAGTCTTATAGTAACACGTGTTGTCAAAAGCATAACGAGTCTATACGACTCGTTTTAAACGCATTGAAGGTAGCTAATCAATACCTGAAATCTAGAACTGCAATAAAAATTCAGACTCGATGTGTGATTGATCGCTGAATTGATTTTCGTTTTCTGAATCTTTACAACTAATATCTACTCCTGTAGCTATATTATTTCTTATTTCTACATCTACATGGTTACTCTGCAATTCACACTTAAGTGCCTGGCAGAGGGTTCATCGAACCATTTTCATACTACTTCTCTACCATTCCACTCTCGAATGGCACGTGGGAGAAAGGAACACCTAAATCTTTCCGTTCAAGCTCAGATATTTTATTATTATGATCATTTATCCCTACGTAGGTGGGTGTCCACAAAATATTTACGCATTCGGAAGAGAAGGTTGGTGATTGAAATTTCGTTAATAGCTCTCGCCGCAGAGAAAACCGCCTTTGTTTCAGTGACTCCCACCTCAACTCGCGTATCATATCAGTGACACTCTCACCCCTATTGCGCGATAACAGGAAACGAGCTGCCCTTCTTTGCACTGTTTCGATGTCCTCCGTCAATCCTACCTGGTAAGGATCCCACACAGCGCAGCAATATTCCAGCAGAGGACGTACAAGTGCAATGTAGGCTGTCTCTTTAGTGGGTTTGTCGCATCTTCTAAGTGTTCTGCCAACAAAGCGCAATCCTTGTTTCGCCTTCCCCACAATATTGTCTATGTAATCTTTCCAATTTAAGTTGCTCGTAATTGTAATTCCTAGGTATTTAGTCGAACTGACAGCCCTTAGATTTGTGCGACTTATAGTATACCCAAAATTTATCGGATTTATTTTAGTACTCATGTGAATGACCTCGCTCTTTTCTTTGTTCAGTGCTAATTGCCACTTTTTGCACCATGCAGAAATTCTCTCTAGATCATTTGGTAATTGGAATTGATCGTCTGATGATTTTACTAGACGATAAATTACAGCGTCATCTGCAAACAATCTAAGGGGGCTGCTCAGATTATCACCTAGATCATTTATATAAATTAGGAACAGCAGAGGGCCTATGACACTACCTTGCGGAACGCCCGATATCACTTCTATTCTACTCGATGATTTAGCGTCTATCACTACGAACTGTGACCTCTCTGAGAGGAAATCGCAAATCCAGCCACACAACTGAGTCGATACTTCATACGCACGCAATTTGATTAATAGTCGTTTGTGAGGAATATGGGAACGATCTAGGATCCCTTGTCGACTGCACTCATTACTTCATGGGAATAGAGAGCTAGCTGTGTTGCACAGGAACGATATTTTCTGAATCCGTGTTGGTTATGTATCAATAAGTCATTTTCTTCAAGGTGATTCATAATGTTCGAGCACAGTATATGCTCCAAAATCCTACTGCAAATTGACGTCAGTGATATGGGACTGTAATTCAATGAGTTACTCCTATTTCCTTTCTTGAATATTGGTGTTACCTGTGTTACTTTCCAGTCTTTAGGAACAGACCTTTCGTCAAGTGAGCGGTTGTATATGGTTTCTAAGAAAGGCGCTATTGTGTCAAAGAGGAACCTGATTGGTATACCATCTGGACCGGAAGACTTGCCTTTCTTAAGTGATTTGAGATGTTTCGCAACACCTAAGATATCTACTCTTATGTCACTCATTCTGAAAGCTGTTCTTGTTTCGAATTATGGAATATATACTTCGTCATCTTTTATGAAGGAATTACGGAAAACTGTATTTAGTGACTCCGCTTTAGTGGCACCATCATCGGTAATATTTCCATAGCTATCGCGCAGTGAAGGTATTGACTATTTTTCGCCACTGTGCGGTATGAATCTGTCTATTGCTGTCGATACTGCATCTTTGAATTTGAGCCATATCTGGTCTACACTTTCATAATTAGCTTGGAAGGAATGAAGACTCTCTTTTGGGAAGGCATCAAGTGAATTTTTATCTGCTGTTTTAAATTGCTATATATTGCGTTTATTTTTAGTGGTTTTGGTTGATATGATTTTGAGACTCGCTACAATGACCTTGTGTTCACTAATCCCTGTATCCGTCCTACGTTCTATATTAGATCAGGATTATTTGTGGCTAAGAGGTCAAGCGTGTTTTCGCAACCATTTACAATTCGTGTGGGCTCATGAACTAATTGTTCAAAGTAATTCAATTTCGGAAGATGTTTTCTATCCACCTCCGGCTTTGAACGTGTATTTTCGCCAACAAATCGAGGGTAGGTTGAAGTCTCTACCAATTAATACTGTATGAGTGGGGTACTTATTCGTAATGAGATTCAAGTTTTCTTTGAAGCGTCCAGCTATTATATCATCTGAGTCGGGGGGGTCGGTAGAAGGAGCCAATTATTATTTTGGTACGGCTGTTGAGTATAACATCTACCCATAGTAATTCGCAGGAACTATCTATTTCAACTTCACTACAAGATAACCTACTACCAACAGACACAAACACACCACCATCTATTTTGATGAATCCATCCTTCCTGAACACGGTTTGCGCCTCTGTAAAAATTTGGGCAGAATTGATCTCCGAGTTGAGCCAGCTTTCTGTTCCTATTACGATTTTAGCTTCAGTGGTTTTTATCAGTGCTTGAAGCTCTGGTACTTCTTCAACACAGCTACGACAATTTTCAGCTACAATACCTACCGTTGCTTGGTCTATTTTCGTCGTGTATTTGCCCTGTATCCTTTGAGATTGGAGTCCTTTTTGATCTTCCCAAGACTGTCTAACCTAAACAATCGCCCAGTCCACGCCACACAGCCCCTGCTACCCGTGTAGACGCCTCCTGTGTGTAGTGGACACCTGACCTATTTATCGGAACACGAAACCCCGCCATCCTACGGCGCAAGTCAAGGAATCTGCAGCCTACACGGTCGCAGAACCGTGTCAGTCTCTGATTCCGACCCTCCACTCGGCTCTGTACCAAAGATGCACAAACGGTCCTGTCGACGATGCTGCAGATGGTGAGCTCTGCCTTCATCTCGCTACCAAGACTGGCAGTCTCCACTAACTCAGACAGCCGCCGGAAACCAGAGAGAATCTCTTCCGATCCATAGCGACACACATCATTAGTGCCGACATGAGGCACCACGTGCAGTTGGCTGCACCCTGTACACTTCATGGCATCCGGAAGGACCCTTTCCCCATCTTGGATGACTCCCCTTGGTGCGCACACGGAGTGCACATTGGCTTTCTTCCCGTCCTTAGCTGCCATATCCCTAAGGGGCTCCATCACCCGCCTCACATTGGAGATACCAATGACAAGCAATCCCACCCACTGCGCTTGTCCGGACCTCTCAGGAAGACCGGCCACTGCCGCAACAGGAGAGGCTACCCTTGCTGGCTGAGAAGTACTTTCAGCAGTGGGCAGCACCTCAACCCTTTTACGGACGTGTAAGGGTACAGCCTTGCGGCCAGCACCAACTTTCGCCTTCCGTCCAGGGATTCGCGACCCCGCTACGGTTCGCCAATCACCGTGAGCAAGTGTCGACGGCTAGGGACGTCCGAATCCGAGGGCGCAGTGGCGTCAGAGATCCCAGGCGATGCTACAGGTTCAAGAGGCGCCAAAGCACTCGCCTCGGGTGTCCCAATGTCACCGCGGCCTAGGGCAACAGCCTGTAGCCTGTCGACAACGGCCAACACAGCATCCAGCTGTTTACGGACGGTGGCCAATTCCCCCTGAATCCGTACACATCCCTAACAATTTTTTTCCTCTCTTTTATCTCACGACCCGTTCAAAACAAACAGATGACTGATGACTACGCGAATTTACACTATAAGGGTACAAAAACGCGATGATATTACTCTCAGATATTATAATAGGCCTGAAATTTATGAATTAAACTATGGAAGTACCCAAAACAACTCAAAGAAATTAAGAATTAAACTATGCAACAAATAAGTGAGCTCAGAGTACGACTTGCTGCTGCTTATCCAACGGTGGCAGGGAGCTCACTTCAAGTTTTCTTCTACTCTTTTCATTTATTCGCGAGTATTCAAGTAATCAAACAGTGGTAGCTCATTTCTTATGCATCCTACGTGTGTTTCGATGTAGCTGACTTCGTTCGGCGAGGTCTCTGGGAGAAGCGTCTTCGTAATTATCATTTGTTGATGTGAGACAGCTGTTAACCTCAAATCATTTTTATATACATTGTGCGTTACTTTTGGCGCCATATGTCTTCCATAACTCCATGCAACATTTTACGGCGTTCTCTAAGCGTAAAAGTAAGAAGAACTGGATCTTCCTTTATTTCAAAACCAGCTGCTAGATCGACGTTGGTTCATAAGTACTTGCGTGTTTTCTGGACCGGAAGTGATATTCCTTCAATATCTCTTCAATATTTCATTCCATTCTTCTGTATGTTATGCGTATTAGCAGTATAGAACTAACAATAATCAAGAGATCCTATGGTCGCCTCGTGTTATTCTTTCGAATGCATCTGATACATACACTGAAGAGCCAAAGAAACTGGTACACCTGCCTGATATCGTAAAGGGTCCCCGCGAGCACGTACAAGTGCCACAACACGTAGTGGCAGGGACTCGTCTAATGTCTGAGGTAGTGCTGGAAGGAACTGACACCACGAATCCTGCAGGCCTGTCCATAAATCAGGGGGGTGGAGATCCCTTCTAAACAGCACGTTGCAAGGACCCCAGATATGCTCAATGATGTTCATGTCTGGGGAGTTCAATCTCAGAGGAGCGTTCATGGAGCCACTCTGCAGCAATTCTGGACATGTGGGGGCTCGCATTGTCCTGTTGGAATCGCCCAAGTCCTTCGGAATGCACAGTGGACAGGAATGGATGCAGGTGTTGAGACAGGATGCTTACGTACGTGTACCTGTCACAGTCGTATCTGTACTCTCAGGGGTCCCATATCACTCCAACAGCACACGCCCCTCACCATTACAGAGCCTCTACCAGCTTGGACAGTCCCCTGCTGACATGGTGGGTTCATGGATTCATGAGGTTGTCTCCATAATCATACATATCTATCCGCTCGATACAATTTGGAACGAGATTCGTCAGACCAGACAATATATTGCCAATCATCAACAGTCCAATGTCGGTGTTGACAGGCCCAGGCGAGGTGTAAGGCTATGTGTCGTGCAGCCACAAAGGGTACGCAAGTGGGTCTTCGGCTCCGAAAGCTAATATCGAAGGCATTTCGTTTAATGGTTCGTACGCTGCCACTTGTTGATGGCCCAGCATCGAAATCGCGTTCTTGCAGGATACTTTTCCGGCCGTCGGGGGTTTGATGTTTAACCGGATTTCTGATATTCACGGTTCGCTCGTTGAATGGTCGTATGGGAGGATCCTCACTTCCTTGCTGCTTCGGAGATGCCATGTCCCATCGCTAGGGCGCCGACTTCAGCTACCCGGATTCCTGATATTCACAGTTCGCTCGTTGAATGGTCATATGGGGGGATCCCCACTTCTTTACTGCTGCGGAGATGCCATGGTCCATCTTTCGAGTTTTCAAGTTTCAATTGTAACAACATTGTATTATATCAGCAGTAACCGATCTAACAGCTGCGAGAGACACTTGATGTCTGATACAGGCGTTACCGACCGCAGCGCCGTAATCTGTTTATGTATCTCTTTATTTGCAATGGTTCAAATGGCTCTGAGCACTATGGGACTTAACATCTGTGGTCATCAGTTCCCTAGAACTTAGAACTACTTAAACCTAACTAACCTAAGGACATCACACGCATCCATGCCCGAGGCAGGATTCGAACCTGCGACCGTAGCGGTCACGCGGTTCCAGACTGAAGCGCCTAGAACCGCACGGCCACATCGGCCGGCTCTTTATTTGAAAACGCATGCCTATGCCAGTTTCTTTGGATCTTCAGTGTATAAAGTGTTGTGTGCACAATCGAACAGAAACTAGGTATTCTGCAAAGGCTTGACAAAGGTAAGTCAGTTACTGAATTGGCCTCTGGAATAGGTGTTGGAGTGCGAACCGTTAAAGACTGGGAAAAGATCCGGAAAGGGTTTTCGTTAACTGTAGATGGTGAAAATGCTGAAACTACAAAACCATTGATCAAACAGATACATGTGCTCTTGGATGACGCTGTGTGGGTTTGGTATTGCCAGAAAAGACGTAAGGGAGCCCCGGTTTGGGTCTCTATCACAAACGAAAAAGCATTCCATTTGCTCTAAAACCTGTGGCGTTAAGAACGCGCTTTATCGGAGAAAAATGGAGACGAATGTGATCATTTTGAAGCAATGAAAAGTTTCTACATAGAAGATTTGAACTACATAGTTGCTCCAGTTTGGTAAGAACTTACGAAAATCACTGTACAAAAATCACGGAAGAATGTTTGTCCAACAGTAAACCAAGAACAAGAACTTCCAGAAACTAATGTGTCAGACACTACAGATTTATCACTGATTTGCAGACTCTTCAGAACGATATCCAGTTTGCTGCTGTAGAGGAATACCTAGCAGAAGGTGGCGCAGCAGCTGTTACCAATGAAGAACTTGAAGATGATCAGATCATCGATCTTGTTTATTCGCAGTTCAGTGTTGAACAACAGGAGTCAGATGATGAATAATGGAAGAAGACGAAAATATGAGCCACTCTGGAGCACATGACGCACTGGAAACAGTCCACAAATATTTGGAACAGTAGTCAACCGGTACAGCTATATGGATATAGTGAGCAAAGAAGTGGCGTGATACGAAACAAAAATTCGTTCCACAATTTTGTGAATCGATTTTAAGTACTAAAATCTACTGTTATCGTTTCTGTTTATGACAAACGCTATTTTTCATTAATTTTGATTTATTACATTGTTTTGAGCTCTGTAAATGACTTCTTTCATCTCCTTTGACAATCCGTCCTTTTTAGCGTTCCGACCAAACGCTGCTCCCAAAAGTGACGGTTAATCGACATACTTCTGTGAAACAGACTAATTTACCATCTTGCTCTTGCGATTAATTAACCTCTCGCGGTCCAGTAGCCTGAGCATGATGTAGTACAAACAGCAGCAGGGGCCATGACCAGGCCAGAGAATTAAGATGCTAATTTACTTATGATATGCTTGGCGCGTGGACCAAGTAAATTGAGGTGTAATATTTAAGTAAGCTGTTACGGACCGCAAGGTCAGGCTACATGTGCAACAGTTCTCACGACATTCTGGATATGCAGCGACAACACTGGAGCTAATAGCAGAATGTGAAGGTTAACCACGGGAGTAAATTAAAGAACATTCTTATTGTTTTTCATAATCGAGCGGTGGAGGCTGGAAGGCGAATGAGGAGACGCGATTTCTGAATAGAATAGTCAGCTTATCATCGAAACGTGTGTGCCAGCCAGACAAACAGAAACCTAGAGTGACTGAGTGACCAGGCGTGGGTCAGACTAAATCATAGGTTCTGTGGCCTTTCGTCTATAGAGGGATTCGAGGTGTTTTTCAAATCTAAATTCACGTATCTCTTTACTTTAATTTCCGGATTCGTGCAACAATCGAATGAATTAACTACGTTCTGGTTTTCATCGAAGAAGTAGTTCGAACGACACATTTTAGTATGCCGGCCTTTGCTTTAGTTTTTTCCGTTTCGGAGCCTTGATGGTCAAACAGTGTTTGGAAAGGCGACTTTATATCGTTAAATGATTCTACGAAGGACAAAATTGTTTTGTTTTCTTATTTTTAATGATTCAGCAGTAAGCCTTTGCACTGGAAATAATACTACGATTCTCGAATTGTTTTTCATATGCTTTCCTTTACTTCTTTCCATTTTTGCAAGCAAGTGTTGGACTTTGCTTGAATCTTGCAGGTGGTTATGCTTCTGTAGAATCTTCCTTCTACTGTTATTTAACCGTGTTGGATCTTTCATATTCATCACTATCTTTCACAGCACTAACATATTGCTTCTTCCTACATATGTCTTGCGAAAATACCATCAGAGGTGCACAACTGGAGGCTTACCAACTCTCGTCCCTCACGCACCACACTGGCGACTGAAAAAGGAAAAGGTGAACGTAACATTTGCACAAAAAATACTCTCTGCCACACACCTTACGTTGGCTGCAGATTTACATTTAGAGGAAGTAGATTTCAGCGCATTTGATGACGGCTAGTGGTGAGATGTTATTGCCAGTAACGAGAGTGAACCCTGAATACCTCGATTCGATAAGCATTGTCGCTCAAGGGTCAACTCAAGGGGCAACAACGAGTAGCTGAACCGAAACAGCGACAGTCGCCTCAGTGCAGCAAATCGCCCCACAGTTCCAGTGCCGCGCTGCACCTACAGCTGGTGACACATTTCCTAGCTACGAGACAGAGGCATCACTGCACCACCAAGTCCCTCGTGCAGTTTCATGTCACATGGTGCAGATTTCAGTGTATGCGCAGGAGCCCTGATCACGGATGAGGGAAGGTTGCCTAAGCTGCTGAACAACGGTACCAGCTTGTTGGTAGGTGATAAAGGTATCGTCGGATGAGTAATATTTACGTAGGATGGCATTGGACCCCGGAAGAGTGTGTCACTGTCGCTAACCGAGGGAAAATAAAGGAGCGTAGTGTTCAAATAGGTCCATTCGTTTATTTACCTTCATCACTCCGTATGAGACCCGTTCCCTGCGATAGAAAGGTTTCATGAAGAGTCCACGGTATGGAGGCACTTTTGTTTCCTCTTCCATCTCAAAAAGAAAAAAAAATGTCACTCCGAAATTCTATACAACAACCCAACTGCTCTTCTGTCCAGCGAGTTACACGTGCGTTGGTCTCAGTTAGAATCAATGTTGAATTTTCCTAACTCTGGGATACACGGTCATGCTGAATTGTCTAAATAAAAAAGAAAACACTTTTCCATTTTCATTTGGAAAACAATTGCAGTTTCAGGTCCATAGCCCTTTTTCAAGTAATTAATTGTTATTACTGTGGAGTGGAGGTAATACGATGACTTTCATTAATTTGACAATGAAATAAAATTTACTAACAAGATACAAAACTTGAACAAAGGCCATTGTGATAGTTCTAGAGTACCTTTCGAACAACAGATTCGGTTACATAAAAAAAACGTCCAAACATGTGTGAAATCTTATGGTACTTAAATGCTAAGGTCATCAGTCCTTAAGCTTACACACTTCTTAACCTATATTATCCTAAGGGCAAACACACACATCCATGTCTGAGGGAGGACTCGGACCTCCGCCGGGATCAGCCGCACATCCATGACTACAGCGCAATAGACCGCTCGGCTAATCCCACGCGGCTCGGTTAGATAAAACAGCATACACATATTGATGTAAGCGTTAATAATTCTCTCAAAATGTATCAGAAAATACAAAGCCTCTTCATCACACATTTCAAAAATACCTAGGAAGCTTGTTTAAACTCATTGAAACCTTTCCTAACAAAGAAAAAGAATGAAACAAATCCCACAGAAGAGATAACAACGAAAAACAATACTTAAAATAACGCAGATCTTAAAACATAGAAGAAAATACAGTGTGACCCTACACAAAAGTATAATAAACCTGTAATAAATACTAGCAGCAAATAACAAGTAAGAAGTGATCAAATGAAAGCAACAGAACTTTGTCTCAAAAACAGCTAACACGACCAAGTCACTCCATTCATTAACTGTCATTACAAGTTGAGCAAAACGGTAAATACTCTTATCACACGAACGTACCAAATAACACTTTGAGACGACAAGAAGTCCGAGGAGGACAGCGGTATTCATGCCTTCGGTTTCCTGTTGCTGTCGCGGTCCAGAGGCAGTACAGTCGGCAATTAGATCCATAAAATTAGTAAACAATCCAGTGTTGTTCACACTTTTAAACCAGAGGACCCTTTTGACGTACCTGCAGTTGACTCCCCATGCGAGGTGCGGTACATATGTTGTGCCCCTTGCCACCCCGCTCATAGGCGCACCGTTATTGTTCTTCCAGGTGGCGCTGCCGCGGCGCAAGTCGCTGCGCAGTGGCCAGTAACACCCACAATCCTCAACCATTTGTCGGGTGTATTCCAATCTCTGTCCTCCTCGGCACCGTAGAACATATTCCCTCAAGTCTTAAGTCATGTAATGTTATCCTATATCTTCCTCCTGCCAGTGTTTTCCACATATTGCTACACTCGCCAATTTCGTGGAGGACCTCCTGATTTATTACCGTAAACTTGGGTTCCTTTTTTAGTGTTATACCTGACAAAGGCATGCTCTAACTTTTTCATCTTAAATACTGTAATCCGGGTTACCATCAACTGACAGCTCTGTTACAGTGTGTTGTTGCAAACTGCTGTCATTACTGGTGGATGTTTCAAGTTCGTGCATTATACTTGAGCTGTTCCCAAAGTCGATTTGTTTGTTGGTGGAGAATGTGTTTGTAGCGTTCTTGGAAAATTCCTTCCACCGTCGACAATTTTGAAGGCCTGACCAACTGAAGATTAAGAATTGATATGTGCCGCCAACTGTGTGTAAAAGTTGAAATTAAGTAAAATTTTCTTCAGCCTTTGGAAAGCGAAAAGAACTTGTTTCCATGCGTTATAGGGGTAACTTTGCAACAGCATGTCAAATTTCATTAACGAAACCAGCAACATTTGCGAGTTGTTTAATAAAAACGACAAAATTTTAATTCACATTATCACTTTGTTCCAAAATGTAACATTCCATTCTTGTAATATTGCATTATATCTTATGAATTTATTTTCTTTCGTACCGTTGAGCTTGTAAGTAAGCGTCTAACAGTGTGATGAAATTGTCTTGCTTAGAGAAAACTGTGTTGTCAATGTATTTCTTTCACGTGTGCCAGTACATCGGTCAAGTTCAGCTTACTACTGGTGAGCATGTGATTTACGAATTACGGTCACTTGCGTTAGTAGTCCGTTTTACTGCATCATAAAGAAAGCAGAGGTATACACATTCCGTATACAGCGTGGTTAGGAACGCTGGCCGTTGTGGCCAAGCGGTTCTAGGCGCTTCAGTCCGGAACTGCGCTGCCGCTACGGTCGCAGGTTCGAATCGTGCCTCGGGCATGGATGTGTGTGATGCCTTTAGGTTAGTTAGGTTTAAGTAGTTATTAGTCTAGGGAACTGATCAGCTCAGATGTTAAGTCCCATAGTACTTAGAGCCATTTTTGGCCAGGAACAGTCTGGAGAGTTTGTGATGGTGCTACAGGGAAGATTGTGCTGATAAATAATTGTTAACAAAAAAATTCAGTACACTCAATCGTTTCCAAGTGATTTAGCATTGGAGTTAGCCAATAAGGTCGTTGTGAGCGCAAATTCAAGCATTTGCAATCGCCAGAATGCAGTACGGCATAGACTTCTGTGGGTCTGTGAGTTACCACTTGTTCTAATCGTCATTTTCAGTTAAACTGTTCCTGTTTCCGAAGTGATAAATTTAAGCTACGTGAGGAAAATTTACGTTTGCTCGGTTTGAGGAAACAAAACGAAGTTCTGGCGACACCACCTCTGGCAGGCTGCTCGAGTTTCCGCGCACGATGACCTGATTTTCTATCTTCAATGTTAAATAACTGGGAAACGGTGCAACGTAACGCATTTTTTTTCTTAGCAAATATTTTAGTCTACCCTACAACAACGTAGTAAGCTCCCCAGACTGTTTCTGAGCACACGGTGTGTATGATTACATAAAAGCAATACCCCCAATCAATGGGCCACAGAACATGAAATGTGTGTCGAACCCTCCCACCGGAAGTTCGCATCCTCCCTCGGGCATAAGTGTGTGTCTTGTTCTTAGCATAAGTTAGTTTGAGTAGTGTGTAAGTCCAGGGACCGATGACCTCAGCAGTTTGGTCCCTTAGAAATTCACACACATTTGAACATTTTTTGGTGAGCTGAAAATAATTACAGGCTAAGAAATACCTGGCACGCTACTGGACCTGAAGATCATAATATATATTTCTGTACACCAGAAGTTCAGGTAACACCACAGACATAACATGGCAAGTGGGCTTGAAGGTCAATATTTCTAGTGAAGAATCCAAGTACTGGTTTGTCTCACCACATGAAAAGCCCGTTAATACCCTCTAACACTACTACACTTATTTCACCAAATCACGGGCAAGGATATCACAGTAGAATATGTCTCCAAAGAATTAAAACCATTACTTGATGTTTAACAACTGAAATCTCACCGGATTCAAAATAGTCCGGTCGCTCAGATGAAAATCCAGTGATTCGTTAGTGGAATTGTCTCAGTAACCTGGAGCCGAGATTTCAGGAATCACCTAGCGGTAACCTTCTGTCCATTACACCACATCACTTACAGAACCATACTTCCTCACTATACGCACACCCCATCCCACATGAGGTTATAAACACTGGGTGCTATCTTTCCGACGTGTATAACACCCGTTCAGCTCTAGGACTACATCACCATCAGGCAGACTGTCGAACAAGACAGAGATCGCACAAGTGCACCCGACACTAAAATTTCCGGGCCGCCTCTTTGCGTGCCGCATTCCACGAAGCAGAGAAATCCGTCACCAAGCGACGAAGTAGCAACGCCTCTTAAATCATTGATATATAAATGATGACTAACTGAAACCGTCGGTTGCCGACAGGTTTTGTGGATATACCTCGGTGTGGACAGCTGAAAATTTGGGCTCCGACTGGGACTCGAACCCGGGATCTCCTGCTTACATGGCAGACGCTCTATCCATCTGAGCTACCGAGGACACAGATGAACATTGCGACTGCAGGGACTTATCCCTTGCACGCTTCCCGTGAGACTCTCACTCCCAACTCCCAACTGTCCACAATTCTACATACGTAATGTACCTTATAGACATTTGCTCTGCCATTCATTACTTGCGCACGCTTTGGCGATTCCCGTAAGAGTTTGGGCAACCTCTGCGCATTCGCACAGACGAAGGTCAATGGCTGTAGCTCTTCTCGAAAGAACAGATTCTGTTGATGAACGTGCAGATTTTCCTTGGAATAAATGATGACTAACTGAAACCCTCAGCTGCCGACAGGTGTTCTTGATATACCTCGATGTCGGCAGCTGAGGGTTTCAGTTAGTCATCATTTATTCCAAGGAAAGGCTGCACGGTCATCAATAGCATCTGTTCTTTCGAGAACAATTACTGTCTTCATATATATATATCATCGATATATGCCGGTGCATTGCTCATATTTCAAGAAGAATGGATCAATAGATGTTCGGATGTTAAGAAAATTTTAAAAATACACCTCACGAAATTGGCAAACTTCGTGGCATACTTTTAACGTGTATAGATAAAAAACTCCTAAAACAGCTCAAATTTGAACAGAGTTATAGCACTATGTCAGTTCGTCTTTGTGACAGATAATTATGTTGCCCTGACATGGGCGGGTGGGTGGGGGTAGCTTGATCGCAATGTAATATCAATATTCCTAACACCCCACCGCACATCAAAATTTATTTCTGTCAAAATTAAAGGATAAAGATTATAAAATACCATATATGTCGAAACCAAGTGTCTCAGTACAAATGTTTGTAACGTTATGTTAGAATTACTGCTGAAAGACTCACACAGTTGTCAAGTTTTACGGTATGTTATGAGCCCAGTTAATTTTCAGGCTACCACTGTAATACGACACGTGACTCTTCAGTTTTTTCTTTATCGTTTTTCCACAGTCCATGGTTCACTTCTGTGCCATATTTTGTACCTGTTCAAAACTTTTTTACCTAAATTAAGACCTACGTTTGAAGTAGTTTCTTTTGCATCGAAGGTAGCAAAATTTCTCCATCTCGGCTCCTGTGACTATTAATTTGCAGCTGGCCACCTCTGGTGAGCGTTACACCGGAGAACACCACCAGCGACACCGCCTGCCACTGCGAAGAGCCGCCTTCGGACCCTCTGGTTGCCGCTGTGCTGCTTCTGTTGGGTCACGTAGCTCCTCTGGTGAGTGCGTAGCCCTGTCTAGTTGCTAACAGGTATTATCTGCTGCACATCACTATCAGTTTTATTCCATCCAAGAATAGTCCGATATCCGGTTTGCACGGAAACTGACGGAGCAACCATGATTAACGTAAGTTTTTTATTATTACAACGAAAATATCAACCACTGACCACGAAATTTGGTGTTGGCTTCAGTTATCTACACATTTAGAATTTAACACGTCGATGGGGGAGTGGGAGTGGCGTGAAGCTCACTGCACCCGTGGTATTCTCGATAAAGCCGTCACCTCAGAGAGAATGGACTTTTTTGACGGGATACTGATGGCAAACTCGGGTTTCCTGAGCCGAGGAGTGGTAAGTGAAGCCTGTCCTCTGTAGCCTCAAGTTACAGGGATGTTTCAACGTTCACAGGTGGGTGTAGTGGTGAAGCGGTGTGTGTCAATGGAGGCAAGATATGGCTCAACCGCTCGATTAGTGAGAGGGGTGCGAACGTTTATACGAAGAAGAGATACTGAACCTCAAAGTGTGCTTTGTACCATTGGGGCAGATCGTTGTTAAGATGAAAGAATCGCTAGCGAGCAACTTCTGGGGAACCTGCCGCACCTTAGTTGTACAAGTCTAAACATTCTGCGTGGTGTCTGTTTGTTCTATATCGTGTCTCCCTACCACTTTCACGCAACGACGCTCTGAGCGTGTTTTTTAGCGAATTGACTAGTTTGAACCTGCGACCTGTTGCTGGTAAGGAGACGCCAGACCACACATGTCATGAAGAATTCAGAAGAGTTCAATGAGACTAGCGATGATATAACCAAATGCTTAATGATTTCAGCGTCAGCTCCACTGCACTCCCTGTAAAAGAATCTTAATACTAACTAAATTTAGTGGAAGGGGTTCAAGGCTTTCCCATTTTTAGTTAGCTGGTAAAATAACGTTGAAAAAGCAGTTAAGTTTACCATTGGAAATTTTATTCTACTCACAAAACATCGTTTATAAATTGCGCTATTGATAAAAGGAAATGTTTTAATACAGGATGGTAAAAACCAACTGCGTTCAACAAAAATGTGAACGAATATTCCCTGAATAGGTTTCCAAGTTCTACAATGGATCGAAGGATGACCTACGCCATATCACATCTATAATCTAGGTTTAAATTAAGTTTCACAAAAGAGAAAACTATTAAAATGGTCTACAGTGACTCTCTATTATCTTTAATTACTAATCTAACTTGTCGTAAATTACAGTGGCTGATGTGGCTTCTCAATAACTATATAACAGAAAAATCATCGCGTTTCAGATTTTTACTTCAAGTGGCAAATGTGAACACCATGAGCTTTAGTTGACGATCGACACTAGTATTACGCAAAAAGGGGATGTAACAGATGAGACTTCTGCAGTTCTGAGTGAAGCCTTATGCGCTGTTATGCGGCATCGCGTGCGTTCATTACCTTGTCGGGGTTCGTCAGGGGGTGGCGGCCAGCACAGCTCTGTCCAGCTCGCCCTCTCGGAAGCAACTCTTGTCCTAACTTCTCCTTACCACAATTTACCGAAGTTGGTTTAAAAAAAAACTATCTGACTGTGTTTTCATCTGACCAATCAGGGTCTCAATGTTAACCTTAAGCTCCGCCTACAAAAATTCTGTCTATCTAATGAGAAACATTATACTTTTCGTGGTGGGGCAATCTTTTTAAAGTTTGCAACGTAACAGAGACGCGAAAAAGTCTCACGCTAAAACTTGCGGGTGGTGTAGCCCTTTTTGTGTTATCGTAGGATCTATACTGTTCTTCTGGAGGGCTCTAGCTTTTAACATGGGCTGGGGGGTGGTCCTGAGGTAACAGAGACGCGAAAAAGTCTCACGCTAAAAACTTGCGGGTGGTGTCCTAGTGGTTAGCTGGCGACGTGGGTGTCCGTCCGTCCCTTATCGTAGGGCCTTCCAGCTTAACACGGTTCTGCTCTCAGCTTCTGTTCTCGTTTCTCCCCTCGGAACTGCGTCTGTCCCACGGTGGGAAGGTATGACATGCATTTAGGCATTCTTGTGTTAGTCTGTGGAATTCCATTTGCTCACCCGTTACTCGTATTACTTTGGTTAATTTATGTCACGATTTATTCGGAGCTATGTGACATACTACTGAATTTGCTTATCATGTCAGGGTTTTCATGGAAGGTGTTGGATTTGCCTGACACCTTACACAAGGCTTATCGAGGCATGTGGGGCCCTGTCTGAGTGGGCTTTCGTTTGCCTGGCAGCTCGTGGGATCTTCGTGAAGCCTAGATCCAATTCAAATACTCCCAGTGATACAAGTGGTCTGATGGGTACTATTAGCACCAGAACGCCAAAGATGCTTCGGGTACCTGGCCCAGCTGAGATGTGTATCAGTACCAGACGAAGTCCTTGTAGTAACAAAGATAATGTTTTCATTGTAATTGAACTTGTGGAAGGTCCAAAGCAAAACTTGTCTTCTTTCCACAGAAATAAGGTTTGGCCGTAATTTAAGGACAAGTTAAATATATCAAAAAGTTATTTAATGGTACACTCGTGGTTAAGAATGTAAAACCTTCACAATGAAATAAGGTCTTCAATTACAAGTCACTTTGACTGTACGCAATTAACAGTGAAGTGCTCACTGCGCTAAGTTGTGTACTCTACAAGGCATTAAACTGCTGTATGGGCTTTGTAATTTGTCACAATATGATGGATGTCGATGCAAAATAACTGTAACAAGAATGGCAAAGCGAAGGTGTCATCAGGGTTAAGACTTTCGTGATAAGAGTAAATGATGAACTCGAGAAGGATCCATCTTCTCTCTTAAATTCAGTTAACGGAAATTTCCTGATTGATTTGTAGCCGGCTTTATCCACGTCGAAGTTAAACCCTAAGTACCTAATCCAAAACCGAGCGAGGTGGCGCAGTGGTTAGCACACTGGACTCGCATTCGGGAGGACGACGGTTCAATCCCGTCTCCGGCCATCCTGATTTAGGTTTTCCGTGATTTCCCTAAATCGTTTCAGGCAAATGCCGGGATGGTTCCTTTGCAAGGGCACGGCCGATTTCCTTCCCAATCCTTCCCTAACCCGAGCTTGCGCTCCGTCTCTAATGACCTCGTTGTCGACGGGACGTTAAACACTAACCACCACCACCACCTAATCCAAAGCACTGATTTAAGTGTCAATACGTTGGTCACACTACTATGTTTTGCGAAAGACAAGCTATGTGCGAATGATGTGGTTCAACTAACGACGAACCAGGCATTAAATACACTGAACCATTCATGTGCCCGAATTGCTCCCAACAGAATCTGGTTTGGAGCAGAGAATGTGAAATAATCGAAGAGGAGAAGAAAATCCAGGAGGTAAAAGTTATGTCACCCATCTCGTTATCTCACGCGAAGAGTGTGTTTAAGGCCACACGTCCGCCTAATTTAGTGAAACAGTACTCATAATCATTGACGTACTCTGTATCAAACAAGTGTTGGCAGCCAGGCAGTGAATGCTGAACAGAGCACGGCTCACACCTCTAAATATAGCAGGTAATGTGCACCACTGGTTAAGCAAACAAGTTTCTGTGCAACTGAAACAGTGGTGGAAACACACTCTACTGTCAGGAAGAACAATACATCTTCACAGCAGACAAAGATCCAGAGAAATGTTTCTGTTAAAATAGCACTACCACCGTCCCCGAAATTCAAGCTGGGCGCAAAGCATAAGAAGGTGAAACGGTTAGATGCTAATACCCCAGGGAGCCGGTAACTGTCTCATCTCAACCCCTCTCAGCTGCAAGCTCCCCACCATGCAGGAACGGCAGGAGGGAAGACGGAGAGAAAGCACACTGCGAAGATGAATCCCGTAATACAGTGGAGCGCAAGTGGGTACAGACACATGTTGAGAAGTTGAAAATCTTAGCACAGGGAAGATCCCTTCATTTTGGTTTGCAAGAAACCCATTTTACATTCATTGACGGGGTGTACTCAGGCGGCATCGCAAGGATAGCCTGACTGGGGAAATACCAAAAGAAGGGGTAACTGTCGTTGTGAATAAACCACTTCTCTGCCACTTCCCTAGCTGCTGACCTAAAAAACAGTTGCAGCTGAAATTCTTGCTTGTCAAAGGATCATTGTAAGCTCTCTTTACATACCACGACAAAAAAGAGTTACATTAAGAGGTTCTTAAAGACCATCTTCCTGAATTGGGAGACTTCAATAAACATACTGTTTTATGGGCCTCGCCCTCTATCTACCACAAGTACGAATTTCACAGTGCCCCGTAATGTTTCAGCCGCTGTTTACCCCATCACGGGCAAACCAACACAGATGGACGCTACCACTATGTCATTCTCAGTCAAAGGCCTCCCTTTGTGCTCTCCAGCAATCGCTTAGTGAGAAGTTGTTATTGACCTTCATAGTAGTGACCACCTCATACTCTGGATCCCTCTATCAGATGGAGCGGTCATCGAAAAAAAGTCGCCAAGATGAATGATCAGCAGAACAAACTGGACGCTGTAAAGTCAACTGGCTGGTCTTGTAAACCGAGAAAGCGACTTAGGGGAAACCTTGTACATTGGTGAAATGATGAGTAGTGCTAAGCCATTCGAATAAGACGTGCGGCTCTACGACGGGTCACTGTTCGTCGCATTATCAAGGAGAGCAACAAAAGGTCATGGCAAGGATTACTGCATTCCATCAAGCGTAGTACTTGGCCCTAAAAAAGGTACGGGGAGCTATCAAGAAATTTTTCGGTAAATATAGCAGGTCACCTATAGCAGCGGTACCGAAATAGAAGTTTCTCGTAACAACTCCTGGAGACATTGGATAGGCAACGGCAGAGCACGTTCCTATTGCTACTGTCATTGCTGCTGCCACTGCCGGCCAGGATCAAGAATTCTCCTGGGAAAGTAGTGAGATGGACTTCAGATACAGAAGTTCTGAATCATATAATGGCCCGTTGTACATGTGACAGCTGGATCTAGCACTTTTGGGGCTAGTTATACTGGACCCACTCATTACAGAATACATGCTGCGACACTTGAAAACGAAATCAAAGGAAATCCTCTTAGAATGCTTGAATTCGTTATGGCGGATGAGAATTTCCCAACTCGTGGAGGGAGACAATTTTGAAAACATTCCTCAAAACTAGGAGAGGACCGAACGTGCGCTACTAGGTAAAGAGGTGTAGTCTAAGAGAGTTGTGTATGGAAGATCGTGGAGTGAATTGTTAACCTTCGTCTGATCTGGACATTGGAGACCTGGTAACTAGTTATACTTCTCTGTGCTGGTTCAAGAGGTGTCAGGAGGTGTCGACAGTCCGTTGCTTTTACAGGGGTCTACGGATTTCCTACGTAGACAGAATTGAACAGGAAAATGTTTTGACATCAGTAACACTACTTACAAGGCAGCTCTGTCTATCGAGATTTAACCGCATTCATTCAGTCTTTTTTATTAAAACGCTTTTTCAGGTACAGATTTGCAACGGTGCGGTCTAGTAGTTTTATCATGAGAGTATTTCAAGTGTTACTGTCTTGCCCATAGACATTAACAACATTGCGTTCACAGTATAAGGAATCCTGCGTAATGCTCCACATTTGCGAACGATTTTGCCGCTGGTTGTACATCCTCCAAACCTGCCACAGCAACGTGTCATTCGTAGCTCACAGTTAAGAGGTTTAAGAAGTGAGGTGCAAAGATAGGTTTCAAATTTTCGGCAGATAAATCAGTTTTTCTCGTATTTTTAATTTATCAAACTTGCAAATTAGGAACACCTTTAAACATTTTAAATACTCGATGAGGTTATTGAGCCTCATATTTGATTCAAATCTGTCTTTGATACCGCACCTAAACGAACTGAAGCTAAAGACCCTGAAACTACCGAATACATGAAAGCGCCTTAACCATGGGTCTTTGGGAGCAGCGACGGCGCATCTGCACCAGTTTTATGTCTTTCGTGAGATTTCGGCTAGACTATGGGTACACAGTGTATCAATCAGGAAGATCTTCCCTCAGTATCACTGACTGAAAGGAAGAGACTGCCCACAGTTGTCTGCAGGACAAGCCCCGAACCCAGTCCCTGAGCTGAGCCTGGGGAGCCACTCCTTACAGTCCAGCGGTGACTTCTGTTCGTGTGTTCAAATGGTTCAAATGGCTCTGAGCACTGTGGGACTTAACATCTATGGTCATCAGTCCCCTAGAACTTAGAACTACTTAAACCTAACTAACCTAAGGACATCACACAACACCCAGTCATCACGAGGCAGAGAAAACCCCTGACCCCGCCGGGAATCGAACCCGGGACCCCGTGCTCGGGAAGCGAGAACGCTACCGCGAGACCACGAGCTGCGGACATGTTCGTGTGTCAGGCGTATGAGACCCTACCTGTTCCAAATTCACTCAAGTGCCATCTCTTTGCACGCCAGGCTGCAGTACATCTTAGATCGTCCAAACAGGACGAGGATATTATCGTCTGTGTAAAGCATGAGCTGGAGGCAGTTGGTGTGGGACAAATAAAAACCCAAACCCGAATACTAAGCTTACCAAGAGTAATTCTAGATTTAGTGATATCGAAGAGAAGCTACACTTCTGCATATGTTTCATGAAATTTTATCTCAGCGCCAGAACTATGTAAGTGTATTCACAGGGGGACTCCCTTGGCTGTTCTGTAGTTTTTCCTGACTATCCCATAAGATCCGGTTACCTGAGGAGTTCAACGTATACATTAAAGAAATACATGAGTTCTTAAATGCATTGTAACAGAATGCACGTTCTGAGAATGCTTAATTCCTCATCTGCTCCTACTGCATGCCTGCCCTCTACCCTCCACAGTGCATGTATACAGCAGACAAAGTAGTCCACAATATCTATGCCAACATTCTCCACCTACAAAGGCTGTGGTAGGAGGTGTCACTCAGCTAAGCATCAGGGTAAGTACCAGATGTTGCAGGGAAGGAGGCGTTTAACGATATTCGGTTGGTTCAGTGCGCCGTCCTCCTACATTCTATCACCTCGCTGTTGAAGTACAACATCATGTGTTGGTAGGAAGATGGGTGGCTGGAAGTGAGAAGAACCCGCGACTCTACCGTACCTCGTTCCAGCTACACATACGAGACGAAGTCCTTCGCGCTCGATATGCATAAGATATGTCACAATGACGCATATCTTCTTGCTCCTGCAAGAGGACGATGCAATGTATAATACTTGTGGTGAGCCTAATTTTAACTGGCTGATTTTCAGACAAGAGGACAGCAGCTAATTTACCTGCTGATTTGGCATATGACCTGACAAAGAGATTAATGCGTAGTTATGTAGAGCGTTAATGAGGTATAATCAGCGTACAATGGTAAAAATTTTTCGAAATTCTGAGAAATATAGGAGTAATCTATAGAAAAGACGGGTAACATAGAATTAGTAATAGAACCAAGACGGATCAAAAACATCATATGAGCAAGGAGAAAGTGTTCAGATCAAGAAAGGTGGAAGACAGGGCAGCAATCTATTGCCCATACTGTTCGGTCCATACATCGAATAACCAATGACGGAAATAAAAGAAAGGTTCAAGAGCGTGATTAAAATTCAGGATGAAAAGATGTCAATGACAGGATTCGCTGATGCCAATGAAATCTTCGGTGAAAGTGAAGAAGAATTACAGGATCTGTTGAACAGAATGAACAGTCTTGAGTACAAAAAACGGATTGAGAATAAACCGAAAAAAAGCGATGCGATGTAGTAGAAATGATAATAAAAGTCAAAAAGGATAATCACGAAGTAGACAAAGATAAGCAATCCTACTACATTTGAAGCAAAATAGTCCATGACGGACGAGGCAAGGACGTAAAAAGCAGACAAACACAAGCAAAAAGAGAATTCCTGGTAAAGACAAGTCTACAAGTAACAAAAATAGGCCTTAATTTGAGGAAGAAATTGCTGAGAATGTACATTTGGAGCACAGGATTGTATGGTAGCACTACAGAATGAAGTTGAAAATTAGATGGACTGATAAGGTAAGGAATTAGGAGTTTCCCTGAGGAATCGTCGAATCAAAGGACATATATAACACGCTGACAAGAAGACATCAGGGAGTAACTTTCATGGTACTAAAGAATGCTGTTGGAATACATCCAACAAAGACATCCAACAAACACTGGAGGATGTAGGATGGCAGTGCTGCCCTGAGATGAAGAGGTAGAAATAGGAGACTAATTCCTGGTGACCTGCATCTAAACAGTTAGAAAATTGACGACTCACAGAAAAAAAGATGTGGCTGGATCAGTGGCGATTTTTTTAAAAGGTCAGCCTACTACATAATAGTTATTTTACACTAGTTCTTCTATTATGCGTGTTGTAATAAATTGTGGACTATTGGACGAGAGATACAGCATTTTGAAGTATTTCTGGTAGTGTCGTCTATGGGTGAAAGTGAGAGAGATGAGACACAGTGAGTGCAATTCGAAGTTACACTATGTGATCGAAAGTATCCGGTCACTTGGGTGAAAATGACTTGCAAGTTTGTGGCGCCCTCCATCGGTAATGCTAGAATTCAGTATGATGTTGGCCTATCCTTAGCCTTGAAGACAGCTTCCACTCTCCCAGGCATACGTTCAGTCAGGTGCTGGAAGGTTTCTTCGCGAATGGTAGGCCATTCTTCACGGAGAATTCCTGGTAAAGAGAAGTCTACAAGTAACAGAAATAGGCCTTAATTTGAGGAGGATATTGCTGGGAATGTATCGATGTCGGTCGGCGAGGCCTGGCACGAAGTCGGCGTCCCAAGACATCCCAAAGGTGTTCTATAGGATTCAGGTCAGGACTCTGCGCATGCCAGTCCATTGTAGGGATGTTACTGTCGTGTAACCATTCCGCCACAGACCGTGCATTATGAACAGGTGCTCGATCGTGTTGAAAGATGCAGTCGCCATCCCCGATTTGCTGTTCAACAGGGTATGCCTGTGCTGTGATAGCGCCACTCAAAAGGCGTGCAAGCCCGCTCCATGAAAATCACCACAACACCGTAACACCACCGTCTTCGAATTTTACTGTTGGCATTACACGCGTTGGCAGATGACGTTCACCGGGCATTCGCCATACCTACACCCTGCCACCGGGTTGCCACATTGTGTACCGTGATTCTTCACTCCACATAACGTTTTTACACTGTTCAGTCGTCCAATGTATACACCAAGCGAGGCGTCGTTTGGCATTTAACGGCGTGATGTGTGGCTTATGAGCAGCCGCTCGTCTATGAACTCCAAATTTTCTCATCTCAAACCTAATTGTCGTAGTACTTGCAGTGGATCCTGATGCAGTTTAGAATTCTTGTCTGATGGTCTGGACAGATGTCTGCCTATTACACATTACGACCCTCTTCAACTGTCGGCGGTCTCTGTCATTCAACAGACGAGGTCGGCCGTTGTGCTTTTGTGCTGTACGTGTTCCTTTGTTTCCATTTTACTAGCGGAAACAGTAGACCTAGGGATGTTTAGGAGTGTGGAAATGTCGCGTGCAAAAGTATGACACCTGACCAGGTTCGGAGTCCGTGAGTCCCGCGGAGCGCCCCATTCTACTCTTTCGCGATGTCTAATGACTACTGAGGTTGCCGATGTGGAGCGCCTGGCAGTAGGTAGCAGCACAATGTACCTAATATGAAAAACGTACGGTTATTTGGGTGTCCGGATACTTTTGATCACATACTGTATATTAACTCTTAACAGTCTTTCGTAGTATTTTAAAAGTCTTAGACACAATCTTTCCCACTTTAGTAATGGCCCCCATAACCTCGACATTGAGAAACAGT
Source organism: Schistocerca piceifrons (assembly GCF_021461385.2). NCBI lineage: Eukaryota > Metazoa > Arthropoda > Insecta > Orthoptera > Acrididae > Schistocerca > Schistocerca piceifrons. The sequence continues at coordinate 891,805,443 of NC_060139.1, forward strand.
CTAATGAGTACAGAAAACGGATTGAGAGTAAACCGAGGAAAGACAAAAGCGATGCAAAGTAACTGAAATGAGAATAACGAGACTCTTAAAATCAAAATGTATAATCATAAAGTAGACAAAGTTAAGAAGTCCTACCACATTGGAATCAAAATAATCCATGATGGACGAAGCAAGGACGTAAAAAGCACGACAAATGGGCTTTATGAAGACTTTGACTGTAGATCTCTGCATTTTTGCTGGTCTAGAAACTGTCTCTATCTAAATCACCTCGTTGTTATTCTGCAATGCCTGCCATTCAATAATTTCTTCTTCCGAGGTATATAAGAAGTCACTTTGTGCCACGTCAAAAGAACGTGGTTATGAGCTAAAACTTGATACACCAAAGAAACAACATCTGTAGTTCTGTCCTGGGGCATTCCCGTGCAGCGAATACGTCTCTTTGGACAGCTCCTTTCGGTAATATTTCTTGACAGTCTACCGTAACCGCATAAGAGATCCTGGTTTGGGCCTTATAAGCATCATATTGAAGTTTGAGTCTGCACCTTTTTTGGCGATGTTGAACCCCTGCGTTGCTCCTGCTTACTTTATTCCTTTGTCTTGGGAGTCATTGTGATACACCCAGAGTTTGTCTGTGGAGATTAGGCAGATAGGAAATCATCTTGAATGGCCTGAGACCGCTGCAACATTTCCTCTCCTGCCTCGATTCGGCGGAAACCGAAATCTTACACCCCGCCCCCTCGGTTCGATGGGCTTATTGAATGTCTGTCTGCAGTGGCGGTTCACTGAGGGCCACGACCTGTATTTGTCATGTTCAGAATTTCTATTAAGACTGAAAAATGACACACGGCTGAATTTCACTTTGCCCATTATCACCTCTCTTTGAATACGCTGGTCTTCGAGCACAATGGCCTCTGTTTCTTTTGCAGTTCCCGCGTCTTCACAGTAAGCTGGGTTACCACTTCGTTCTTCGTCACTCAGATTATATCTGAAGCCTCTTCGCCACCTGACCATTGAGTCAAAAAAATGGTTCAAATGGCTCTGAGCACTATGGGACTTAACTTCTGAGGTCATCAGTCCCCTAGAACTTAGAACTACTTAAACCTAACTAACCTAAGGACATCACACACATCCATGCTCGAGGCAGGATTCGGAGCTGCAACCGTTGCAGTCGTGCGGATCCATACTATAGCGCCTAGAACCGCTCGGTGACCCCGGCCTGCCATTGAGTTGTATAATGTACTGTTGGCGTATTATGTACTAACTCAATATGGATTTTTCCAACGTTATTAGCCTTTAAATGCAGAAACGGAATTACCACATAATTCAATTTATCGGTGGGCTGCGGTATTTTATTCTGGCTCCACTAACAATGAACTTAAATAGTCTGGCGCGGGAACTTCAATATGTACGTGAAATTATGTGCATGCCAAAATATTAAGATATTTAGTAAGTAAAATTATTTCTTCGACGTGATAATAAGGACTTTATGACTACCTCTTCGTACTGATCCTCTTTGAATTTTGGTACAGTGTAGAGCAGTACGGAAAATTGTAACGTTCCTCGTTAAGAGGGTTAAAACTCCACCTCTGCAGCTCCTATAAATTATAATGAACAATATCAGACAGACTGAACTTACAGAATTTAAATCATACTCTACATGTCAAGGGTAACGCAATCCTCACACAACTATGAAACTGCTGTCGATCTGTTTCCTGCACATAAAACTGTGTTCATATGACCATCTTTAGAATTACCCCATTTAACCTAAATCGCAGGCGGTTTCCCTGAGTTTCGCAACTGTTTAATCCATGTAAAAACCTATACATAGATTGTGTACATCTTTTGCTAGCTGTTTCAATAACTCTTGTGTTCGTAGCAGCATTTCTGGTATCTCTTTACTTACGGATACTTGGTGTAGAGATAGCATAGGGTTCAAGTGTTGCCTGCCTGTGCTCCCACCGTATCTATGTATACTTTATCCACATTCACTTCCTCTCACTCCCTTGTTCAGGTTTTCTTAATACTGTACTGAGTTCTTTGGTACCAGGTGGCAATTTTCCGTATCTTTATACGCTAGTAGATGGTAAAATATAAAATGAATTGTCTGGTGAAAAGTATGTGGTTCATACAGAGTCGTAACTGGAATATGGCAAGTGGTATGCTTTCCTTGGACGCCGTATCCGTGGGGGGAGAGTTTTAATGACGGGTGAAAGAAACTGGGAAAGGCAAAGGAAAATGGTATCAGGGAAAATGAGGAGGGGAAGGAACAAGAAGAAGAAGAACAAGTAGGAACTTAACTGGAGAGAGAACACTAAGATGGGAAATCTTGCAGATACTCAGACGTTGGTACAGCAGCCCCTGCAGGGTCAGGAATGACGGTGGAAGACTCTGGTATTCAGAAACACCGTTGCTCTGCCATTGGCGCTACCAAAGAGGACGCAGGGGCAAAGACTGTTCCCTCGCAACTTCTGGGCCTGGGGATAAGAAAATGCCCCTAACAGGTGAAACACTCAGGAATGATCAAGGTCATGAGGATGCAAAAGGCAGTGGAAGCAACTGCATTAAAGACAATATCTGGTCATGTTATGTCAATAAACGAATAAAGATGCTAAACCATGTGAGACGTTGTAATCCCAAGGTTTAAATCTGTCAGGTACCCTAGTTCACAGGCGCCCAAAAGTTCGACTTCTGAGTAGTGCCGTGGTTTGCTTGGTGAAGCCCTCAGGCTGGTTGCATGCACACTTCCCTCACCACCAAGCCCCACTGTCTACGCTTGGGAAGGAGGAAGTGGGAGAAAGCGTGAAAAAGCCATACTTAGATGGTAATGCAGTCAGCCTACATACAACTTGGTTCATGTTTCATATTTCTCAATAAAACAGTTCACAAGCGAAAAATATGTCCAATATTTTTTAATTGTTTTGGCGCACTGAAGACATAATATTATTCTTCATATGGTACAACTGTCAGCATACAAACAGATGCAGGCAACTTCACACATTTTTGCACTCAAATTGCCAGTTAATCGTGACTTATTTAGTTTCATTATCGAGAAAATATCTTTGACCATCCTATTTCGATCGGTATATTGTAGGTACTTTGCAACGTCATTCTAGAGACGTGGCAACTCTACCTGAGGAAAACAAACCAGACGTCCAGGGCTCTTTTTACTTAAAGGGATTCATCTTTACAACAGGAATTACACTGCATGTCAGCCAGTCCCATCCGCACATGCTCAATGGCGCTTTCAGCTCGAATGACAAACGGTCTCGAAGGCAGTTCTTTGATGGGGATTCTTCAGACCTCGAATTTTCAATAACACCAGTAAGCTTTGGGAACTGGACTGTGTTTTCTGTCAGCATTTTTCCCATCTACGGTGCGATCTTTTTAAATGCGTCCCATTCAATTCAGAAATTAATGGTTTATCGCTCCTCGCAACGACTTACTGTCGGCAGTGTGTAGTCACGTCCACTTAAAAGCCGTGTTCGATTCCCGGCGGGGTGAGGGATTTTCCTCTGCCTCGAGATGACTGGGTATTTGTGTTGTCCTCATCATTGCATCATCATTCATGAAAGTCGAGAAATTGGGCTGAGCAATGGTTGGGAATTTGTACGGGCGCTGATAACCTCGCAGTTGAGCGCCCCACATACCAAACATCATCACCATTATCATCATCCACTTAAAAGCCATTCTTCATGTTCTAATCTTCGCTTTTGCAGTCCTTTATCCTTCAAATGTTCAGCAGTAGTGGATTTCACGGCGAAAATTCGTTCCAGGCTTAGCCCGTGACTGAAACAAAATACTTTGCAGTAATATACAAAGACTCCACAGTCTTCTTTCATTTCCATCAGAAATTGTTGCAGCTCACAGCGAAATACTGCCTGCGACTTCAAAAATTGTACTATTTGTACCACGGATGCTTCAACAGCTCCATGCTTGCAAACGTAGCAAAAAGTGTTTATTGATGTACGGAACCATGAATGTCGTCTGTCGATCGTTTTGATTGTTTATCTGTCAACTAAGCTTTTAAGTTTTTTCTGCATAGTGTTGCGATGTCATTTCATAAGAATTTTACGGTTCCTGTTGATTATGCGACTGTATAATAAACACTGAAGATTCAGATCCCTCTATTGTATCATTCCCATTTCTTTTTAAGGGCTTGTAACGATCGATAGTTAGACAGTCTCTCTTTGTCCAGTGAGCCGCTGTTCATTCCACAAACAAATAGCGAATGGTAAACGGCGCTGACGCCACGGTTCTGACGAACTGAAGAGAGCCGTGCTGACTGAAAAATGCCTCACCGCAATGCTAAATGAAATGTCGCGCTCTACCGAGTACTTTCGAGGAGGACCGAGCAACGGCGAGTCAGGACGGGCTTTGTCCCACATGAACATCAGGTTCGCCTGCGGTTTGGCGCTCTGTGGTCAGCCTTTCCCTACTTACACCAGCTGGTGCAGACATACGAGGTTGTAGTATAGTCTGTCGGTAAACTGAAGAGCGAACGAGCGAGTCCCCACTCTGCCAACCCAGCTATGTCACAAGGTGTTTCTACAGGCTGTTTCACAATGTAGTATCGGTCCTGCCGCGACGCGCGCCTTAAATCTGTGGCGACGCCGTGTACAGATACGTCTCGGCTGCGTTTATCTTTAGACAAATGCATTAAGACCATAAGGAATACAAAAAGTCATATCTTCTTCCGAAACACAACATTGTACAGTAAATAATATTAACGTAAGAACGGAAGTCGGGATTCTACTACAAACATAGAACCCAGTGCCTGTTCATGTGAATGTATGTTCCTCTGTTGCTATTCGTAAAACGAACCCTATATAATCCAATCACTCTGTAGAATTTAAGGCTTGTTCTTATTTATGTGTTTCTACTAAAAGGTAAAGATTTCTTTGAAGGACTGCATTGAAACCTAACAATTCTTGCAACACAAAGAGTGTTTAAAAAGTAAGCAGAAATTTATAATTTTGTGTGGTGTATCAGTCCGATTTGCACTACTTTTTTGTCACTGTCTTCGTAAATATGTCTCAACAGTGTGTACAATGTTACGCATATTGGGTATTTACTGCGTTGTCAGCTGTCGAAAAGGTTAGATGTGTTTTGGTAGCATCAACGATTATTTGTTTTGTATAAAAATAGATTTGAGAATCTGTATAAAATTTTGTTATAAGAATGGAATAAAGTGCATGAAATTTTTAGAAATGTGAAATATTGCTTTTGGTGAGACTGTTATGAGTAAACCAAGTGGTATAAACATTTCAAAGCAGGCCTTAAAGGACAGCGGTTTTACAATCATGGATGAGATTAAAAATGCACAGTTAAGAGATCTATAAACTATCCCGAAGAAACAGCTCCTAAAGTGTTTCGGGAATTGGAAAAAGCACTGGCATAAGTGTATAGTATGTAATGGGGAATATTTTGAAGAGGATAACTTCTTAGCAAAAATAAAAGCCGGCCGGTGTGGCCGTGCCGTTCTAGGAGCTTCAGTTTGGAACCGCGTGACCGCTACGGTCGCAGGTTCGAATCCTGCCTCGTGCACGGATTTGTGTGATGTCCTTAGGTTAGTTAGGTTTAAGTAGTTCTAAGTTGTAGGGGACTGATGACCACAGATTTTAAGTCCCACAGTGCTCAAAGCCATTTGAACCACTTTTTTGAACTAAAAATAAAAACTAATGTGTGAACGCACCTCGTATGTGAAGCTTTCTGCTTGGGAAGTCCAGAATCGGTGTACATGTTTCGAAGGAAATTTCAGCAGTGTTTAGAATAGCTATTCCACACGTGTTTTAAGCAATATGTTTTAGAATCAGGTGAAGAACAATCGAGAAAGAGATTTAGTGTTCTATAAGCATCAAAGGTTTTACGTGATTTTTAAACTGTCTGTAACGTTGGGTTTCCTTCCAAAATTATTGGTTTTCCTTCGTGGCGATTCCAGTAAACCATGCGGCTTATTTTCGCGTTCCTTCCTTATGCGTCCTATTGGGCGAGGCTGACGTTTGCATAAATTGCAGCGCCTTGATTGGGGCCGGTAACATTAGCCAACTGTTCTTTTTGGGTCGCCTCTTTAATAGACGCTGTAATAACATTAGAGACGTTCAAACGCTCGTTACTCCGCAATTACCTCCTCTTCATCATATCCTGCACATTTTCTTGCAATGCTAGACGATTATCCGTAATTTCCGGATATCGAAGTGTATCAGTAAGAACACAAAGTTAACTGATTGAGGCGGCCGCGGTGGCCGAGCTGTTCTAGGCGATTGAGTCTGGAACCGCGCGACCGCTACGGTCTCAGGTTCGAATCCTGCCTCGGGCATGGATGTGCGTGATGTCCTTGGGTTAGTTAGATTTAAGTACTTCTAAGTTCTAGGAGACTGATGACCTCAGATGTTAAGTCCCATAGTGCTCAGAGCCATTTTTAACTGACAGACACTGGCAACTATGATCCCACGAACAGAAACGACGTATATCACTGCACGCCGATCTGCGACGCTAGACGGGTAACGGGCAACAGATTTTGAATGCCCCTGTAGGCGGGTGGCAACGTTCTTCCGGGAAAGGCCACTTTCCCCACCAAAAGCGCTGCTCGCACTTGAGTTTACAGTAGAGATGGGCAAACTCGCTCATCCTTGGGAACTAGTTCACTGCTGATCGTTCTCTTTTGTGAACCGTTCATTTTTACTCGTTCACCGTTCATTGGTTCTTGGTATATGGTTGTTGTGAAAAACTGAAAACTAGTAGTGCGGGTGACTGAAGGATGGAGGGCACCAAGAGGGGGCACTTGCCTCCCCCCTGGAGTATAGAGTTTTTATTCATTACAGGATTCTTACACATTTTTAGAACTAATTTCTGTGATTCTGCTGAACCTCTCCTTTAGCCAACTGCAGCCTTGTGTGGCTGATCGCTGGGAAATAATATAAGGTGGCGCACGGAAAACCGGCCCCGAGTACAGACTGCTCGCCAATTACGGACGATGTGTTGCCCGTCACGAGCAGATACAAGAAACAGACAAACACGTAATAATTAGGCAGTGAAGAAATAACAAGGTAATGCAAGCAACAATTGCGAAACAATCGATTACGATGTGTTGAGAGCTGAAGAAGAGAAAATTAAAATCTCGACTTCCACTACATAGCTATGTTACGTTGTAAACAATAATCGTTTACACCCTGTATATACTTCACGTTGTCTCTGAGTTCGTGGGCGAAGTAGGGACTTTATGGAAGCATAAAATCAAATGTGCTTTTCTCATACTTGCGTCGCACGCTTAGTAAAAATTAGGTTTTTATGTTGCATTATTAAAGTTAATGCAGCAATAATAATAATAATAATTAAGGTCGCAGTAATAAAGTTTTTGGTTTGAAAGCTCCTTCTGAACAAATGTCTTTCAGATAATAAGTAAATACGATTTTATGGCAATCTATGTTTTTTCAAATGGCGAGGCACCGCCTTTCCTACTGAGCCAAAATGACCTACAACCCACTTTTTTTTTAAAGAAACCAAGCTAGCAGGTAATGCAAATTGGAAAAAACCAAACTTAAAAATAATTAGAACCTTCCTGAATGTCATGTTTTGTATATGAAAGATACACGAAAATCGTTTTATATGAATTTTCTTACATTAAAAATGAAGGAAATTATTGAGAGTTAGCTGCTAAATCAAGTCGATGAAACCAAAAAATATATGAATAACAAACAAAAACCTTTCCTTGTTATAAGTATGTCTTCTGCTGTTCATCGACATAATGAAGTGAGCTCTTATGCCCTTTTGTTACCTGAAAAGACGTACCTATTACATACAACGTAATTTTTATGTAATTTACATAACTATAAAATACTTTTTGATTAACGGTCGTGGACGGTGAATGACCAGAACCAAGTGCAAGAACAGTTTGGAACACATGTAAAATAGGCGAGCGCAGTGAACGAAACGAACAACTGGATACTGAACTAACTAGGAGCAGTCGGCAGTGGAGCTGAGACAGGTGGCCATGCGAAGAACGACGGGTGCGGCCGAGGGAGACCGAGACTGAGACGAGCACGCGACCGAGGCTGGAACGAGAACTGACGAAGTGACCGCCGCGACCGAAGTGAACTAGTGAACTATGAACGGATCGTTCCTCGTTCCTGGGAATTATAAGTAGACCGCCGCGACCGTAGTGAACTATGAACCGATCTTCCTCGTTCCCAAGAACTATAAGTAGACCGCCGCGACCGAAGTGAACTATGAACCGATCGTTCCTTGTAATTCGTTCCTCAGTCCTTTCGTTCATCTTGGTAAACCGTTCCTTTGCACCCGCTCGTTCGCGAACTAACAATCTCTAGTTTACAGACAGACTATAATGTTTGGTGACATTTGTTGTCAGCTGTGGTCGGTGGCCGGTCGCTGCGGTTGCGGGCGCTGGCCGCTGTCAGCTGCGACGCTGGAGCTGCTGCTGTGGCTGCCCGGCCTGCTGGGGGCGGCGTCGCGGGCGGCCGGCGTGCAGACGCCGGTGCGGGGGCCCGCGTGCCGCGCCGCCACCGCCGCCGGCCTCTGCGGGGCGCTGCTGCGGGTCTTCCAGGCCGTGCTGTCGGCGGCGCGCGCGCCCTCCTCTGTCCGGCAGGGTCCCCGCTCCGCGGACTCCGCCTCCACCACGTCTGGGACGCGCAAGACTGGCTGGGTGTCCGCTGAGGAGGCGGGCCCCAGTAGCGGCGTAGAGCTGCCAGCCAACCCAGACGCTCGGGACCGTGGAGGCACCGCCAATGAAACATCAATTCAGAAACCCAGTCACGACGGAGAAGGTCCGAAGAGTGAGCACAGTAACCGAGCCCCAGACAGTGGCACTCAGGGGGCCAAATTGTCGCCGGAACTCGAGGCTGTGTTTGTTGTTGGGAACACTGAGCCCTGTACAGCACGGTCCAAGCCGGAAACACCACTCGAGTGTCCGGCAGAGAAAAGTGAACGACAATCCTCGCTTAATAATATTCCAAAGTTCTTACAAGTCGTAAGTGCATTCCTTACGAAACGCGGTAAGGCGAATGACGGTAGTGGGACACGGCTTCATAAAGATATCTGACTGTCCTACACTGCTCCGTTTAGTGCCGGTCGGGATTCAGCCTGATATACCCAAGTCCTGTATTTATTTATTTATTCATCTCGGCAACAGTTGGTACATCAGGGCTCCTCTTGCATCTAACAAGACATTTTATGTATTTTACTGTCTGTTCACGTGTCACAGATAAACTGCATTACAAAAATGTGAAGCATCGAAAAGGGAAGAGGAAATTAAGTGAAACGTAACGAGTTGAGAGCTTATGTGATGTTTGTGGAGTGGTTAGAAAGAAAACGTCAGAAGCGTGGCAATGGGGGATTGGAAGGTGCTGGTGGTTTTACTGGACAAATTTAACTCAATCATCTATTAAGGGAAATCAAAAATTACCTTTACAAATCAGTGTACGATCAAATTGACGCTGCCTGATCACAAAAGTTAGATATAGAAATATATTTATTACATTTGGCTGTAAGAAAACAAATCTTTATTCTTGTAACGGTATCATAATGTATGAATTTAATCCCTCATGTGCATTATGTTAAAACTAACAACATACCCAGGTACACACGTGTTAACAAAACACGGTGATGCACGAAAGGTGATAAACTGAGTGATAATGGCCAATATGAAAAGCCGGCCGCGGTGGCCAACCAGTTCTAAGCGCTTCAGTCCGGAACCGCGCGACTGCTACGGTCGCAGGTTCGAATCCTGCCTCGGGCGTGGATATGTGTGACGTCCTTAGGTTAGTTAGGTTTAAGTAGTTCTAAGTTCTATGGGACTGATGATCTTAGATGTTAAGTCCCATAGTGCTCAGAGCCAATATGAAAACTCAAATATTAAGAGAAATATTTCAATAAATTCCTTAAAGTGAATATACACGTAAAGCTTTAGATAGGAACATTCACTGGTGTCCCAAATTAAAGCAACAAACGGAATTTTGCAAGGTTGAGTTTATTTTACGACAAAACAGTATGAACAGGTGATAGTAACGTAGAATCAATGTAAAGAATACAGAACGTAAACAACTACACCATGAATAACAGTAGACAAAAATGTTGTGCAGTGAACACATTGCGTGTCGTGGGGCGATCACTATGTTTTTAAAATAATAGAAAAGCCACTATCGCTTCAATATCGTTTACCAGATGATCGGTTTCAGCACTCGGAAGGTGCCATCATCGGATCTGAAACGTGGATTAACACGTGCATATGGTTTTATAAATGTTAATCCACGTTTCAGATCCGACGATGGCACCTTCAGAGTGCTGAAACCGGTCATCTAGTAAACTATATTGAAGCGATCGTGACTTTTCAGTCATTTTAAAGACAAAAATGTTCTTCGTTTTCCCAAATTAACGGTTTTGCACAAAAATTACGACAACTGGTTTATGTTCTCAGTATGGGGTGTGACCATCTTTGACAGCTATACAGGCCTGACAATGATGGGGCGTAGTGTGAATGACGTCATCAGTCTCATGTTGAAGCAATAATGACCATTCTTCCTGCTGAGCTGCTCGAAGTCTTGGTGAGTGGTTGGTAGATGCTGCCGTGATGCAAACCTTCTCCCTTGTGGATCCTAGACAGGCTCGTGGGATTCAAATCAGGAGAGCGACCAGATCATTCCGTTCCTGCAATATGTTCCGTTTCCAAGAAAACATCAACCAACCATACTCTATGAGGTCGAGCGTTATCATCCAGCAATACAAAGTCTGGGCCCACAGCACCTCGCGACAAACGCAGTTGGGCTCGTCACATGACAGTAGTTATACCATGCTGATTCACTCATACAATTTCAGAAGAGGGTTCGAGTGGTAACCATAATCCTTACCCAGACCATTAGGAACCGTCCTCGGTATCGGGCTCTTTCCAAAATGTTTGGGTCCCGAAAATGTGTTCCACGTTCCATCCAGATGCGAATCCTTCGAGAATCACCCTCTAGACTAAATTGGGACTCGTCTGCGAAAACAACAGTGGCCTACTGTTCGACAGTCCAGGTGGCATGTTGATGACACCATTCTAGGCGTTCCTTTCTGTGAAGACACGTCAGAGGTAGACAGACAACACGTCTCCGACAATAAAGGCCACTCTGCTGAAGCCTTCTGCTCACCGTATGCCTCGATACATCATATCCAGTGGATGCTGCTAGCTCATACGCAAGTTGCTGTGCGGTACTAAGGCGGTACTGTCGTGCTCTTACAGCCAAATAATGGTCCTCTCTTCTGCAGTAACACGTGGTCGGCCCTGCCCTGGAATCCTGGACACAGTTTCGGTCTCTATAAACTGTTTCCATATCCGAGAAATAACAGACTAGTTCACACTAAGCCATAAGGCAAAATCAGTTTCCGACTGGCCTGCTTCGTTTCTTTCCTTGGCTCCCACCGCAGGGAGTCTGACAAGCATTTTCTGTGTGCCATACTGCAACGTCTGTGACTGTACACAGCGACTGTGGATGTGGGACTACCCGGCAAACACTACCAGGTATCATAGGTGCCCTGACGGCATCGTTGGCATGGTTGTCAGTTTACCGGAATATCCTCTTCCGTGCAGAACACGATTCTACCGACATCTGGTTGACAATTTGTATGATTATCTCGTGAGTTAAACACAGGACTGTGAAGCTGCGATTTGTTGCTTTAATTTTGAACACCAGCGTACTTCAGTTCACTTAGAAAACATGGAAATTCTTGCATACTTTTGAGCAGCTCGCGCACTAAACATTGCAGATTCACGGAAAACTCTTCAGAAGAAGATGCATGACATGTACACAGTTGACTTGAGACACATTAAAATCTTTTCACCACTGTAAAGCATGACAGTTATTTGTAGCATTTAACCACATGGTTACAGATATAAATACACTGGCACCCACACTTAAGAATAATTTTAACAAACAGGGAGAACGAGAACGAAACTTGAATAGTCCCCAGCTTCATTCTAGAGACCAACGAAGTAACATACGTAGTTAACAAGACACTAACTCGATTGCGGTAGGCTTCCTAACGCACTCCACGAATAACAGGCAAGACGACTAAACCCCCAAAATACACAACGCTGTACGAAGCATACTGACAGACAGAACAACGTAGCACTCACACGTAGTCGACCCCAGTAGCCTGAGTGAGGACCATGCTAAGACACACACACGGCAGCGAGAATACGGCAAGCCGACAGCTCACACTCGTCGCCTGAATATCCACAGCGTCCATCCGAGACCCGAACTCGGTAGACGGCATCCAGGTAATGACAGGCCACCAACCTGTCCCCGCTTCCCTTTACTCCACAACATCCAAGCGACCTCGGTTCTCCATGAATGATACCGAGAAGTAAAAGACAAATAAACGCCTGCACTCAATGCACACAGCTCAGGACTACCCTGCGGGTTCAGTGGTCGCGGTCCGGGATATCCTGGTTACTGAGATGAGATGAAGTTGGCTTTCAAGCTAATACCACAATGTTTAATCGGGAACAGATCGGAGAATGTAACTGGCCATAGGATTACCTCAGCACAACGCATTCAACTCGTAGAGACACGCGTCTCGTGTGGACGAGCATTTTCCGCTTGAAAACTGACACCACGTGTCTGACACATGGGAGATACCACGTAAGGATGCAGACGTTCCGCTGTGCCGTCAGAGTTCCCCCAATCACAGTCAGCCGTATGTAGAAGTCATACCTGATGGATACTCATATCATGACGTCAGTAGTAACATTGCTCTACCTTTCTAAGGTATTCGAAAAATGGGATGCCTCCAGATCGCCGCTATAATCGTCGACGATAGTGATGACAGGTAGCTCAGAACAGCAATTCACTGCCAATACAGTTCATTGCGATTTACACAAGTCATACCTGATGGATACTCATATCATGACGTCAGTAGTAACATCGCTCTACCTTTCTAAGGTATTCGAAAAATGGGATGCCTCCAGATCGCCGCTATAATCGTCGACGATAGTGATGACAGGTAGCTCAGAACAGCAATTCACTGCCAATACAGTTCATTGCGATTTACACAGTGCGGCAGCGAAATTTTCAGCAGAACAAAAATGTGTGGTTGTTATGTATTTCAGTGGCCTGAGCTCTTACGTTATGTGTGTGGTGAGTTTACGACTAAGCCTCAAAGACATCCCATTTCACCGATCGTTAAAATGGCATACGAGTTGTATTGTGAACCAAAGACAGACGGGGGTAAGTGTTGGTCACTACAGAACTGTTCCTTACGTTTTCCCTGCTATTTAAGAGTCGGGTTGCGTTCAACCCACCCATCTAGGCAGCTTGCTGTACAACAATTGTGGAGTGAACCTAGAGACCACATTAAAGACTGCTACTTTTGTTTAACGAAAGTAAAAGTAATCTCTAGTATCAAAATACAAAGCTTTATATCCAGATTTGGACTCTGTGATTCTTCCTTTTAGAAGTTACAAAACGACCAACGGACTGGGCGCTGGAAGATGAAACAGACGATGGTAGTGACAAACCAACAGATCACGAAGACCATGAAGATACACTGAGTACACGGGACGCCATCTGCAGCACGTCTACTGCCACAGCCATTGTCACGGACAGAACTGAACGAGTTTTCAAGTGATCTAAAACTTTGAAAGAGGCAAGCAGAATTACTTGAATTTCGTGTTCGAAAAGAACGTGTTACAACCGAACACTTTTGAGACGCCCTGCTAAACTCGCAGGACAGGACAAGTAGTAGGAATTGTGGAAGGGGGCCAGAATGAGCGGCTGTCAGTTACACTCCAAACATAACAGTTTATTTAGTTGTCCAAACATTACAGCCCAACTTCTAAGCTTGACTATCGACAGAAAACGACTGAAGACCAATGAATTAAATACAATTAAATACAGCTTTTTTTATCTTTAAGCAGAAGCCTCTAGGCTTTAACCTTAAATAGTATTTATGGCCAAGCGATGTAAGACTAGACTAGTCAGATAGATTAAGTTATTTTTTTAAAGCGGCTGAAGGCCGATAAATTTAAAACAACGTAACTACAAAAACCTTTCAATAGGCACGAGGCCCATGCTTTATGACCAATAAGAAACGGCTGAAGGCCTTTGTTAAAGGAAAAGCTGCAACCAATTTTCCATGGCAGAAGGCCCACAGCTTTATCTTGAAAGAAAGTAATACTTGATAAGTAAGAACCTTAAAACTTAAGGAGGCTGCAGGCACATGCTTTAAAAAAAGAAACAAATTCAACTACAAGAAATTTTCAACAGCCAGAAAGCCCCCAGCATACTTGATATGTAGGATCCTTAAAACATAAAGCGGCTGAAGGCGGATGCTTTAAAACAATACTATAAATTTTCAACAGGCAGAAGGCCCTAGCTTTATCTCCAGACAATGTAAGACTTGCCCAATTTAGAAAAACTTTCTTTTAAAGCGGCTGAAGGCATTTGATTTTAAAAACACAATACAATCATACAAATTCCATCCATCAGGCATGAGCCATAAAAATACACAACTAAACGCCAACAGAAAGGTAGTATAGGCAACGGCGCTCAGAAGTTTCCAGGGGGCTGGGTCTGCCCTTGAAATCTTAACGTTCGCTTAGGTGAGACAAGAACTCGGCCCAACTATACTCGATCCGCAAGCAACACAAGTAAGAGACAGTCAGGGACCCACAGACTAGATGACTTTCTATCCACCAACCAGTATACGAGAATTCCAAAGCCAAAACATTACAGACATAGCCCCCCACAACCAAAAATACATTAAAATATCAAAAACTACACACCATGTTGACAGCGACAACAGGTGAGGGAAGGACACTGCCTCAATTTACGTCAGCGACCAGGCCAGGCAACCGGAACACTAACAGCCAAAAGGAAGAAAATTCCGCTGGTGCACTTGAATTTCAAACCGACAAATATAGTAAATACCACCACACTGCGGCTAAATTTTCACCAACTCGAACACTCGCTGTTGCTCCCAGGAATACCACCAACAGCGAACCACCAACCAAGGGGACAATGTGAACAGACGTGGATTCTGTAATTAAATCACCACTCAACTTTCATGTCCTTGGTCGGTGGGACACGACGTAGCACTCGGAACAGCCCCCACACGCTCCGACACTGCATAGATACTGCCAGCGGGCCCTGCTGACTGCGCCGCATGGAGACTTGCTTGCTGATCCGCTCCAACCGACCGACCCACTGCCAGTACGCCGACAACATTTAAAACGAGTTGTCGGTGGAACCGACACCTACTACACACACAGTTGACAAACACTTGCACGAAGACTTGAACGATACTCAGTAGTGGCTGTGCAATCTCGAAGACAAATTGGGAGTCGATACACACACAAAGGCAACCCATAAGCGATCGGCGGGACAATTCACATCGTCTAGTAGGACGACCGACCGACGATCCACGAAGACCGTCCCCAGCTCAAGTGGTGCGTGGCGGCAACGGTCTTGGCCATGGACATCCAGGCCTCTCTGCTACTCCAACCCGACTGAACTAGTGCCGCGTTCCGACTCCACGACAGACGACAACCGGGAAGTAATAGCAGTGCAACAAAGATTTCACGTGAGGGCTTTATCGATAGGAACTGCTGCTGCCGCTGATGGGCAGACAAAGCAGGAACTCAGTGACAATAGAAATTGAAAGCAAAGATAACACGTGAGGGCTTTATCGATAGGCGCTGCTGCTGCCGCTGATGGGCAGACAAAGCAGGAACTCAGTGACAATAGAAATTGAAACTAACATAACGAGGTGGCAACACGAGAAAAAACAGAATCTAAAATAAGAGCTGGCACGAGCACAAACCGCGCACGGTTCAATTAGTGTTACATTCCGTAAACGACAACTTGGTCTCTCCACTTTCTTCTCAAGGTAGAGAGTTTGGTATATTGTAATGACGTAAATGGGCTACCTACAGGATTTGGGATAATTCGCAGTCCAGAAGAATGGCGCCTGATTATAGATTCATCAAAGAATCGTCTCAAAGCTGTTCTGTTACATAACGGGAACGAGAAACCATCGATACCAATGGCCCATTCCGTTCAGTTTAAGGAAAACTACGAGAACATGAGGGTACTCATGAAGTAACCCGCTTCCAGAATGAGATTTTCACTCTGCAGCGGAGTGTGCGCTGACATGAAACTTCCTGGCAGGTTAAAACTGTGTGCCCGACCGAGACTCGAACTCGGGACCTTTGCCTTTCGCGGGCAAGTGCTCTAAGATCATTTTTTTATTATTATTATAAAAACGCGAATGTTAGGAAAAAATATTCGGAATAGTCCATACGCCAACCACTGCCCTATGAAGTATAGCTTCACAGGACAGTGACGCTACTCATTACACTTTTTTTTTCGCGCTGACTCTTATTTTTCCGCGGGCAAGTGCTCTACCAACTTTTTTTTTTTTTACATTCGGTTTAACAATAACAAACATATACTGCTTCTAGCATTTTAAAAAAAATATAAGACGATGACTTTATAAAATAAAATTTTTCTGGGAAACGTAAATAAGTGGACTTTTTTTACATAATAGTGAAAAAAAATATCCTGCTTCTGTCAGTACAAAACAAGAACGGTCTACGCTCCTGGTTTAGGCGCGAACCTCGCTAATCCCGTCATACCTCTCGTTGGTATCGGGTACGTCTTCACGTGTGTTTGTGGATCCTCTCCACTGTCCTGGTCCTTTGTTGTTCTGATACTTATAGACAATAATTACATTCTCCTACCCGGGACACCCCTACTGGGTGGGGGATCAAGCACGGAACTCCCTAAAAAATTTGCGTAATATGTTCGATATCTCGGATGTCTCATAAGCTGTGAGTGATTTTCCTGTAGTAAGACCCAAAAGTCAAGCACATTCTTACTGCCGTCTCGGAAAAGATAACGCACAGTCAAACCTCGAATCCAAGTCACTGCATTTGTCTTCGTTCGGGGATAATATGTCGTATCTGGGAGAAGTAGTGTGCGTGGTTCTATTGTTTGCGGCCCCACCCGAAGGAGGAAGGCAAACTTTCCGGCAACTTCATTTTCGTCATCACGTCCGTGAGATAAGCATGACTCAGCCTGTCAAATGCGCGATCGAAGTCTATCGATACCAGTACACCCCGGAGACGACATGTTGAAGCCAGAGCGATAACATCGCGGTAGTCCCTGAGTGCCGTTTGTATATTGCTAGCTCCTCCTAGCTGGGTTTGGTCGAGTGAAATCACTTGGCGTATTACGCGTTTAAAGCGTGCTGCAAGTATGCTGGCGTAGATCTTGTAGTCGCAATTAAGAAGGGTCAGTGGCCGGTAGGCCTGTATCCCTGTGCCGCCAGATGGTTTGTGGATGGGGATGATCATTCCTTCCACGAAGGAGGGTGGAAGAGGCACGTTGGGAGACATCAATTCGCAGTACATGGCAGTCCATCGTGTAATCATGAGATCTTCAAATGTACGATAGAACTCTAACGGAAACCCGTCGGGCCCCGGCGATTTGTGCGACGCTCCCTTATCAATCGCTTCCATTACGTCGTCAACTGTGATTTCACCTGTTAACTCCAGGTTGGCCGACTCGTCGAGACACGCGGAGAGCGTTCGTCGGACCTCATGAAAGGCTGCCTGATCGTGTTCCGCTTCTTCATAGAGATGACCGTAGTGTTCCACGAATGCGTTGGCAATGTGTTTTTGCGTTGTCATGCGGCGACCATCTGGCAGTACGACCGTCTGTTTTGAGGTTCTGCGGCTACGTTGTTTTTCTCTGATAACGTGATACATCGACGGGGATTCTCCACGGACTCGTTCAAAGGCCCTTGCACGGATTGCGACACCCTCCAGTCGGCGGCGCATTATGGAAATTATTTGGGCCTGTGCTCGTTTTATACCGGCACGATGCTCCTGTGAAGGTGCTTGTACAGAAATTTCGCGGAGCATCGTGAAATAAAATTCCGTCGTGTATCGCCTCCACATCATCTGCTCTCTTCCGTATGCAATTAACGTTCGGCGCAATGCAGGCTTAACGCATTCCAGCCACCACTGCAACGTCGTCGGATATGTCGGGAGGCGTCGTTCACACACGTGCCAAGTGTCTTCGACTAAGCGTCTGCACTCAGGTTCCCTAAGGTGTGCTGTATTCAGTTTCCAAACACTGCGACTCCTCCACACTTGTTGACGACTCAGGGAGACCGTGCATATATATGCTATGTGATCTGAAAAGGCGACAGGCCACAATTCCGCTTCGAGGATCGCAGCTTCGAGACGACGTGTTACGTAAATGCGATCGAGACGACTTGCAGAGTGACTCGTGACGTAGGTGTATCCACGTCTGTCGCCATGTATCTTCTCCCATGTATCAATGAGATTCATGTCCTGTATGAGTTGCCGCAGCTCCGGGCATGAAGTATAACGTGGGTGTTGATCTTTTGGTGCGAGCACGCAGTTGAAGTCGCCTCCAAATAAGACATGTTCATACCGACCTAAGAATAGTGTTGCAATCTCCTCTGCGTAAAATCGGGATCGGTCGCGCCGTCTGTCTGACCCCGACGGTGCGTAAATGTTAACGACCCGTACTCCCAGCACTGTGAGCGCCAGTCGTCGCGCTGACGGCAGGTACACCACGTCCTCGGCTACTATGCCGCTACGTAGAAGTATCGCTGTTCCGCTGCCGCCGTCGGTAGTAGGTGTAATGTACGTATCGTACTCATAGAGGTCGGGGAAGCTCTCAACACATACTTCCCGCAGCAGAACGATGTCGACGTCTGACGCATGCAACATGTTTCGTAATAATTGCAATATGACAGGCGTTCTGATCGTATTAACATTAATAGAGGCTGTTCGATATGCCTGCCGCTGTTCCTCAGCGCATAAAGCGCACATGAACGCTTATGTTAATTTGTGTGCTGCTGCCCGGTGACATGCTGTCTGTGCGTCAGTCTGCATCTTCTGCGTGGTTAAGATCCGGTGGACGCAGCACTCGCCATTGCGGGTGCGTCGTCGGTGTGGGGGTCAGTATCGGATTCGTCGGCCCAGTTCCTGTGCTGGAGGTCCAGCTCTCGTCGTGTCTCTCCAGCCGGGCTGACCGAAGGCGGTGGCGTTGCTGCGGTGGGTGGAGGGACTCCTTCCGTCGGCTTTCCGTCCGGTGTGTCTGTATTCAACCCCTGTGTAGCATGATTCTCGTCGTACAGCTGTGTGGGAGGTAGAACCTCCCGTTGCGCATCCGGATGCACTGTATCGACGTTACAACTAAGTCCATCTGACGTGGACTGCAATAAGCAGGTATCCGACGGCGCTAGCCGTCGTTTCTTGTGGCGCTTCGGCGATCGTTGTTTGCGCGTGTGCGCCTCCGTATCCGAGTGCGGAAGTGACTCAGGGTGCTCAGGGACGAAAGCAGCTGTCGGCACAACAGCAGGATCAATTTCCATTTCTCCTACCGATCCTTTCCGCTCGGTTAAGTGCGTCGTCGGCGCCGGAGCGGCATAGGTGTGCGTCGTTTCGTCACTGGAGGCGGTCTCTGCCGCAGTCGGTTGCCGTAAACTGTCAGGATTCTGTAGCTGGTCATTCTTCGGGATGGGATCCGTTCGAAATGCGTCCGCATACGTTAGTGGCAGCGGCGTCAACGTGGACGGAGGTACAGGTTCGCCGTTTGGAAATTGCACTATCCTCCGCTGCATACATTCGGAACGGACGTGGCCCTCTTTAATCGGTAATCGGCTCTGAGAACTATGGGACTTAACATCTGAGGTCATCAGTCCCCGAGAACTTAGAACTACTTAAAACTAACTAACCTAAGGACGTCAAACACATCCATGCCCGAGGCAGGATTCGAACCTGCGAACGTAGCGGTCGCGTGGTTCCAGACTGAAGCGCCTAGAACCACTCGGCACCACGGCCGGCGTGGCCCTCTTTCCCGCAGCCTGAGCATGTTTTGAGTTGTCCATCGTAGATGACTATAGCTCTGCATCCGCCGATGAACAAGTACGAGGGTACATGTTGTGTCCTATTCTGATTTGACGCACCCCATTGAGAACGGGGTAAGTCGTCAAGTTGAACCATTTTTCCTCAACGTGGCTAAGCAATCCTCCATATGGGCGTAAGGCGTCAACGACCAAGTCAGACGGAACCTCGAAGGGAAGTTCGAAAATACGTATATTTCGTAAGCCCAGTCCTGCATGATCAATAGTTACTTCTCCAACATGTCCATCAGAGTGACGAAATTTGAATCCATGTTTAGTATCTCGGATGATTCTGTCACATACTGCATCGTTAATCAGCTTGACGTAAACAACACTGCTCACTATGGAGAGGTGGATTCCGATAAGTTCGTTGTAGTCAAGTTTAACTTCGTCTCGTAGGAACCTTTCTATTTCGAAGGCTTTCGGTCTCGCATATTCATTCGAAAAACTAATCTTGAGAGTCGACTTTCGGTATGCATGTGCCATTCTATATCGAGTCGTCTAAACGCACGAGTACGCCGAAGAGGTAAACAACTGCGCGAGCGCGAACTTCTCCGGCAGGGACGTAAACAGACGTCCGTGCCGTAGCACCGCCGAAGGCAGACTGCTGCCTTAAAACATAAAGCGGCTGAAGGCCGATGCTTTAAAACAATACTATAAATTTTCAACAGGCAGAAGGCCCTAGCTTTATCTCCAGACAATGTAAGACTTGCCCAATTTAGAAAAACTTTCTTTTAAAGCGGCTGAAGGCCTTTGATTTTAAAAACACAATACAATCATACAAATTCCATCCATCAGGTATGAGCCATAAAAATACACAATTAAACGCCAACAGAAAGGTAGCATAGGCAACGGCGCTCAGAAGTTTCCAGGGGGCTGGGTCTGCCCTTGATATCTTAACGTTCGCTTAGGTGAGACAAGAACTCGGCCCAACTATACTCGATCCGCAAGCAACACAAGTAAGAGACAGTCAGGGACCCACAGACTAGATGACTTGCTATCCACCAACCAGTATAAGAGAATTCCAAAGCCAAAACATTACAGACATAGCCCCCCACATTATAATGTCAAAAACTACACACCATGTTGACAGCGACAACAGGTGAGGAATGAACACTGCCTCAGTTTACGTCAGCGACCAGGGCAGGTAACCGGAACACTAACAGCCAAAAGGCAGAAAATTCCGCTGGTGCACTTGAATTTCAAACCGACAAATATAGTTAATACCACCACACGGCGGCTAAATTTTCACCAACTCGAACACTCGCTGTTGCTCTCAGGAATACCACCAACAGCGAACCACCAACCAAGGGGACAATGTGAACAGACGTGGATTCTGTAATTAAATCACCACTCAACTTTCATGTCCTTGGTCGGTGGGACACGAACCTCGTAGCACTCGGAACACCCCCACACGCTCCGACACTGCATAGATACTGCCAGCGGGCCCTGCTGACTGCGCCGCATGGAGACTTGCTTGCTGATCCGCTCCAACCGACCGACCCACTGCCAATACACCGACAACATTTAAAACAAGTTGTCGGTGGAACAGACACCTACTACACACACAGTTGACAAACACTTGCACGAAGACTTGAACGATACTCAGCAGTGGCTGTGCAACCTCGAAGACAAATTGGGAGTCTATACACACACACAGGCAACCCATAAGCGATCGGCGAGACAATTCACGTCGTCTAGTAGGACGACCGACCGACGATCCACGAAGACCGTCCCCAGCTCAAGTGGTGCGTGGCGGCAACGGTCTTGGCCATGGACATCCAGGCCTCTCTGCTACTCCAACCCGACTGAACTAGTGCCGCGTTCCGACTCCACGACAGACGACAACCGGGAAGTAATAGCAGTGCAGCAAAGATAAACACGTGAGGGCTTTATCGATAGGCGCTGCTGCTGCCGCTGATGGGCAGACAAAGCAGGAACTCAGTGACAATAGAAATTGAAAGCAAAGATAACACGTGAGGGCTTTATCGATAGGCGCTGCTGCTGCCGCTGATGGGCAGACAAAGCAGGAACTCAGTGACAATAGAAATTGAAACTAACATAACGAGGTGGCAACACGAGAAAAAACAGGATCTAAAATAAGAGCTGGCACGAGCACAAACCGCGCACGGTTCAATTAGTGTTACATTCCGTAAACGACAACTTGGTCTCTCCACTTTCTTCTCAATGGTAGAGAGTTTGGTATATTGTAATGACATAAATGGGCTACTTACAGGATTTGGGATAATTCGCAGTCCAGAAGAATGTCGCCTGATTATAGATTCATCAAAGAATCGTCTCAAAGCTGTTCTGTTACATAACGGGAACGAGAAACCATCGATACCAATGGCCCATTCCGTTCAGTTAAAGGAAAACTACAAGAACATGAGGGTACTCATGAAGTAACCCGCTTCCAGAATGAAATTTTCACTCTGCAGCGTAGTGTGCGCTGATATGAAACTTCCTGGCAGATTAAAACTGTGTGCTCGACCGAGACTCGAACTCGGGACCTTTGCCTTTCGCTGGCAAGTGCTCTACCATCTGAGCTACCGAAGCATGACTCACGCCCGGTCTCACAGCTTTACTTCTGCCAGTATCTCGTCTCCTACCTTCCAAACTTTACAGAAGCTCTCCTGCGAACCTTGCAGAACTAGCACTCCTGAAAGAAACGATACTGCGGAGACATGGCTTAGCCACAGCCTGGGGGATGTTTCCAGAATGAGATTTTCACTCTGCAGCGGAGTGTGCCCTGATATGAAACTTCCTGGCAGATTAAAACAGTGTGCCCGACCGAGACTCGAACTGGGGACGTTTGCCTTTCGCGGGTAAGTGCTCTACCATCTGAGCTAACGAAGCACGACTCACGCCCGGTCTCACAGCTTTACTTCTGCCAGTATCTCGTCTCCTACCTTCCAAACTTTACAGAAGCTCTCCTGCGAACCTTGCAGAACTAGCACTCCTGAAAGAAACGATACTGCGGAGACATGGCTTAGCCACAGCCTGGGGGATGTTTCCAGAATGAGATTTTCACTCTGCAGCGGAGTGTGCGCTGATACTGGCAGAAGTAAAGCTGTGAGACCGGGCCTGAGTCATGCTTCGGTAGCTCAGATGGTAGAGCACTTGCCCGCGAAAGGCAAAGGTCCCGAATTCGAGTCTCGGTCGGGCACACAGTTTTAATCTGCCAGGAAGTTTCAAATAACCCCCTGTTCGAAATCTGTAGGGATCTCAATGTCCTGGGACTTCTTCTGAGAATGCAGACTGTTTCTTGTCACTGGGAGAGTAGGGCATGGAAACACCGTATGTAGTCGAATAGTGGCCTTAGAGAAATTTTCAATTCTGGTGAAAAGAAAAGATATCGCTTGAACCCCTAGTTGACAAAGACAGTGACTTCATCTGAAATTGGGCTTTACGAAAAATTTTGTGAAAGCAGTGGACAAAGATGGCCAGGGTTTTAGGTTTTTACTATTTAAATTTCAGACGATTAATAGTGCAAAAATTAAAGAAGGAATTTTCTTTGGGCCTCAGATCTGCGACTTGATGACAGATAGTACATTCGAACATTTGCTGACAGATACCGAGAAGTCAGTTCGGGTTTCTTTAAAAGACTGATACTACAATTCCATGGTAAACGTGATGTCTGACAATTACAGGGAACTGACGAACGGGGAACTCACGGAGCTCATGCTACACTCTTACGAGGCTATGGAGTGCGACATGTCTCTGTAATTAAATTTCCTTCACTCCAATTTGAATTTCTTCCCACCCAATCTTAGACGTGTGGGTGCCAAATATGGTCAGCGATTTCACCAAGATATCGCTGTAATGGATAGACAATGTAATATAAGGGAAGACGGTCACCAGACCTTTTGGCGGATTATTGTCGCACACTCCCACAAAAAGTTTCACCATCCACCCAGTAGCGGGAAGTTTCCAGGAAAAATTTCTAACTTGTATGTAAGTTTCAAGTTTTATTCAACTATCTCCATTTTATTTTATATTCTGTAATGCAAACATTAGATTTTGTTACATGATCTGTATATTAATCAACGATAAATTAGTCCTGTATTGTCACTGAGAGGTTTCCAAGTTTCTCGAAAGTATTGGCATGTGACGGATATTTCTCATTTAATTTTTGCAATCACCGTATGTGATTTAGTAAAGAACACATACTTTCATCTCGCAGCTAGACACCAAGCGGAAATTTGTTCCTCTGTGTTACCAGTAAACCACCTTTGTCGGTCGGGAAACCACTCCAAACGCAGCCGATTATCTTTCGCTTCTCACTGTGGCCTACTCATGTGATTTTCGCAGTACGGCGGCTGCAAGGTTTCGACTAATACGAGGGTCGTTCAATAAGTAAGGCTGTTAGTAAAGAACACATACTTTCATCTCGCCGCTAGACACCTAGTGGAAATTTGTTCCTCTGTGTTACCAGTAAACCACCTTTGTCGGTCAGGAAACCACTCCAAACTTTTGTTTTTCACTGTGGCCTACTCATGTGATTTTCGTAGTACGGCGGCTGCAAGGTTTCGACTAATACGAGGGTCGTTCAATAAGTAAGGCTGCACATTTGTTTTCTCAGAACGTAATTATTGTTAACAGTCAGAAATTGGTGACAATATACATCTACAGGTATTGTCCATGTCCTGCTTTTCTACGTAGTCTCCATCATGTTCTATGGCCGTACGCCAACGTTGCGGAAGAGCATGTATTCCCCACTAGTAAAATCTCTTGTCCTGTAGGCGCTGCCATGTTTTCACTGCATGACTGACACTCTCGTCATCTTCAAGGTGTGTTCCTCGTAGAGAATCTTTAAGCGTCCCAAAGAGATGGAAGTTCGATGGCGCCAGGTCTGGTCTATAGGGTGGATCAGGCAATGAGGTGCAACCCAATTTGCCGATGAGCTCTTGGGTTCTCAGACTTGTGCGTGGGTGTGCATTATCGTGTTGGAGCAAGATTTCTGCTGGATTCTTGTCCGATAGAACACGTCGGAAACGGTTCATGAGTTTATTCAGAGTCTTTACGTATGCCTCTGAATTGATGGTGGATCCTCTTGGCATAACGTCCCCGAGAACGACGCCATCACAATCCCAGAAGACAGCCACCATGACTTTTCCGGCAGAGGGAGTTGTTTTGAATTTCCTATTTTGTGGTGAATGAGGATGATGCCACTCCATGGACTGCCTTTTAGTTTCTTGCGCTAAGTGGTGCACCCAGCTTTCGTCCCCCGTAACGATCCGTGACTGAAAGGCCTCTCCGTCGGTCTCAAAGCACTTCAACAATTCAGATGAAACGGCCTTTGATTGAATCTTGTTGTCCGCTGTGAGCAATCGTGGTACCCATCGTGAGCACCTCTGAATATCCAAGAGTCTCGATCATTGCAGACGTGCTTCCAATGCTGACCGAAAACTGTCAAGCAAATTGTAGAGATGTGATGCGCCGGTCGACACGAATGATGGCATCAGTACTATTCAGCATGTCTTGAGAAAGTGGCTGTGACAGAACGTCCCGAGCGTGGCTGATCATGGAGCTCTGTTTCTGCATTTCCTGAGGCTGTAACTTTCTTTACCCATCGCCCACCTGCACTCCTAACAACTGCAGCATCGTCATGCACTGCACACAAACGCTTATGGATGTTCTCCAAGGTTTCTTTCTCTGCACACACGAATTCAATAACAGCACGCTGCTTGTAATGTGAGTCGTATGTAGGCGCCATTTTGACGCTCTACTACGACGCTGCCATCTGCCAGAACGGTTCGAAACTTAACTGGCGCACAGAACAAACATCAAATGTGAAGCACCAACAAGGACGTTTGTCTGTGCATAGTAGTTCGCGTTGACACTGAATGCGGCAGGGAGTCCATTACTTGTTCCCGCATAGATGGCACAGGAGCGAAGCTACGATATGCTTGATTCATAATACAGCAGTCACCCCCTTGCGATGGTCAGACGTGGTCTTCGAACCTTGACGCCAAGTAAGCCTGCCCTCAATTTTCCATGGACTCCAGCATCGATACAGTTTGAACATTAAACGCCCCATAAATGTCGATATTGCGTGATTCGACCAGCTAGGCAAGTGGGTACCCCCTTTCAAACTTTGTCAAATGCTGATAACGCTGTGAAACAAGTCCGCGGCACCTCCTTGTCCCTAACAGTGATCACTCAATGTTAGATTCTGTTCACGCATGTAACACAGCCTACCAGGCCAGATAACAGTACTAAACACGAACAACACTAACTCATTCTGGTGGCCTCTCTACTTCTGACACAGAATTGTAACTCTAAATCATTTTCAAACCGGCCAGTGGTGTGTAATCCGCCCATGCCTGCTTGGTGCTTCACTTTTTTTGTCAGGAAGTGTATTTTAAATAGACTCACATTTGGTATAGGATACAATATTCCTCTCCTTCTTTCGAATAACCCATTTGGGGGGTACGATGAATCAACTTTGGCTACTCTTCATTGAATTAGATTTCCTTAGTTACAAAATTTCCTTCATCCTTTTAGAGTGTTGTTCCCTTTCTTCTTGAGACCACTTTCGTCTAGTTGTTTTCTTTCTCTCCTGAAATTCTGCCGTTTGAACTGCCTTTATGAAAAGTGTTCTGTTTTCTATCGTGGCTACTGCAATACCATCGTTTTCCATTTCTTTTTCAGTCTCCATGATCCATGCGGGTTTGGATTTGTAGCTATTGAGTAACGTGAATAGCCGCTTGGTTAGTCTGTTGTTATCCATTCACAATATATGTCTAAATACTTTAGTCTCCTCTTCCTCATTACATCAGTTAGCTCTATGTTTTATCTAAAACTTTATTCAACGTTATCGTTTCTCTTACTTCCCAGTATTTTCCTTGAAAATCTTCTTTCGACCTTGTCTAGTTTCTCAAGATCTCCATTTCTTGCTAGTTTAAGTGTTTCTGCTGCATACAGAGCTTAAGGTCTGGCCGCTGTTTGGCAGTGTCTTAATTTCGTGTTCCAGGTCATGGAGTTTTTGTTATAAACGTTTTTGGTCATATGAAACACTTTTTCCATTTTGTGCACTGTAGTTTCTATAGCTGTTTCTTCTTTTGCATTGTATGTAATCCACTCTCCTAAATATTTAAAGGAATCTGTTTTGTGTATTGTATTGTTGTCAACTGCAATATTTTGAGGGGCATAGCAGATGTTTGTCATTAACTTTGATTCTGCAATGGATATTTGTAGTTCTATTTTGGCTGCTTGTTTTTGCAGTTCTCTTATTTGTTCTTGGGCATTATCTAGCGAATCTGTAATCAATGCCACGTCATCTGCGAAGACTAAACAGTCAACAGTGATCTTTGGATTTTATCTTGTTTGGATTTCTTAATTGACTCCCTTTAGTATTGATGGCCTTCCTCCATTCTCGAACTACCTTCTCTAACACACAATTGAAAAGCACAGGTGATAAACCATCTTCCTGTCGGACACCTGACTTTATTTCAAACGATTTTGAGAGCTCTCCAATAAATTTTTCTTTCGATTTTGTATTTGTCGGCTGCCATTGTGGCGGAGCGGTTCAAGGCGCTTCAGTCCGGAACCGCGCTGCTGCTACGGTCGCAGGCTCGAACCCTGCCTCGGGCTGGGATGTGTGTGATGTCCTTAGATTAGTTAGGTTTAAGTAGTTCCAAGGCCAGGGGACTGATGACCTCAGATGTTAATTCCCATAGTACTCAGAGCCATTTGAACCATTTTTGTATTTGTCATAGTTGCGTGTATTATTTCAGTTGTTTTAGTATCGGGTCCCAATTCCTTAAGATATCAAGCAGTGTATTTCCATTAATTGAATCACACAGTATTAAGAAGTGTGTAAAATATAAACTATGGAAACTATTGGAGCTATATAGAAAAATAAAGGATTTGTAGTAGTTTTTGAAAAAGCGAAACGAAAAAAGGCAGCTTACTGTCATCTAAATTTTAACTAAGGGCACTGACAGGAAGGAAAGTGAGGGAATATGAAGAGGAACGTGACACAACCACAGGTAATGGAGAGAAAGGTGCTGGGGGAGAACGCGGCCTGGCTGATTAAAAAACGAAAGGAGAAACGAGGATAACTGCTTTACTGTGTAACGTCGGGAAAATTGTCCAAATGCATTTAAATTTTCAGTAAAATGTTATGATGTTGACAAAAAGCAGGGCTTTCGCTTCTCCATGACTACAAGAGGAAATTCAATTGTGCACAGAGTGCGGGGTACCTTGTATCAAAGGCGGACAGGTAAAGAAAGGATTGACGACGTTTTTGTGAATGATGTTCAGGACACTAGGTGACTGAAACCTTGTGTTTCGATTATGATCAGATGACAGTTACTTAAACGCTGATTCGAGTTACTGGGATGCACGCGCACTGAGGAGTGGTTGAAGCAGACATAGCGCACAGTAGTAGTAGTCTGGTCGTAAGTACGCCAACTGGACGTATACAGCAGTGACAAAGCCAAACAGACGGATACTGCAGATGTAGCGCACACAAGCATTCATTGATAACTGTAACCGTGAAGAGGGCTCGAACCCATACCGCGTTGGATTACGTCGCAGTATTGGAATTATTATGACAAGTGATTACACGTTGTACGTTTCATATTTTGTGGAAATATAATCTGATATTTTTGAAAGAAAAGATGCGGAAGTCTTACTGCACCTTTCGTCACTATTATTTGCCCAGTTGAGGTGCTCATCCAAAGTTGCTCGTAGGTTCTTCACTGTTTTCTTTGTGGTACAGTTATACCGTCTAGAAGATTAGGGGGCAATTTCTGTGGACTTTAGAACCAACCCTCTGGTTGTAAAGCCTACGGAAAATTGCCACCTAAGCTGCCAGACAGTAACCCAGTAACCTCTCCACATCAGATTTTTTAAGGAATCTAACTAATGCGTATAAAACCGTTTCAATAGTGTTATTATTTTACAATCGAGTTAATGTGTTAAATATTTAACGTTAAATACGTAAAAAATTTTCCGTTGCAGATGCCAAACATTAATTAATTTGGGTTATTAATCTAGCATTATACATCCATAGTTTATCAAAAAACTGTACAGGATGAAAAGGTAGTACCCGATTTAAAGAACACACGACAATAAGCGACAATAACCCATCCACATTTGCTGCACACTTAAAAGACACCAACCACGAAATACCTAATACAGATGGACCACTTTGAATATTAGATAAGTTACAGAAAGAAAAAATCATGGAAGAAATTGAAATTTACATCCATCTAAATCATCAGTCGGAAAGAGTTTTAAATGAGCGAAAAGACCCGCGAAAAGGGATTATTCCTATACCATTTTCTACCAGTCCTACGGCGAAGCAGCCGAGCGAGGTGGCGCAGTGGTTATCACACTGGACTCGCATTCGGGAGGACGACGGTTCAATTCCGCGTCCGGCCATCCTGATTTAGATTTTCCGTGATTTCCGTAAATCAGTCAAGGCAAATGCAGGATGGTTCCTTTGAAGGGGCACAGCCGACTTCCTTTCCCATTCTTCCCTAATCCGATGAGACCGATGACCTCGCAGTTTGGTCTGTTCCCCCAAATAGCCCAAACCAACCTACGGTGAAGCGTTACAGAAGCATAGAATGTAACATTATCGCTACGCTCATTAAAAAATATGACTGTAATGCGAAACGTCACGCAACCATAAAGCAGTTTTTACTCGACAATCTTAGTTCTCAGTACTGTTTCATTAGAGTACTGTGATAGTCTTCATATATAAGGTCTCTGTACCAACTATTTAAAAGTGACGTGCTCCTACAACAACAGAACAAATATTTACAAGTTATTTTAAATAAATTACACACAGTCATATTTACGCTAACTACGAACGATAATTAAATATAACTGACAACAAAGCATATGCAAGTTAAGTAGTAAATTTCTGTAAAATAGTTATAATCTTCCTAGTGTTAAGTACGTTATATATAAGAGCTATGCGACAACTACTCGAAAGTTACGTGCTCCTAAAATAGCGTCAACATCTCGGAGTTACTTTATGAGCATAACGTGATATCATAGGAGCAACGACGTATATGACATAATCTGCTACTAAAAATCATCCATAAAGTAAGTTATAACGGACCTAGCATTGTTGTTGTTGTTGTTGTGGTTTTCAGTCCAGAGACTGGTTTGATGCAGCTCTCGATGATACTCTATCCTGTGCAAGCTTCTTCATCTCCCAGTACCTACGGCAACCTACATCCTTTTGAATCTGTTCAGTATATTCATCTCTTGGTGTCCCTATACGATTTTTACCCTCCACGCTGCCCTCCAATACTAAATTGGTTATCACTTGATGCCTCAGAACATGTCCTATCAACCGATCCCTTCTTCTATTCAAGTTGTGCCACAAATATCTCGTCTCCTCAATTCTATTCAATACCTTCTCATTAGTTATGTGATCTACCCATCTAATCTTCAGCATTCTTCTGTAGCACCACATTTCGAAAGCTTCTATTCTCTTCTTGTCTAAACTATTTATCATCCACGTTCCACTTCCATACATGGCTACACTCTATACAAATACTCTCAGAAACGACTTCCTGACACTTAAATCTGTACTCGATGCAAAACAAATTTCTCTTCTTCAGAAACGCTTTCCTTGCCATTGACAGTCTACATTTTATATCTTCTCTACTACGACCATCATGAGTTATTTTGCCCTCAAATAGCAAAACTCATTTACTACTTTAAGTGTCTCATTTCCTAATCTAATTCCCGCTGCATCACCCGATTTAATTCGACTACATTCCATTATCCTCGTTTTGCTTTTGTTGATTTTCATCTTATATCCCTCTTTCAAGACACTGTCCATTCCGTTCAGCTGCTCTTCCTGGTCCTTTGCTTTCTCTGACAGAATTATGATGCCATCGGCGGACCTCAGAGTTTTTAGTTCTTCACCATGGATTTTAATTCCTTCTCCGAATTTTTCTTTTGTTTCCTTTACTGCTTGCTCAATATACAGATTGAATAGTATCGGGGATAGGCTACAGACCTGTCTCACTCCCTTCCCTACCAATGATTCCCTTTCATGCCCCTCGACCTGCCATCTGGTTTCTGTACAAACTGTAAATAGCCTTCCTCTCCCTGTATTTTACCCCTGCCACCTTCAGAATTTGAAAGAGAGTATTCCAATCAACATTGTCAAAAGATTTCTCTAAGTCTACAAATGCTAGAAATGTAGGTTTGCCTTTCCTTAATCTATTCTCTAAGATAAGTCGTAGGGTCAGTATTGCCTGACGTGTTCCAACATTTCTACCGAATCCAACTGCTCTTCCCCGAAGTCAGCTTCTAACAGTTTTTCCATTTGTCTGTAAAGAATTCGTGTTAGTATTTTGCAGCCGTGGCTTATTAAACTGATAATGCGGTAATTTTCACATCTGTCAGCACCTGCTTTCTTTGGGATTGGAATTATTATATTCTTCTTGAAGTCTGAGGGTATTTCGCTTGTCTCATACATCTTGCTCACCAGATGGAAGAGTTTTGTCAGGACTGGCTCTCCCAAGGCTATCAGTAGTTCTAATGGAATGTTGTCTACTCCTGGGGCCTTGTTTCGACTTAGGTCTTTCAGTGCTCTGTCAATCTCCTCACGCAGTATCATATCCCCCATTTCATCTTCTTCTACCTCCTCTTCAATTTCCATAATTTTGTCCTCAAGAACATCGCCCTTGTGTAGACCCTCTAAGTACTCCTTCCACTTTTCTGCTTTCCCTTCTTTGCTTAGAACTGGGTTTGCATCTGAGCTCTTGATTTTAATGCAAGTGGTTCTTTTTTCTCCAAAGAGCTCTTTAATTTTCCTGTATGCAGTATCTATCTTACCCCTAGTGATACGTGCTTCTACATCCTTACATTTGTCCTCTAGCCAACCCTGCTTAGCCATTTTGCACTTCCTGTCTATCTCATTTCTGAGACATTTGTATTCCTTTTTGCCTGCTTCATTTACTGCATTTTTGTATTTTCTCCTTTCATCAATTAAATTCAATATCTCGTCAGTTACACAAGGATTTCTACTAGCCCTCGTCTTTTTACCTTCGTGGTCCTCTGCTGCTTTTACTGTTTCATCTCTCAAAGCTACCCATTATTCTTCTACTGTATTTCTTTCCTCCATTCTTGTCAATCGTTCCCTAATGCTCTCCCTTAAACTCACTACAACCTCAGGTTGTTTCAATTTATCGAGGTCCCATCTCCTTAAATTCCCACCTTTTTGTAGTTTCTTGAGTTTTAATCTACAGTTCGTGGTCAGAGTCCACATCTGCCCCTGGAAATGTCTTACAATTTAAAACCTGGTTCCTAAATCTCTGGGTTACCATTATATAATCTATCTGACACCTTCCAGTATCTCCAGGCTTCTTCCATGTGTACAACCTTCTTTTATGATTCTTGAACCAAGTGTTAGCTATTATTAAGTTATGCTTTGTGCTAAATTCTACCAGGCGGCTTCCTCTTTCATTCCTTAACCCCATTCCATATCGATCTACTACGTTTCCTTCTCTTCCCTTTCCTGCTGTCGAATTCACGTCTCCCATGAATATCAAATTTTCGTGTCGCTTTACTATCTGAATAATTTCTTTTATCTCATCATACATTTCTTCAATTTCTTCATCATCTGCAGAGCTAGTTGGCATATAAACTTGTACTACTGTAGTAGGTGTGGGCTTTGTGTCTATCTTGGCCACAATAAGGCGTTCACTATGCTGTTTGTAGTAGCTAACTCGCACTCCTATTTTTTTATTCATTATTAAACCTACTCCTGCACTACCCCGGTTTGATTTTGTATTTACAACCCTGTATTCACCTGACCAGAAGTCTTGTTCATCCTGCCACCGAACTTCACTAATTCCCACTATATCTAACTTTAACCTATCCATTTCCATTTTTAAATTTTCTAACTTACCTGCCCGATTAAGGGATCTGACATTCCACGCTCCGACCCGTAGAACGCCAGATTTATTTCTCCTGATAACAACGTCCTCCTGAGTAGTCCCCGCCCGGAGATCCGAATGGGGGACTATTTTACCTCCGGAATATTTTACCCAAGAGGACGCCATCATCATTTAAACACACAGTAAAGCTGCATGCGCTGTGGTTTCCCCTTGCTTTCAGCCGTTCGCGGTTCCAGCACAGCAAGGCCGTTTTGTTTAGTGTTACAAGGCCCGATCAGTTAATGATCCAGACTGTTGCCCCTGCAACTATTGAAAAGGCTGCTGCCCCTCTTCAGGAACTTCATGTTTGTCTAGCCTCCCAACAGAGACCCCTTCGTTGTGGTTGCACCTACGGTACGGCTATCTGTATCGCTGAGATACGCAAGCCTCCCCACCAACGGCAAGGTCCATGGTTCATCCTAGTAAATCCGCATACATGACTTGTTCTTACATCAAAGTCACAAGTGTCACTAATGTATCCAGTGTATGATGCTTTCTGTTTAGATAGTTGAAAATCGCCTAACGCCGAAATTTAACAATCGTACAGGAAATAAAGAGAATGACAGTAGAAGACTTCAAGAAATCTTTCAAAAAAT
Organism: Schistocerca piceifrons; assembly: GCF_021461385.2. Classification (NCBI taxonomy): domain Eukaryota; kingdom Metazoa; phylum Arthropoda; class Insecta; order Orthoptera; family Acrididae; genus Schistocerca; species Schistocerca piceifrons. The sequence goes on from NC_060139.1 coordinate 891,838,891, forward strand.
TCATCGCAGCTGCGGACCCTATTTCACTGAAAATTACCAAACTTCCGTTTGAAGCTTTTTGGAAGCTGCTAAATTCTCTCATTATCAAACAATGGATGAGTGTAGTCAGAGTTGTTTGAGCCCCGTTTCAAGAGAAGTTAGCTTTTTACACGTCTCGATGTTTAGGACGTCATATCTGGTGGACTATGGGTCGTACAGTGGTATAATCTTGGAGTTATATTCATAATTGCATGTGGATCATTTTTTGCGAAATGTGTGTATAGTAGTAAATAAGCAATAAAGTAAAAGGTCATGAAATTTTAGAAAGTATTCTGTAATTGCAGCAAAGCAGCAATCGGTATAAAATATTAAAAATCTAATAAAAACAGCCTCCATCGCGTTTTCAGATTTTCATTCGTTAGAAACTGATTTCGGCCCTTAAACAATCTTCAGGCTTTTCCCCACCATTATGGCCGCAGGTGGCGGCAGACGGAGAGAGATCCGTAGGAGTAAGATTTCACGGTTTATGATCAAGTTTCATTGCGTGAACAATGAAAGTGTAATGAGGGTTTAATTCCTGTCATTAATTTGTACGGATTGGTGTTGGCGAATGAAAGTTTCGACCATGTTAGAAAGTATGTGTATAGTTTCTCAGAAGTCACTAGTTGTTCTCATCATCAAATTCTGGATAAGCATAATCTGTTTAAATTTGTGCGCCGTAAGTACGCTGGCTCAACACACATACCATTACACAGCTTCTAATGTTAATAAGTGACTTACTGTGTTAACCCCTTGATCGTAAGGTTACACCTCTTACATAGTACATTATGGCAGCATTTTAAACGTTTGAATTCGGTCAATAATTATATGCAATACTACAAATCAGGTTTTTGTTGCTCCTGAAAGCCGTTAGATCAGTAATTTACAACTGGTAACATGTGTCCATTATAGCGATTTAGTAACTTAAATAAAATTTTGATAGCACACTCAAATTACAGTACTTGACTCCTTCGCATTCAGTATGTGTTAGACGAGCCCCAGAACTACTAGATAGAAACCATCCCACCACGCACTTGCTGGTAATTGGGCCTACTTGGGCGAATACAACTAGTGGGTTTTGTAAGCGAAACTTTTTATTCCCTCCACGAATCACCATTGTCGAATCTGATCGGCATTTACTAATAACGTCGATTAAAAATTTCAATGTACCGAATAGTGCCTAAGACCTGTATTCATCAATGTTTAAGTTTCTCTTTCACATGCTTGAATGATTTATTGCAACCTTTTTCCTGCATTTTATGCTGCTGATTAACTTATCTGTATTTAATAAGGTTTATCGAACTTCCAAATACCTCGTAGAAATTCTACGAGAAGCAGAGATATCCCTTTTACTTTCCCAATTTGTAAATTCACAATTTATAACAACACTACCACGAAGATATTAACGACATAGCTACACTATTCCACTCCATATCTGTTTCTTCAATAGGACAGTTATATGTTTTACTTCAGTGGCAACCTACGAAATGGATAATGAAGGATTTAATTGACAAAAATTACATAATGTATTATTTACTGTTTCAATTGTTCATTCTGAAAAAACTACATCAAGCTTCACTTTCATTTATAAAGTCCTTTTGCAACAACACAATGAACTTCTTCATAATGAAACCCCAAGTGTACTGCAACGTGGCGCGAATAATTAAACTAATCGCATTCTTGAGATGGATGCAATTTCATTCCTAGTACACCGTAACTCACGCACATCTGTACGAAAACATCTCAAGAACGCTTTGCTACCTCTGAATCACAGGGTCTCGGTTTCGATTCCGGGCCGAGTTGGGGATGTTCTCTGCCCATGGACTGGGTGTTTGTGTTGTCTTCATCATTCTATCATCATTCATTAAAATTGGCTAGATTGGACTGTGTACAGATTGGGAATGCGAACGGGTGCTGATGATCGCGCAGTTGAGCGCCCCACAAACCAAACATCATCATCATCATCACAGTCATCAAGAACGCTGCCGACCAATCCGTACTGATGACAGTATAGGCTCTAGTCTCAATAATGTGACCATCGCCTGTGTTCGAGTCAGCGTGCTATAACCTCTCACAGGCGGCAGTTCACAGCAATAGCAGTCGAGTGGACGGTACACATAGTGATTCGGCTGCTCCTACCGATTCGTTTCATGTAACCCGCACTCGTCTGCGTCAGGAACTGCATCCAGACAGGCGGTAGCCACATAATCGATATAACTTCCCTCTGAGAGCTTCGGGCGACTGTTAGCAAACGGAATCGCATTGTAAAAAATATACTTGAAGAATGGTCATGAGTTACCGCTATTTTTGGACCAGCTATACCTATTCAAGAGACTGCGATCTTTCTTCGAGTAATTAGCGTGTAGTTACACACGTTTTGGAGGTCGCTGTAAGTTTATTCAGTTTATAGTGCTTAATCATTCCTAAATGATTCGAAAATTATATACCGGAATGTCGTTATTTCCAAAATTTTCATTTTGATATCTCCTGTTAATTTCGTTGTCTCCGATGGTGAATCACTTTGTAAGGCAAGTTTCTGAATCATTTACGAAAAATTAAGTACTATAAACAGAATAAGCTTATAGAGACATCCAAGACCTGTATGTCAACACCACTTACACTACCCTCCATAAGGTACGAAAAACCTAGTAATTATAGACAATGGATAGGATGTACAGTATAAAATGCATTCTCTTGTTCTCCAAATGTTTATTAAGCTCAAATAATACACAGGAAGACGCAACAATTGATTTTCGATTCCTCAAAATAGCCACCCTTTGCTTTCATCACTGCCTTGCACACTCTCGGCATGCGCTGCGTCACTTTTGCCAAGGTTTCAATTGGAATTAATCTCCGTTCTTGCAGCAGGACCTCCCACAATTGTGACCCACTCATGATTTCCCGTTTTCGGATCCTCCTATCCAATTAATCCCATAGCAGCTCTATTGGGTTAGAATCAGAGGACTGGGGCGACATGCCATGTTTTTCAATATTTTACGAAGCTCTAGAGACTTCACATAGTTATGACACAAGCGAGATGTATGTTTCGTGTCGTTGTCTTGCTGTAAGACAAACTCTTCCCCAATTAGACGCAAACCAGATATCTTAGCATGTCGCTGGAGAATGGCATGATAATCCTTTTTGTTCAGTTTTCCATCTATTTTCACCAAATCTCCGACTTTATTCCCTCCAAAGGATCCCCATACCATCACAGAACCCCCTCCATGCTTTACGGTTGGAATTACGCACTGAGGATTTAAACGTTCAAGGGGTAAACGGCGTACAAATTGACGACGTTCATTTCCAAATATTTCGAACTTGGATTTATCAGTGAATAAGACCCTTTCCCGATCCCCCGTTGCCCAATGTTGGTGTGTCTTAGTCCACTGAACCCTTTTTTCTTGTTAACAGGGCGCAACATTGGGTTCCTTGATGCTACATAACAGCGGTGGTTGTTGTCTGCCATGCGTCGTCTCACTGTTGACTCATTCACCGGTGCATCCCTCATTTCGTTTAGTTCAGCAGTCGATTCACGGACAGTTTTTAATCTGTTACGTTTACTGGTCACTAGCAACTACTTTTCCTGACGTTCTGATATTTTCCTGGGGGCTACTGAGCGAGGACGGTCTCTGTAGGAGCCTGTTTGTCGATGCCGGTGTATGGTTTTGAAAACTCCGTTGATGGAACTCGTGAGTTTCTTTGCTATTTGTCGGACATTGTTGCCTTTTTGGTGCAAAGCGATTATCATTACCCGTGATTCTTAAGGAATCTGGCACTTTGGGGCCATTTTCAATTACTTTCGTGGCGTGTTATGCCTTTATGCAAACGCAACTACAAGTGAACAGAAATGTAAACATCTTACCTCTACATAGCCATGCGGTCTACTCGGGCCACCTGGCGTGTTTAGTAGAACTGCTTGGACAGGTAACGTCAGTCTACATAAAACGGAGCAATACTAGTGTGTTCCAGTATGTATTTATATGTACAATAATTAAGTGTACAATGCTGTACGTGTCATTATTAACCGTTATTTGAGCTTGCTATTCTGTATTCTAACCAATAACTCACATAGGTCACTTCCATCTTGCTCCGTTTGTAACCTCCCCACAAAAATTTAAAGAAAAAGACTGTATTTAAATGTTAATCGGATTACAGCCAAGTGTAGCCTCCCCACAAAAAATGTAAAAGACTATATTTGAATGTTAATCGGAATAGAGCCAAATGTTGTTGAGCTCCCACAAAACATCGTTAAACTGAAATAAAAGCGACTGTACCTTCGCTACAAAAATATTGAAAAACAATGTCCCAATGTAAACTCGACACAAAATTGAGAAGTGAAACTTAATCATTAAACCCACAATAATAGGGCAGCATCGCTGACCTTAGGCGCTGTGCAATAACTAATCTGATAAATTGATTCTGAGATGAAAAGCATAGGAAATATTGTTTCATTTGGAATGATTCTTTTCTTAAAAATGAATGCATTGAAAACAAAATTATTATTGGGGCATTTCTTGAACAAATTAGTTACAATTAACATACATTACATTATCAGATGTGCGCAATGCTGCTTCATTACCTTATTTAACAATATACCTCGTACTGAATCGTGACCAGAGACCATGTCGACGCCCGCCGACTCCTCACACACGACTACTGTCTCGCGCGCCCTACTAGCACTGACAGAGTGCAACTAGCAACTGCAACTCGCGACTCCCTACACGCAACTGCACACTCGCGCGGTCAAGCGCAGACTAGCAACGATAAATAACTCTCTGGTCAGAGATTCTGTCATGCCTCGCCATCGCTGTACTAAATACATACATGTTTCATAACCCTCCACTGGGGGGGGGGGGGGGGGGGGCAAAAATCTGGCAGCGATGGTGAGTCATTTGGACTTGCCATGAGCAACAAATTTTTTTGACTAATTAACTTTACAGTCACAGAATATACAGATGTAGAACATGAAGTAAATGTGGTGCACATACACCGAGTACATAACATATCAGACAATGACAAAAAATATATATACAATGAGTACAGAACGTATCAGCAAATCAGAAAAATGTATATACAAATCATATTGATAAATGACAAAAGTGCACACTTACTGACGTTCAGCACAAAACATATTAACACATGACATAAGTGCACATGTACTGAAAAATTCTTCAAAGTCTTCGCAACAAATGGACATAACGAGTACAAATCTCTTGACAAATGACATTATTGCACATGTACTGAAGTTCAGAACATATCAGCAAATCAAAATGCACATACAATGAGTAGAAATCATGTTAGAAAAATGACAAAAGTGCACACGCACTGTAACTCAGAATATATCAGCAAATCGAAAAAATGTATAGGCCATGAATACAAATCATGTTAACAAAAATGATTTTCACTATGTTACAAGAATTAGGATAGGAAAGGGAAGGATTGCAACATGGTTGTAGCACTTTAGGTTGCACGCAGCTGCACTGAAAGTCCATATCTTTCCACAGAAGTACAACACCAAGTGAGACAATCTGAAGTTCTTTTCCCAGAAGTGTTTATCAGCGTAGCCAAGACACTGAAATGTCGTAGTAATATTCCATGTTATCATTTTGGCAGTACATCAGGTATACCAAACAGAGGGACCATAATAACGTCTCCATCGCTCACGGTGGTGGACAGCATGTCGTGTCAACACCACGCTCTTACAAGGCACACCAACGTAGAATTAGTGCAAAAACCAAATATAGTGCTCCATGATCAAGAGGATATACAGGACAAATGGATATTACAGTAATTCAGGGTAGTTAGGTAAGAAAGTGAAGGACATTAAGTCACATACTAGTCTTCAAATGGATTACATTAGTAGTTTGCGGCATTCATAGCCCAGTTATTGAACATTTCTGTACCATGTATGTAGTATTACAGAAAAATTTTCATTAATTGATTTACAGACAACATTGTCATTGGTCATTTCAATACCGTAATCAGTAGCGTTCATTTCCCAGTTACAAAGCATAATCAGTAGCATTCATTTCCTTGTTACAAAGCATAATTAGTAGCATTCATTTCCTAGTTACAAAGCATTATTAATCATTGGTCATTTAAATACAGTAATCATCTCAATATTCAGTAGCATTCTTTTCCCAGTTACAAAGCATAATCAGTAGCATTCATTTCCTTGTTACAAAGCATAATTAGTAGCATTCATTTCCTAGCATAATTAGTAGCATTCATTTCCTAGTTACAAAGCATAATTAGTAGCATTCATTTCCTAGTTACAAAGCATTATTAATTATTGATAATTTAAATACAGTAATCATCTCAATACAGTAATCAGTAGCATTCTTTTCCCAGTTACAAATCATAATCAGTAGCATTCATTTCCTTGTTACAAAGCATAATTAGTAGCATTCATTTCCCAGTTACAAAGCATAATTAGTAGCATTCATTTCCTAGTTACAAAGCATTATTAATCATTGGTCATTTAAATACAGTATTCATCTCAATACAGTAATCAGTAGCATTCTTTTCCAGTTACGAAGCATAATCAGTAGCATTCATTTCCTTGTTACAAAGCATAATTAGTAGCATTCATTTCCTAGTTCCATTATTAATCATTGGTCATTTCAATACCGTAATCAGTAGCATTCATTATTCAAGTGACATATTATTTATAGCTGATCAGCATTACTCAGAACTCTCTTAAACTGGTATCATTATTTGGGACTGGTAATACATTTTTTGTTAGCAATGCGTTGCTTTGGGTAATTATAGGGGAAAGCAAGAAAAAAATTTGCTTCTGGGTTGTTGCTGTAAATGAAAATGTGTAACGTCATTCGTCATGAGTCCGCTGTTGCAAGATTATGAAACAAGTAGAGTATATGTAATCACATTCATAAATGACGTAGATTTAATGAACAACTGCTTATAGCACACTAATTTCATAAATAATTTCTCCTGCAAAAATATACAAAAAATGGATTATTAAGCTGAAAGAAGAAATGCATTTTATGCTGAAAAGTAGTGAACTTCGAATTAACAGGTAGTGAAATTTGTATAAAAATGTGTTCCATAGCTGTCCTTTCCAAAACCTTCTGTCATTATACTATGCAATATAACACCTGCTGTCAAAGCAAACTGCAACAAATACTTAAATAACTACATAGCATAAATACATGACTTCAACAATATCCTCATCTGTAAAGAAAATACTTCATTATCGATCACTTCATTATCATAACTCCATTATTATCATCACCTGTAAAGAAAAACTTCATTATCCATAGTAGCATATTCTTCATCATTATTCATCAGCATTCATTATCATCTGCAAAAAAAATCATTTCATTACTCATTACATAACTATTCCTTATCTCTAGCATATTCCATCACTAAAACTAAGATGTGTAGTTCTGTCTGACAGCCTGCATCAATAGCCTTGTATTCTGAAAGAAAAAATTAGTTAAGACAGCTATTCTACTTGTGTATGGTATATTCTTGTTAATCCTGATCCATTTACTCTTCATCACGAGTTTTGCATCTTCTTTCGTTCATTCCGAAGGTGAAATTCCCATTTCTGTTTAATTTATTTCTTTTACGCATCATTTCTTTCTGAAATTGATGAACAAAGATTAATGTATTGCATTTACATCATATACTCACTAAATAATGACTGGTTTATGATAACATAATTAAGCATACAGCATACCATGACAGAAAACGTAATATGGAAAAAAAATAGACAGTGTTCAAATGCAAAAATGTACACAGAATATCACAATGCAGCAGCAAAAAATGTAAAACAGTCACGATCTTGAGATATCATAGGGCAAAAATGTCAAAGTCAACGGGTGTGTGTTATATCTGAATTATTTCACAGTGAATATTAACAAAATATGAAAACAATCGTACATACATAAAAAAAATGATGACAAGAAGTATGACCTTCTTTGAGTTCACCTTGTACGTTGTGTAGTTAGTAGAGGCGAGAATTAAAGACTTTAATGGAGAGGGAATTTAATAAAATTAATATGTCACTAGATAAAATGGCATAATTATTCATAAGATACGTAAGTTTATCTAGAAAAATGTGCACAGTCTGATATGTAAAGACAAGCAGAGCGACCCGCTAACCTTACCTTGTCGGGCACTTGCCAAGAAAAAATACGATAATCATAGGTAATTAGTCATGCGAATATAATTGCATAAGTGATCATAAAATTAACAAAATGGCATTATAGCATGTTAAATCATAAATTGTCTTCATTCAATAAAAGTTTTAATGTTTGACCAGTGGTGGTTGCCTTTGGATTTTCTGGTTCTCAAAGTTTCGACATGTACAACATTGGGGTGAGGAATGCTGCGAATCCGATATGGACCTGTGTATAGAAGCTCAAATTTACTGCACCTATCTTTTCCTTTGTTGGATAAATGGTGTGCACGTACTAATATTTTCTGTCCAATGTGAAAGTCACGGCGTGTACAAACCTGTTTTTCCTGTCTTCTCCGGCGCTCTGCGGCACGTTTGATGTTGTTCACCGCAATGTCGATTATTTCGTGGTGTCGTAATCGACGAGATGTAGGAAAGTTTACTAATTCTGTAATTTTGTTAGGTGGTTCAACATTTTTCAGTATAACAGACGGAGATAGCATGGTGGATTCATTTGGAATGGAATTAATTTCATCTTGGAATGAGAATATGTGTGTGTCCCAATCAATATGTCTTTTGTGGCAGTATATTCTACAGTTTACCAATTTCTTTCATTAATCGTTCGCAAGGGTTCGAAGAAGCATGGTACTTGGATATATAGATCGGAGAAATGTTTCTAGCTCGTAACATGCGTGTCCATATAGCAGATCGAAATTGTGGTCCATTGTCGGAAATTACTTTCAACACATGCCCTACATGAAATAGAAAATGTTTTACAAATGCTTTCGAAACAGTTTTAGCAGTAGCTTTGCGTAACGGAGTGAAAGTAACAAATTTTGAAGTGAGTTCAACAGCGACAAAGATGTAGCAAAAACCTCTATTAGTTCTGGGAATCGGACCAAAAATGTCTACAGCGGTCATATGTCTCAATTTAACAGGTACAATTGGATGTAATGGAGGAATATGTGAAGTTGTGTCTGACTTAGCTTCCTGGCAGATTTTACATGACGCTAAAACTCGTCGTATACGTTTCTCCATGTTGGCAAAATAACAGTTCTGTCTCAGTATAAGAAAACATTTTCTTGCTCCGTAATGTGCGTAACTTAAATGAGTATACCAGATAAATTTGTTAACCAGTTCGTCAGGAATGCATAATAACCAATTGTTGCTGTCAAGATGAGAGCGGCGAAACAGAATGTCATTGCGTACAGTGTAATGGTTTCTAATCGTAACATTATTCCTACCTTGCCATAGGTGTTTAATTTCTTTCCACACGTTGTCTTTAGTCTGCTCTTGTGCTATGTCCTGTAGTGACGACGAAATAAAATTTTCAAATGCAACTTGTTGAATGTACATAACGCTGAAATTTGCTTTGCAGAAGTTGGTTGCGATGTCTTGCTGATTGTTGCTGAGAGAACGAGATAGTGCGTCTGCTACAACATTTTGTGTGCCGGGAATGTGAACAATTGTGACATTAAATTCCTGTAAATAAAGTTTCTTCTGCTTAATCTGTCGTGTGTGAATTTAGCTGAAAGTCAAAATTGTATCGCTCTGTGATCTGTGTAAACGGTGGTATGTCTGCCATAAAGAAAGTGCCTAAATCTCGTAAAAGCCCATACTACACATAATGTTTCCAGTTCTGTAACGGAATACTTTTGTTCAGCAGGTGACAGAATGCGGCTTGCAAATGCGATGTTTTTAGTTATTGTAGAACCATCTTCTTCAATTTCCTGAAAAATATGTACGCCTAAAGCGGTGTTGGAACTGTCGGTGGCAATGGAAAAATTTCTGGTAAGATCTGGGTGCGATAAAAATGGTACATTCAACAAAGCATGTTTCAGATTCATAAATTCAGAATGTGCTTGCTTATCCCAGGACCAAATAGTGTTTTACCTGTCAATTGGCATAATATAGGTGTGTCTAAAGCAGAGTGATGAATAAATTTACGAAAAATGTTAATTAAGCCCAAAGAACTGCGTAGTTGTTTCTTCGTCGTAGGAACAGTAATGTCACGTAAAGCTTGAAGTTTTTCCGGAACAGGCGCAATGCCTTCTGCTGAAATTACGTGTCCAAGAAATTTTATAGAAGTTTTGCCAAAGTGCGGTTTACTGAGATTAACTGTAAGTCCTTGTGCATGAAAAGTTTGTAACAGACGTTCAAGAATCATATTGCGTTCAGACCAGTTAGCTTCTGCAATAAGAATATCGCCTACATACCTCGTGATTCTGTCTTTAAGTTCTGTCGGAAGTATTGTGTTCAAACCGCGAATAAAGGCTGCTGAGGAAATAGTTAAACCGAATGGTAATTTGCAAAATTGATAACAGTCGCCAAAACAGAGAAACGCTGTGTACCTTCTGCAATTCGGATGAAGCTGAATTTGCCAAATTCCCGATTTCAAATCTAGTGTGGAATAAATAGCCGTACCATGAAATTTCTGTAGAAGTCCCTCTAATGTCTGTGGTTGATCTGTTTCATTAATAATTATGTCACTGATGTCACGCGAATCAAGTACGAGGCGAAGTGAGCCATCATTTTTCTTAACAATATGTAGCGGGTTTATGTACGGACTAACTGCCGGTTCTATAATTCCTTGGTCGAGCATATCTTGCAATTCTTTTTTAACTAGTTCTCTGTGGATATACGGAATGGGATAATGCTTTGCTTTAAATGTATCATGCTGTTTGACTTGAAATTCATATATGAAACTGGACATAGTACCAGGAATGTTGTCGAAAACTGGAGCTTGCTGTAAAAGAATTTTGTGTAGTTACGTGCGTTCGTCGTATGTATTTGCACAGCTCTCCCTAACTTTATCAGAAATCATCTGCATTACGTCGTAGTCAGCTTCGTCTAGAGTGTTATAGTTATGTACGTACGTATCGTGAACAATGTGGAATTACAGTCTATGCCACGTGATACGGAAATGACCTCTGTACGATTAATTGTTTGTTCTTCTGCAGACAAAGAGTGCTGAAATTCTAAAGCCAATTGTACATTTTCATCCTTCAACATTAAATAGGAATTTTGAAAGTCAATAATGGCATCGTGTTGAACCAGAAAATTCGTACCTAAAATAATGTCTGTCGTCAATAACGGAATAATCCAAAAATTTGAGTGAAATGTGTGACCTGCAATGCAAAATGATAAATGTGTCTGTAATTTAACGTCTACTCCTTTACTCGATACTGCTCCTTTCACTTTCGCTTTGCCTAATGGTAATGTAGGATAGGTATTCTCTTTGTTACACTCGTTAAAAGTTTCCTCATTTATAACAGACATAGGTGATCCAGAATCGATTACTGCTGAAAATTTCGACGAACCAGTTTTAATTTCGATGACAGGATGTGAAATGGATTTTTGCACAATTGGTCTTTCCCGCAAAAGAGTGTCTCGGATGTCGTCAAAAGTAATAACATTTTCGTGAACAACATTCTGCGTGTCAAAACTAGTGCTTGTGTTACTGGAAGATGCGACCTGTACAGTATCTAGTCAGATTCTATCTGACGTGTTATTATTTTCAGGAGGATTCTGTGGCATTTCGACTATTCGAACTGTTCTGTTATTTCTTCCAGACATATTACGTTCTGGATGATATCTACTATCTGGCTCATTCATGAGAATATGTTCTTGCTGATCATTTTGCCATTTTGCCATTTTGGTAAGACCGACTGTTATTAAACGTACGCTGAAAATTGTCCTCATTATTTTTACGTCTGTCGTAATAGTCATTCCTATACGGTGCATTGCGATAGGAATTGAAATACTGTGTTTTCTGTACGTAGTTGTTCCTTTGCTGCCGTGCGTTACTATTTGTTGTACCAGGGACTATACGTCCACGCGGCGAAACAGTAAAGCCTGGTTGACCTTGTGCATTACATTGTTGGTTGCGTATGCTAACCGGTTGACTTTCATGCTGTTGCGGTGAAAAATGTCTATTGTTACTAAAATGTGGTTCTTCCTGCTGATAATTTTGACGACCTTGATAATTGAAATTTTGTCTGTTATTAAAGTTCTGGTGGCTGTCGTTCCTAAAGCGTCTATTACCTTTGCTATGAAAATTACGTGGTTGATCGTAATTGCTGTACGTTTGTTGGCCTTGGTTGTTATATGAAAAATTTTTGTTAACGAAGGAATAATCCGATTGCTGTACTTCTAAAAGCTGCAGCAGATCCATGAATGCCGAAATATTTTCTTTTTGCTGACCTGTTAAAAGTGACACACTTAATGATCATGGCAAATTAGAAATACATAATTGAATGAGTGCAGATTCACTATATGGTTCATTTAAGTACTGGTTTTGTTGGACCATATGCTCGAAAAATTGCGTGACACTAGGAAAATTTGTGTTCTCATAATTTGGTAAACTAATTAGTTGATCTTTAATTCGGCGCTGTGTCGTCTTCGACCAATACGCTGATAGAAAAGCATTCTGAAACTCTTCTACCGAATAGCATTGTCTCGAGATCGGTCTCATACGAGTTGCCGGTTCGCCTTCCAAAAAACTGCAAATAAATTCAATTTTATGCATTACGGGCCAAGTCGGTGGAAAAGCAAAGCTAAATTGTTGTATCCAATCCAGTGGGTGAATCTGTGTTCTGACATTTTTAAATACTTTAAATTTTCTCACTGACAGAAAATGTTTGTAATCAAAATTATCGTCTCTGTATGATGGAACAGGTTCAGGATTGTATGAGAATCTGTTGAACTGTGGTTGTTCGGAATCTAAGTCCCGTACTCTCTGTAGATTACCCAAATTATACGCGCTGCGTGAGTCTGACAAATGTTCGAAAAGTGGCGTCTGCTGTGATGTGTTATTAACTGAAATAATTTTCATCTCTGTTACTTCTTGCTGTAAACTTGACAATTGTCTACGCAATGTGTTATTAGACGAGTCGATCTCCTTGATTGTTTGCTGTAAATTTTGGAATTCAGGTGTTTGGTTAAATGAAACCGGTGAAGTATCTTCTGATTTGTTGTCATTATAACTTTCAATAATATCAATACGACTGGCCAATTCATCACATTTTTCAGTCGGTGTTTTTACCTGATCATCGGTTTTAGTGTCACACTCATTATTCTGTTTTTGCATTTTACGTGTGTTGTTCGAGTCTGTCGGTCACTGTTTGAAAATCTGTTGTGTATGTGTCTGTTTTCGATTTAAGATCGGAAATTTCGTCACGTAATTCTGTGTTCGACTGTTTGATGGTATTAATTTCATCGGACACTGCAGCAATATTGCTGTCCACGTATGTTTTTGCCTTCGCGAACAGTTTACGTTTGTCTTCTTGTCTCTGTGCTGTGATTGTTTCCATTACTTGTCGTTTTACTTTATTTTGATCCTGTATAAATTTGCGGAAACGCGTATCAGTGTTTTGTATGTGGTGATTAAAACGTTCGTCAATCTGTTCTGTTGCTCGAATTTCCCGTGTATCTTTGCATCCATTGTGCGCGAAAGTTCTGCTGTCATTAATTTAAACTCGTCGTGTAATTGTGTTGCTTTTTCAGAGCATTGTTTACCGACTGCATTAATTTTCTCTCTAAGTGTTTCTGTTGTAGCTGTTTGCATATCCCTTAATTCATGAGCAACAGACCTAATTTCTTCGCTACTTTTCCTAGCACAAGCCTCAATTTCTACACGTAATTGTTCCTTAGTGTCATGACACTGCGCGGCAACGGCTCTAATTTGTTCACTAAGCTGTCTGGAATTGTTGTCAAATTTCTCTTTAAAGTATTGTTTGAGTTTTTCATTATCTTCATTAAGTTGTTTGAAATGTTCTTTAAATTGTTTGTTATCTTCACTCTGTTGTTTGGTAATCTCGTTTTGTTCTGTCTTAAACTGTAGCAATACAGTCATAATTTGATTCAAGCCAAAAGTAACCGCTGCATTCTCTGTGCCGTGTGATGCTGTATGTGCGTTTGTCACGTTTTCTGTATCCATTAGGATATTCTGTGATTTGCTAATCGGATGTGCACAGTTAGTCACTATTTCGGAATCAAGTAAATCTGTCCTACTTTGAGTATCCTGTTCATTTTCATTAGAAAGATTTGTCCGTTCGTCACGTGAATTTTGCGAACCGGTTGTATTAAGCTGGGCAGCGCTCATTGCAACAGAACGCCCCGCGTCATCAATTGTCGTCAAATTAACAGAGGAGACAATTGAGATCGTTTGTTCATCATTAAGATAAAAATCATCATTAGTGGTTGGAACGCACTGATTGTCAGTGAACGCAGGATTGTCATCATTACACTGCGTGTCACAAGTACTATCGGTGAAGTTGTTTCAGTCGGTAATTTCATTCATTACACTTCGCGATGTGTTATTAATAGTTTTTCGCGGCATTTTTACACAAATCACAATTATTCACAAATGAGACAAAGACAATGCAAAATCCAACAAATACAAATACAACAAAGAGCAACGAATTGTCGATGATCTGAGGAAAGAAAGTCACAAAATTAGTAAAAGCGTTGCGCCAAATGCTAATTATATTTTAGTAAATAAGAGCAGACATCTGGCTACTTTTCAGAAGATTCTCAAAGAAATACGATCCTGGACCGGATGTCGCCAAGTGTAACCTCCCCACAAAAATTTAAAGAAAAAGACTATATTTAAATGTTAATCGGAATACAGCCAAGTGTAACCTCCCCACAAAAAATGTAAAAGACTATATTTGAATATTAATCGGAATAGAGCCAAATGTTGTTGAGCTCCCACAAAACATCGTTAAACTGAAATAAAAGCGACTGTACCTTCGCTACAAAAATATTGAAAAACAATGTCCCAATGTAAACTCGACACAAAATTGAGAAATGAAATTTAATCATTAAACCCACAATAATAGGGCAGCATCGCTGACCTTAGGCCCTGTGCAATAACTAATCTGATAAATTGATTCTGGGATGAAAAGCATAGGAAATATTGTTTCATTTGGAATGATTCTTTTCTTATAAAAGATTGCTTTGAAAACAAAATTATTATTGGGGCATTTCTTGAACAAATTAATTACAATTAACATACATTACATTATCAGATGTGCGCAATGCTGCTTCATTACCTTATTTAACAATATACCTCGTACTGAATCGTGACCAGAGACCCATGTCGACGCCCGCCGACTCCTCACACACGACTACTGTCTCGCGCGCGCTACTAGCACTGACAGAGTGCAACTAGCAACTGCAACTCGCGACTCCCTACACGCAACTGCACACTCGCGCGGTCAAGCGCAGACTAGCAACGATAAATAACTCTCTGGTCAGAGATTCTGTCATGCCTCGCCATCGCTGTACTAAATACATACATGTTTCACGTTGTTCTACGCAGCATGGTGTTTCCAAACCTATGGAGGACAGTGTAATTACAAAAACATACACTGGACATACTCAGATAAGTATGGAAGAAGTAAGATATATCTTATGCTAAAAATAACTTGTAACTCATAGCCAAACCCTACCTGTTTTTTTTTACAGGACGGTTCCGTGTGCTAATAGTCGCGCAAATATCTGAGAGGGAACTTGTTTTGATCACGTGGCCGTCGTCCGTCTGGATACCGTTCCTGATACAGATGCAGTGCGGCTTGCATTAAACTAATCGGTCGGGGCAGCTGAGTGTTGTGATTTTCGGGGGGGAGGGGGGGGGGGGGGTGACAGTGTGCAGTCGTTGTCATAATGCAGAGACTGGGCGATTTATCTGACGTCCAAATGGGCACGACTGCTAGATTTTGGGCTAAGTTTGTAAAATGCTTGGGTACTTAAAATACATCGTCCGTGGAAAATTGGCACTACCTGAGACAACTCTAGTGCACCACAGGCCATGTCTGGGAGGCGAAGCGTATGGGCAAATAGACGTGCAGCTGTTGAACTACTGACCACCCACATGAACCAAAGGCTAATAACAGCGTATCATCAACGAGCGGTCAGCAAACGTTGCTCTGTACGGGCGACCACAGCTGCCACCTAGTTCACACAGCCGTGCTGGCTGCAATTTGCGCTCGTTCACTGAGTGGCAACAGGTGGCTCTTTCAGATGAATCACGTTTTATGCTCTATCGTACAAATGGATGTTGGCGTGTACGGCGTGGAACGTCTCAAAGGAAAAATCCTGCAGCAATTTTCGGAAGTGTTCAGGCCAGAGGAGGAAGCGTTATGGTCTGGGGAATGTTCTAGTGGCATTACCTAGATGATGCCCTCATTCGGGAAAGCACAAAGTGACAGCACCAGATCTGTGGGTGCTACGTCCACCCATACATGCAGTTTGTTTCTTCTTGGCACGGTGGTATCTACAGCAGAACTATATAAAGTGTCACACAGCTTGCAGTGTACGTGCGTGGTTCGAGGACCACCAGGATGAGTTTACCGTACTCCCCTGGCCAGCAAACTCCTCGGATTTACACCCAGTCGAAGATCCTTGGAACCACCTCCAAAGCGCTGATCGCACCATGCATTCAGCAGACGAACCTAGCAGCTGGCCATGGCACTGGAATTGGCTAAGCTCCAGATCCCTCCCCATGTCTTCTAGAAACTCTTCCTGCACGCCTCGCAGCTGTGATTTCTGTGCAACGAATGAACAACCTTGAAATAAAGCTGTTTTGCCCTGACGGGAATGGTTTCTAACTGGTACAGAAATACACACATCAAAAAAAGTATTGCATCGCCTCTGTTCCGAGAGTTCCTGAACCTGTACAGAAAATTGGAATAGAAATCAACATAAACATCATTTCCGCCCTTTTTATTGCTCATGAAAACCACATATTCCATGTTGCGCTACATTGGACTGTGTACAGATTGGGAATGTGTACAGGAGCTGATGACCGCGCATTTGAGCGCCCCACAAACCAAACATCATCATCATCATCATCAAGAACGCTGCCGACCAATCTGTACTGATACCAATATAGGCTCCAGTCTCAATAGTGTGACCATCGCCTATGTTCGAGTAGCTTGCAATAACCTGTCACAGGTGGCATTTCACAGCAGCAGCAGTCGAGTGGACGGTACACTTGGTGATACAGCGAGACCTTCAGAGGTTGTTGTCCAGATTGCTGTACACACCGGTGCCTCTAATACCCAGTAGCACGTGCTCCTGCATTGATGCATGCCTGTATTCCTCCTGGAATAATATCCACAGGTTTATCAAGGCACTGTCCAGATTGTCCCACTCCTCAACGGCGAATCGGAGTAGATCCCTCAGAGTGGTTGGTGGGTCACGTCATCCATAAAAAGCCCTTTTCAATCTTTCCCCGGTATGGAGGCACTATAGGTCGGAGGATGGCATTCACATATCGTACAGCCATTACGATGCCTTCTATGACCACTAGCGGCGTACGTCGGCGCTTCATAATGCCACCCCAAAACAGCAGGGTACCTCCACCTTAGTGCGTTCACTGGACAGTATGTCTAAGGAGTTCAGAATTACTGGGTTGACTCCAGACACAACTCCGACGATTGTCTGGTTGAAGGCATGTGAGACACTCATCAGCGAAGAGAAGTTGATGCCAATCCTGAGCGGTCCATTCGGCATATTGTTGAGCCCATCTGTACCGCGCTTCATTGCGTCATGGTTGCAAAGATGGACCTGTCCATGGACGTCGAGAGTGAAGGTACGCATCATGCAGCCTATTGCGAACAGTTTGAGTCGTAACACGACGTCATGTTCGCGTTGCTGTCGGGGCTACTCCGAGCTATAATCCGTAGGTAGCGGTCATCCACTACAGTAGCATCCCTTGGACGGCCTGAACGAGGCATCTCATCGTCAGTTCCTGTCTCTTTGTATCTTCTCCAAGTCCAAACAGCGTCACTTTGGTTCACTCTGAGACGTCTGGACATTTCACATGCTGAGTAAGTAAGAATGCAAACGTGATCGAAGCGCGGTACTGACCGTCTAGGCATGGCTGAACTACAGGCAACACGAACCATGTACCTCCTTCCTGGTGGAATGACTGCAACTGGTCGGCTGTCGGGCCCCCTCCGTCCAATAGGCACTTCTCATGCATCGTTGTTTACATCATTGGGCGGGTTTAGTGACATCTCTGAACACTCAAAGGGACTGTGTCTGTGATACAATGTCCACGGTCAAAGTCCATCTTCAGGAGTTCTGGGAAATGGGCTGATGAAAAACTTTTCTTGATGTGTGTATGTTGGATGTGATAATATTACTCACAGGTATAGAATGCACAGTATCTATACATGTAAGCCAAAGTTCTCATAAAGTATGCTGATGTAGGCATGCAACTTTTAAAAAATTTTGATTTGTTTCTGTATATGCAAAGAGATAAGTATATTTTGAACACGTTTCAATATTACTCGTTTAGTACAACCGTTACTAATATTGTAATTCCGTAGCAACAGTTAATATTAACTGAAAGCATTACATAATGAAATGCTGGAACAATATCTTGTCAACATGAAATCACTTTTAAAACTGCGTCGCTTCGGAGCTCATCTTAACCTTTTCTCCGTCACATATTTTCTCTTCAGATAAAGTACTGCTTCTTAGTTTACTTTATCTAGCGCTTATAATGAGTTTTGGAGGATTTCTGTTTCTTTGTATTCGTGTATTTGAAAACTCTGACAAGGCAAGTGCTTGTCAGATCTCTGAAAGGATTTTACAGATTCTTATAAAGGCAGTTGTTTCTTCGGTATTTAATTTATGACTGTTGATGAAGAAGACGAAGTCTTGAAAAGTCTCATCAATAAGTGCACTCGTGGAAAATAATAACTCGCGTAAAACTTCAAACTCTTTGTTCCGCTTGTATCGTCTCGACTGTTGTTTAATGGAAGCGAATTGTCTTTTCAAAAATGGTTTAAATGTTTTTATTAGTTGAGCGTAATAGTTTTACGGTGTAGGGGCAAATTTGTTTTAGGACATGCACTATCTAAACAAAGATATTCAGAACATCTATGTAATGTGTAATTAATCACTAGAAGTAACGAGAGGCGGATACCCAAAATAAAGCTGGGAGCATTGTGTAGTCAGTAAAGAAGCATAACAGCAGAATTTGTCGGTTAGTAGAGCTGAGTGACTTATAACATGGAGTAGTCATTGGATGCCACCTGAGTAACAGATCCATCAGAGACATTTTAACCTTTCTAAAGCTGCCCAAGCTCACTGTTGGTGACGTGTTTGCAAAGTGGATTCACGAAGGAGTAACACTATAGCTGAATTTACACCAGGAAGCTCATGTACTGGTGTACCCGTCGAGTATTAAGGCAGGTGGTCGTAAAAGATCTCGTGAAATCAGCGGAAGGAGTCAGTCATTAGTTTCAAGGTGCTTCAAGCAGTCCAACACAATGACTGTGCGTAACGAGTTAAGAAAACGCACTACAGTGGTCTAGCAGCGCCTTTTTTGCCTCAGCCTCCTTAACTGAATGCGTCCTCATGTCACAGATTGCATTGGTTAAATGAGCTATCGGATTGGTGACTCCAAGACAGATAGAGATAGGTCAGAAACAGCCGAACCATTCCTCTCTTATGAACCACACTGTGCTACCGCAGCAGTCTTTCACGTTTGAGGGCAGGCAATGATTGTGGTAAGGCCAATGTCTCCGTCTTCAGTTCGTTCAAACGCAAAAAAAAATTTAGTAAATTATATTCCCATGAAATAACTGTAACCAAACTGCTATATGTTACAAAAACGTTTTCTTTTACTTGTTGCAGGTATGTATATTACCTGTACGTCATAGTAACATATTGTAATAGCTGTGAGCGAAGTGATGATTAACAGGGGATAAGCAAGAATACCAGCAAACGAAGTGAGAAAGTGCATACCAATATTACAAGTTTTGTATCAATAATGAAAGCAACAATGAATACATGCTGGAACATCATCGGACGTTCGTAACCGGAGAGAAACAGATTTTGTTCAAAAATTTGACGCCATTTTTGATACAGCACAGTTTAATTCTACGAATATCATTACTGTTCAAAAAAATAAACAGTTTTTGATAAACCAACGGTTGAAAGGACGGCCATGGTTGCTGTATTTAATCAGTTGCCAGCAACTAGAGAACGAGAAAAGAGCACCTGAACGAACACAGACAGCTAGGAAGATGCGAGACCTAAGTAAATACGAAATTTAACAGTTTGAGAGATCATTTCCTTAGGAATACATATACAACTTTTCGGATTGCCTGCATTGTGATCTGAAAATGGAAAAGAGCAGAATGCAGCTGTATATGAAACTTTCAGTAAATGGGGTCTTCAGCTCTATGTTAAAATTTCAGCTTTGAACACAACAGCTTTAAATGCGGGAACGTTTGGAGGTGCGTTTGTTTAATTGAAAACAATTTGCAAAAATTACAAGATGCACATCAACGAAATCGTTCTCAAAATATTTTTTTTTTCCTTGAGAAAAAGATGGGAGGCAGAAACATTGATTGGCTTATAAAAGTCTTTAAACTTTTACACACGGGGCCTGGAATCGATGTTAATAAATTCCAAACTGGAAATCAGTAGGTGTATTAGCTACACTTTGAGGCACTTATCAGAGTTTCGCCTCTACCCAGCCCTGTAACAGAAATATAAAATATTTTAATTTCATTTAGAAAAGATAGCATTAACCTTTGTGTGCCGCACTCTCTTTTATGAAATTAGAAAGACTGTTTTGTCAACTAAGGTTCCCCAAATGTGAAAAGTGTTCCGAGGACAATATGGTCATGTAGCTAACAACAAATATTCTTTTAAACCTGTAATTGAGAAGAAATTGACGGTCCCGTAATTAATAGTCTGTATGTTACTGTACTACTCTACTACAAGCCAATAATCAATAACTGAAATAAAATTAAGAAGACTATCAAAAACCAGTTAAAAGTTAAAAACACTTTGAAACAGAATCTGAAACTAACACAAATTTTGATTTTCGAGACAGGCACAATTGTTGAGACCTTAAAGAAACTAAGTCCACTTGAAAATACCGCGTGTTTCATGGTAAAATGATCTTCCGTTTCAAGGTACAAGGCGATGCAGGGCTGAGGAAGTTCGGCTTAACCACCCCCATATGTTGTACCTAGATTTTAAAAATACGCAGAATATTACGGACCATAAATCTTTGTAACTGAGAAAGTAACTAGATCCTGAAATAGCTTTAATATATTATACAGCACTTAAATATGCAGAAATTGTAATATTTACGAAAATAAACGAAGAAGGTACAATAGAAAATGGCAGAAGTTGCAGTGCTGCAGGTAGTTTTGAGGTACCGAATGTTTGTTCTGTAGTAGCTGCGACGAACAGGTGCCACAGCCACAATGCTCACGTCAACACGGAACAAGTTGTGAAGTCATGCCCTCGCTGTAATATGGTACATAATCGCCGACCTTGGCCGTCGCATGGAGCAACTTGCTTTTTTTTGCGGCAAATGGGGACATGTACAGTCTGTGTGCTTACACAAGCTTTAGGCGACTCCTCCTTCTACTCCTTCACGCAAGTCTAGGTCACAAACAGAGTGTAGTGTGTTCTCAAAGACCCACAGTGTCGTTACTACGAAACTAAAGTGCAATAGTCGTTCAGGAAAGGCACTAAACTCATCTCTAATGGTACGTGAGGACTTACTATTGCTGGATGGTTCATATGGCTCTGAGCACTATGGGACTTAACTTCTGAGGTCATCAGTCCCCTAGAACTTAGAACTACTTAAACCTAACCGAGGCAGGATTCGAACCTTAGACAGTAGCGGTCGCGCGGTTCCAGACTGTAGCGCCTAGAACCGCTCGGCCACCGCTGCCGGCCTTATTGCAGGACAATCACTCCATTTGCAACTTGGCGTTAGCGTTTTGGTGACTTTGCTCAACCGTAGCACTTACGAATTACTTGGCAAACTTAAGTTGTGCACATTGTGCCACACGCAGACGGCTTATAACGGCCGATACATTCCTATCTTAACCACTTGTAGCCGAGCGAGGTAGCCGTGACTTGCCACGGTCCGCGCGGCTCCCTGCTGCCGAAGGTTCGAGTCCTCCAAAATGGTTCAAATGGCTCTAAGCAGTATGGTACTTAACATCTGAGGTCATCAGTCTCCTATACTTAGAACTACTTAAACCTAACTAACCTATGGACATCACACACGTCCAAGCCCGGGGCAGGATTTGAACCTGCGATAGTAGCAGCAGCTCGGGCCCTGACTGAAGCGCCTAGAACCGCTCGGCCACCGCGGCAGGCTTAGGTCCTCCTTCGGACATGGGTGTGTGTATTGACCTTAGTTATTTTAAGTTAGATTAAGCAGTGCGTAGGCCTAGGGATCGATGACCTGAGCAGTTTGGTCCCATAGGAACTTACCACAAAATTTCTTAAGCACTTGTAGCCTTCTTACAACTTTCCGAAATCAGATGAATACAGTGACATTTACAGTGATTTCCTCCCAATAAAGTCCTATTATTTTTGGTCTAGGCTCTTTAGAGCTGTTTGTGTTTAGCATTCAGGACAACGTCGTTTCCGTTTCTTCCTCTGACCCTTGGAACAGTATCGCTGAGCTATGTGCGGAAATTCAGGATCTGTTTTCCGAGGGTTTAGGCAAAGGTAATACCTTCGTTGGCCATGCCACAATGAAAGACATTGCACAGCCAAGTTCTGTTAGAGCTGGTCCTGTTCCTCATGCTCTTGAAGGACAGGTGGCTCATGAACTTGCTGGTTTGAAAGACGGCGGGGTGGGGGGAGGTAGGGGGTGGGGGGGGGGGAGGGGAGAAGAGGGGCTCGTTAGCAAAAAAATGGCTCTGAGCACTATGGGACTTAACTTCAGAGGTCATCAGTCCCCTAGAACTTAGAACTACTTAAACCTAACTAACCTAAGGACATCACACACATCCATACCCGCGGCAGGATTTGAACCTCCGACCGTAGCAGCAGCGTGGGTCTTAACTGAAGCGCCTAGAACCTCTCGGACACCCTGGCCGGCACTCGTTAGCACCTAATACTGTCGGCCTATGGGCTTCCCCCCTTGTTATTCTAATGAGGCTGCCCGCAGATTCCGGTTGTAAGCCGATTTTAAGAAAACTGTGACTCCTCAATCATTTACTAACGGTGATCACTTGCAGCACCCACAAATTTTATGGATAAATTGGGTGGCGCTCGTTACTTTTCCAAAATTGATTTGCACATCGCTTGTTTGAAAATCGTTCTAGATGAGCAGTCGCAAGAGGTCTTTGTCATTAACACTCATGTGTCTCTTCAAATTGTTGAGATTTTCGTTTGGGAGTGCTTCAGAACCCGCCACATTTCAACACTTTCTGTAGCAGCTGATGCAAAAGTTCCTTTATGCTCAACCTATTTAGATGGCGTTGTCGTCTCAAGTCGTACCACAGAGGATCGTATTAGCAATCTCCGCACTCTGATTCAAGTGTTGCCTGCGGCTCGTCTCAAGTGTAACAGAGACAAATGTGAACTTGAGTACTTAGGACTTGTCATTAATTCCCAGAGAGTCCACCAATTGCAACACCATTGCTTGTTATTTATGACCTTCCACCCCACACAATGTGTGGGAATTACATGCGTCTTTAGGAAAGCTCAAGTATTATATCCGATTTATTCTTAATACCGCTCAAATCGCGGCTCCCTTGCATCGTTTGCACAATAAGGATATTCCTTTGTTTGATCACAAGAGTGTCAGTCAGCTTTCCAGACGTTGAAGCTTTGCTTAATGATCGATTCCTTGTTAATTATGATCCAACCAAACCTATAGTACTGACTGTGGATGCTTCTTCGGCATCGGTGCAGTTTCGTAGCAAAAATTTGTTTCTTTTGACAGACTGATTGCCTTTGCTTCAAAGTTTTGAACAAAACTCAATGTAATTATAATTCTTTGTGAGTACAAAAGGAGGCTCTTGCAACTGTCTATGGTGTCACAACGTTTCTCTAGTATCTTTTTGGCCGAAAATTTTACTTGGTGAGTAACCTTAAACCTCTATAACCTTTGTTAAACACTACTCAGTCAGACTCAACCCACATAATGAAGAAGTTACTACGGTGAGCTCTTCTTTTGTCAAATTACTAATATCAGAGTGTGCATGAGCCGAAGTCTAAGCTCGCCACTGCAGATGATCTTTCTCGCCTCCCCATTGGCCCAGATTCTGCATTCAACGACTCTTCTGCTTCTAGTTGCTATACTAATCTACAAGAGACAGACGTTATGCAAAACGTTCTTCTTAACATCGGAAAATTGCCCAGGCCAGGACAACGGATGCTTATTTTCAGGTTTTGTTGCACTACATCCACAGAGTCGGTTGCATTGAGACATAGAGACTCGTAGCTCGGTGGTTCGATGATATTTTTCTCGTTAGCACGCCCTTGCAATTCACCAAGGTGTCATTTTGCTTCGCACTGATACTGACCAGTCACATATTGTAGTTACCCACGCTCTCCAGCCTTACGTACTTCGTTTACTACACCAAGGCCAGGGGGCATCGCTCGCACCACTCCGTTGGCGTGAGATTATTGCACTTGGCAAGATCTGGACGCGCAATCTGAATATTTGGCTTTCCAGTACCAAGCCTGCGCTAGACATCAGTTAACCACACCTCAGAAATTCTTTGAATGGACGAGCCGTCAATGACCTTAGCAACGTTTGCACTTGGATTTCATGGGTCCTTACTGCAATACATGTTGACTCAACGTCATTGATGCTTTCGGGAAATCTCACTTCATGGTTCCTATGCACTCTACTACTGCTATTTCCACAATCCAGGTCTTCTCATTGATGTTTTGCCTCGAGGGGTGGCCTGAAGTGATTGTGAATCACAGTGGACCCCAGTTTGTTGTCGCAGAGTTAGAAAAGCCTGCCGCTGCCTCCAACATCGCCCACGTCACGAATGTACTGCTCCACCCGCAAGCCAAATGCAAAGCTGAACGCTTTGTACGAACATTTAAGCAACAGATGGGCACACTTCATACCTCCCACACACGGGATGTTTTTGTCGTCCTACCAATCCCACTCATGCGATCGACCATCGGCGACGGAGTTCTTACATGGACGGCGCCACCGCATCCTTGCTTCAGTTTCTGCACCTGCCGCGGCGGGCGGCGCCCATTCCTCCCAGGCAGGCAAAGTGTCAAGGTCACGATTCGGTCTTTTGCAGATTGTACGGCGGACGGACACGCTGGGAGCGAGACACATTCGTACAACTTCCCTCTTTCTGCTGCTGGAACTGCGAGGATTCATGACACACCCTGTGAATTTCCTGATCCTGCCGCAGAATTTGTGCTTTCGGATTCCGTGCCTGCCTAGACGCACCAGACTTTGCTGCATCCGCCTCCCACATGCCTCGCGCCAGTCCTGGAGCCAATGGAAGTCGACGCTTTGTCACGAAGTCGCTGTCTCGACAGCCACTGTCGTGTGTAGATGGGCCCCTCTTTCAGCGGCTGTCCCACATGCCACCCCAGAAGCCTCTGCAGTCATCGAGATGCCTCCACCTCCGTTGCTGTGGGAGTGCGTCTGCTGTCCAGGTTTTCGGCTGGTGTTCGCAGGCTGGCTCAAGGGCACGCACTGGGGCGTGGACAGGAGTTGGGCATCACCGTTTCGACCCCTGCCTCCTCGTCGGTCGCTCACCTACACTACACTTTTGGGGGAGCTGCGTGGTATCATAAATCAGTATTACCCAACGGCGTATCACCGTCAGAGAATGACAAGCTTTTGTCTGACACTGATAGTGGTCGCACGGGATCTGGAGGACCCAGTCCCCACTGAGTCTCACCTCCTGCAGCTGTGGACAAGAAGCGTCCTCTGCTGCCACAATACAGAACAGCCGGCAGCAGCCTCTCAGATCACTAGCGCTCGTAGTAGCCACTTCGCTATAGGAGGCTACACAGACGCCGCCTAGTCGTGCCACCGATATCATCGTCCGTGCGTGCTTCAGTACAGAGAGACTTTTCCCACTGACGCTGAGAGCGGGACTATTTCTTGTTGCATTATTTGTAACGAGTCTACATTCGCTTGGAGAAATACAAGTAAATCTTCTATTTATTGTGTTAACTTGTTAACTAAACATTTTGCAAACTCCTCACTACATTTTTTTCTGTCTGAAATTTAGCCCAACTCTACCTCCTACTTGATAAAAGTCTATGTATTACCGAAATTATGTATTTACAAAGTGTTATCCAACTTCATGTCGTATGCTAAACTGTGATTAGACAGAACCTAATACTAACTGAACGGTAAATAATATGAATGAAACTTGTCTTTATGTCGAATGCGCAAGTAAGGTAAAACAATTATGTGGCACTAATCAAAATTTAAACTTATCTCGCTTCTTGACAATACCGTTTCAGATTCATGCACAGCAGCTGACATTAGCAGGTTCATATTCCAAAATGTTTCACATGGTAATGCATAATGATAAACACTTGGGGAGAGTGACTGTTCCTATAAAATGATATTCCAAGACTTCAATTTTAGAATGTCATACATATTCAAAAGGGAGAGTAAGCCTTCGCATGATCTTCACACATAACATTGGTCTAAAGAATGCTGCTCTTAAGAAAGTGAGCAATGATCTAAAAAAGGTACAATGTCAACAGAGAATTTCTATAAATGTCAGGAAGCTTGATCAGTTAATATGTTAATCCATGGTTCAGAGAAGTGGGGTGGTCTTTCTCTCATCCCTCAGCAAGTTAACTAGTTGACATTAATCATTCCGACAAATTAGGTGCGCAATGCTGCAGTCTTACCTGAAACTTCTTCTCTTCTAAAACAATCAGATTACTCAAAATTCATATTCAAAAATGGTTCAGATGGCTATGAGCACTATGGGACTTAACATCTGAGGTCATCAGTCCCCTAGAACTTAGAACTACTTAAACCTAACTAACCTAAGGGCATCACACACATCCATGCCCGAGGCAGGATTCGAACCTGCGACCGTAGCAGTCACTTGGTTTCGGACTGAAACGCCTAGAACCACTCGGCCATCAGGCCGGCTAATTCACATTCCTTTCACCTTTAATTGCTTACATCATATTCATGCTTGCTGTCTTTTCTTCATCTAACAAAGTCCACACAGCACTATTAAATACGTCCGTAACCTACCACACTTCAGCCATTAATGATCCGACTGCGCAGAGGCAAAGACTGTGCCACGATAAGTCCAAGGATTGTGTAACAGTGACGTAACTTGCTCTCTCTCTCTGACGTGCACATCGATGACATATAAAAATCAACATGACACAAACATGTTACAATTTCTGCTCCGGTCCTATTACGACTGTTGCCACATTACTCTGCGGTCCACCTCTCCTTACCACTATGTATGAAGTAGTACACAATGCAGTGCATTCCATTTCTCTTTCGGGTCTTGCAGATATGGTTGCGTCTGCATCGTGCACTGTTCTTGCGAAGTTGTGCACTTGTCAACAGTCTTGATCACGTGCTGATAAATTTATGTTTACCTGTGTTAGTCGATCGGGGTGTTAGTGTTTCAACATTTTAGTATTGCAAAATATTGTCCGGGTGCTGCTCATAGCGAGCCCCGGATGTTAGACAACATTAAACCAGCAAGCACTGTAGTGGCTGATGCGCTAGCAGTGGTACGTTTGGAAGACAATCTCTCCAGTAAAGACATGAAAATCATCGACGCATTTGCACGAGAAGGTTAAGCCAGACGCGTGCAAATATTCATAAAGATGAGCAAAACAGCAATCACAAAACTATGAAAACGACAAATGGTCCTGAGGTGGCTTCCTATCAAGCAGCCTGCACAGCGACGGTTACTTCCTTCAACGAAAATCATCACCAGCAGAAGGTACGAAGCACTACGTAAATGTCTATGAACTGTATGGGGCTGGCGCCTACACTGTATTCATTGAAACTTGGCAAAAAGAGAATGTGGTGTCACCGCCAGACACTACACTTGCTAGGTGGTAGCCTTTAAATCGGCCGCGGTCCATTAGTATACGCCGGACCCGCGTGTCGCCACTGTCAGTGATAGCAGACAGAGCGCCACCACACGGCAGGTCTAGAGAGACGTACTGGCACTCGCCCCCAGTTGTACAGCCGACTTTGCTAGCGAAGCTACACTGACCGATACGCTCTCATTTGCCGAGACGATAGTTAGCATAGCCTTCAGCTACGTCATTTGCTACGACCTAGCAAGGCGCCATAGCCTTTGATAATTAATATTGTGAAGCATGTATCATCAAGAGCGATGTTCTACAAATGTGGATTAAAGTTAAGTATTACAAGATATTGGTACTTTATTGCAATTCTCAAGATATTGTCCTGTTCCAGACCTCACGCCAGTCAGCGTGTAATTAAACGCGTGCATTTCGGCCTCCTCTAGAAAAACAGTGTTGGCTCTTCTGCCAGCACTATAGAGAACGCCATTGGATCCGATCTATATCGGCTGCACTGAAAGATGTGTCCGAAAATCGTAACGTTGGACGGAAATTACCTCACCAGGTCGCAAGCGCTTTAAAATCGTATTAAAGGCAGCAGCAGCTGCTAGTTATGTGGTTAAAAACGCTGTTTTAGAGCACAAAGGTCTTCAAATATATACACAGTAGTTTCCAGTTGTTAGCACAATTTCTGTGAAATTCCAAACTGTAATGCTATATCGTAACGAGTTGCGGCATTAGCTGGCCGTTGTGGCCGAGCGGTCCTAGGCGCTTCAGTCTGGAACCGCGCGACCGCTACGCTCGCAGGTTCGAATCCTGCCTCGGGCATGGATGTGTGTGATGTCCTTAGGTTAGTTAGGTTTAAGAATTTCTAAGTTCTAGGGGACTGATGACCTCAGATGCTAAGTCCCATAGTGCTCAGAGCCATTTGAACCATTTGCGGCGTTATAATTTTTTAAGTTTCAACAACAGCCACGCAGCAGGGGTCCTGGCCGAGTACATAACAGTATGTGTCTGACACTCTTCGGAAAATGACGGTTGGCGAGAATTTGTTTAATTCGACGCGAGTACGGAGATGCAGATTCCTGGTCGCTTCACCACGACAACGTCCCAGCCGACAATGTGAAGATCGTGTGCGGGTTTTTGACCGCTAAAAGAATCACAGACCTGGATCACCCTCGTATGCACCGGATTTTGCCACAGCCGATTTTTGGTTGTTCCCTGTGTTGATGTTGATGATGAAAAGACACCGTTAATACGCAATTGAGGACATAGAGGGAAATCATATTGCAGTACTTAATTCATCCCCAAAAAACGATTGGAGTGTCTGTTTCAAAGCATTTCTAGTACGATGCAAACTGTGTGTTAATTCGTGATTATGCGTACGTAATCCATGATTTTCTTTCTTCATAGCCACTGTCCTAACGGAAATGGGACACACTGTGTATAGAAACTTTTTCATGGCAAACAGCTGGGAATAATAAAAGAATTAAGCTTTGAATTGTAGAAATAAGTTCTATGGGACGTTACTCATTGTCAGTATACAGTACCCCAAGTCGAACAGTGTGTCCAGAAACTGAAGGAAAATAACCAGATTAGGGAAAATATTATGGCCAATGATTTGTCTCACCTTGGAAGCACAGAGAAGGATGGGCTTGCGTATATGGATGATGTGTGCTTTTTCTGCAACGCTTTAGTAGCCTACGCTACGGTCACCATAGTAAACCACGTCACAGTGCGTAACGCTGTGCACAGGGCTCTGGGCTGCACTACTTTAAGGAGCGCGACAAACACACACTTCTATTTTGCGTCCGCTTCTCAGGAGGGCATCCCTTAGTAACAGAGAAAAATAAACCAGCGCATGACATCAGAAGCAAAATTTAGCGGCAAGCAGCCTCCCAACTAAATTTTGTGACTTATGCAGACGTAGTTACAAGATACTTTGAGCCAATACTGCAAGTTGTTGATACTTACGGGAATTGAACCTTTCATTTAGCATGTAACATTAGCTGGAGCATTACATAGTGACTTTTTGCAGTAACATTTCAATGGCTTGCTGCAAGACGTTGCTCTACGCGTGAGTCAGAACATAGTGGTCCACGCTCTATGAGACGTCATCTCATTTTGCTCTCCAAGCAAAAACACTTTTAAATCAGTGTTCTCCAAACAAATGGATAAAATTAGTGTTTCTCAGACAAATGGGTAGGTCTAGAGGCTGCAACGACTTGGTCTTCTTTATCTCCCGATCTCAATCAATTGGATTTTTATTTCTGGAGGAATTTAAAGGATATAGCGTAGTCAAGATCTACTGCAAATATTCTCATTCTTTGCCAGCGTGTTGAAGCATTTTCGCACACACAGCAAACACGTGCAATATGTAAGGGAGTTGGCCAATCTATGATGCGGCGTTTAGAGGCTTATGCTTGCGCTAGAGCTAATGGTAGACATATTGAACACTTCATTTAGCCATCAGAAGATAACATTTGAAAAGAAAAACGTAGCTGTAGAACCAAGCT
Source organism: Schistocerca piceifrons (assembly GCF_021461385.2). Taxonomy (NCBI): domain Eukaryota; kingdom Metazoa; phylum Arthropoda; class Insecta; order Orthoptera; family Acrididae; genus Schistocerca; species Schistocerca piceifrons. Next base: position 891,869,383 of record NC_060139.1, read on the forward strand.
GGAAATGTGAAAACAAAAAAAATGAAGCAAACATGTAACAACAACGAAATGTATCTAGCCGGGGAAATAAAATAATTGACCTTACAACTCTTTTGCTTCTTTTTAAGTGCTCTATCCATTCCCAAGAGGTTATACGCATATTAGTTACAACCCTGTATTTAGCAAGCCTCTTGCTGTATGAAGCTGAAAGTGTGTAAATCAAAGTGAAATAATTATATTTACTGCGTAATCTGCGTCGTGTGACAGTCTGAATGATGACCTTAGTAATAGGCATGCCTGACAAAATACTGGTAGCGTAGTAATGTATGTTGCTTTCCTAAAATAAAATAACAGTTCTATAAATAAGGAATGAATTATTGAAATTTTCGTAAATATTTAAGTGTATTATTGTAGATCCAAAAGAAAAGTAACAAAAATCGTCTATGTACCCTACAATCCGTATCTTATGTAGCGTGACTACAACTTTTAACAGGGAGAAAATATAAATCTGACGAGAATTAAAATATATTCAGCCTCTTATTCTTTTAGACAGCCGTCTTTGGTTTTCACTGTTTACTACTATAACTAGATTTACAGACATATACAACAATATTCGGCGCCAAAGACGAATCACTGCGACGTGTCCTTGGCTTACTTGAGAAGCTGATTCTGTCGCTGCAATTCACAGTCTCTGAGTCATAGTGTGGCCGATGTTCGGCAGTCCAAGGAAGCGGACGAGAAGCTGACGCTATCTTGTCAACGAAAAACTTAAAATATACAAAATGAATTCCCCTCCCCCCTCCCCCCCCCCCCCAAAGCACTGACGAACTATCCCGTCTTAAATTACTCACTGTTAAAACTCTTTAAATTGTTGTATAAGGGGCACGGGATGTTCTACAAATCACGTATGAAACTGTTATAGTCACACAACAATGCATGCCTTTCCTAGCGAAGTAATTCAGTGGCATGAAGTCGGCTTTTTCCAAATTTCTCACTTTTACAGCGATATTTAGGACACTCAGCTCCGTTGTTAATCATGTTATTATTGCCACTTGTTTCGGGACAACATTTTCCAATTTTCAAGTGCTAAAACCAGGGAAATCAAATAATGAAATCCTCCTTACAGGCGTTCTCAGTTATAACATACCTTCATATTTTTTATGTCATTAGGCCTCTTCACAACTTAAAAACAAACTGCACAGGTGCCTTGTCAACTCAAACCATAAAGCATAAAACATCAGAAGCCGGTGAGTCCGCCGTTCCCGAGATATAGCAGCAAAACTGAATGCCGTTGCCATCACCTGCCAACGATGGTATTTACTTAAGCCCTAATGGTCACCAATAACAATACTACTGTCTGTCATAAAATCTTCCAGGAATGCCTAATGGTTCTAGTCCATTCTAACATAAAACTACCTCTACGCAGCAATCCGAACGGGTATAGCATGCGAAATATCCTATGTCACTAGGTAAAATATGTTAGTAGCTACTTCTTAAGTAGGATATCACTAAACTATGCCCAGTACTGCCCTTTAGATACTTCAGTCCTCTCATGTAAAACTCCGACGCACTACTCTTTCAAGCCACAATACATCTCTACCTCCTCTTAATTTGATAGCAACCACCCTTTTTCCTCAACTTGCAAGGTCCTAATGCTTTCCGTTATATCCCTCAACGAATGCTGCTATTTCTTGAGATGCTTTCCTACAGCAGACGTACCGCTCTCTCTGTTATTATGCTCTTTTTAAAATTCCGTCCCGTCTGACCCAAATGTCTCGCTTCACAACCCTGACATTTTACTTCATAGACTTCCGATTATTCAACCAGTTCTGATCTGTGTCCATTTTATGCCTAAACCTCTGTCCTAATTTGTTGTCGTTCTGAAAGCAGTTCTAACCGCTTTCTTGTTAAACAACCTCGCTAATTTATGTGTGATGGTCACCCAGTACTACATGACTAATTTTGTATGGATTTTTATCATTTTCCTGGTTACCATGTCTAACAGCCTCATTCAACCTGTCAAAATCATTTTCTACCTCTACTTGTCGAAGGGTTCTCATTTCCTCATTCTTGTTTTCCGGACTTAGAGGTATGGGATTAACCCTGTCCACCGCATTTTTGAAAAATGCTAATTTATGTTTGTGCTGGTGGCATTAGTACTTACCCTTAACTGCCCCTGTGAACGTGGGTTTCTTACAAATTTCTGTTACGAGAATGTTATTATTACTGTCGATTCTCAGATCCAGATAATTTAAGACTCCATGTCGCTCACGCTCAACTGTAAAGACTATATCCTTATTCGCCTTATTCAAGTCATTCACCAGTTCATTTATTTCTTCTTCGGACCCCTGATTTATTATGAAAAAATCATCAACTTATATTCAGTACATCTGTATTTTGCCACTGTACTTAACATTTGCCTTTAAAAGAGCTGTTTCGTATTTATTCAAGAAGATCTCTGCCATCTGCCCTGCTAATGCACATCCCATTGTTAAACCTTTATCCCGTACACAAAACTTACCATTAAACTTAAAATAGCTGACGATAAAACAACCTTAAATAACCTTACAAATTAACCAATTCCCATGTCAGATATTTGACCATGCTCACATAAGCTGTTCTCTATAAGGTGTATCGTTATCCCCACTGGCATAGTTCTACACAGCTACATTAGCTGAGGGTAACCTTGCACCATTGTACACACATTTAAAAAAAAATGTTTTGCATCACCCCGGTTCCCAGGACTCCGGAAGATAGACGTTGACTGTGGGTATTGTATCACAGACAGTCCCTTTGACTGTTCAGAGATGTCACTAAACCCGCCCAAAGATGTAAACAACAATGCATGAGCAGCGCCTATTAGACGGAGGGGGTCCGACAGCCCATCAGTTTCAGTCATTCCACCAGGAAGGAGGTACACGGCTCGTGTTGTCAGTAGTTCAACCATGCCTAGACGGTCAGTACCGCGATTCGATCGCATCCGCAATGTTACTTTGTGCCAGGAAGGGCCCACAACAAGGGATGTGTCCAGGCGTTTCGGAGTGAACCAAAGCGATGTTGTTCGCACATGGAGGAGATACAGAGAAAGAGGAACTGTCGATGACGTGCCTCGCTCTGCTCACCCAAGGGCTACTATTGCAGTGGATGGATGACAGCTACCTACGGATTATGGCTCGAAGGAAACCTGACAGCAGCGCCACCATGTTGAATATTGCTTTTCGTGCAGCCACAGGACGCCATGTTACGATTCAAACTGTGCGCAATAGACTGCATGATGCCCAGCTTCACTCTCAACGTCCATGGCGTGGTCCATCTTTGCAACCACGACACCATACAGCGCGGTACAGATGGGTCCAACAACAATCCGAATGGACCACTCAGGATTGGCATCACGTTCTCTTCACTGATGAGTGCTGCATATGCCTTCAACCAGACCATCGTTGCAGACGTGTTTGGAGGCAACCCAGTCATTCTGAACGCCTTAGACGCACTGTCCAGCGAATGCACCAAGGTGAAGGTTCCCTGTCGTTTTGGGGTGGAATTATGAAGCGCCGACGTACGCCGCTGGTGATCGTAGAAGGTACCGTAATGGCTGTTCGATATGTGAATGCCATCGTCCTACCTGTAGTGCAACCATATCGGCAGCAGATTGACGAGGCATTCGCCCTCATGGGCGACAATTCGCGCCCCCATCGTGCACTTCTTGTGAATGACTTCCATCAGGATAACGACATCGAATGACTAGAGTGGCCAGCATGTTCTCCACACATGAACCCTGGGATAGATTGAAAAGGGCTGTTCATGGAAGACGGGACCCACCAGCCACTCTGAGGGATCTACGCCGAATCACCGTTGAGGGGTGGGACAATCTGGACCAACAGTGCCTTGGGAACTTGTGGATAGTATGCCACGACGAATACAGGCACGCATCAATGTAAGAGGACATGCTATTGGGTATTAGAGGTACCGGTGTGTACAGAAATCTGGACCACCACGTCTGAAGGTCTCGCTGTGTGGTAGTACAACATGCAATGTCTGATTTTCAGGAGCAATAAAAAGGGTGGAAATGATATGATAATGCAGAGCGTTGTGTTACAGGGGATCTGCTTGACAGCTTGTTTGTCCGTTTTTGGAGCGAAATACGTCACTGACTCTGAGTATCAGAAATCCGACAGTTTGTTGGTGGATTTGTGGAGGTAAACGGCATTAGATGTTTACGCACAAGTCACGTGATTTGCTTAAATAACTTGCGGCGATTTGCGTACGCGGTGATGGCACCCGATAGCGACCCAGATGGGTACCGCAGGATTTACAAGAGGCGAATTCTATCGCCGAAACGCCAACGTGAGTTCACTATAAAGCTCCTCAAACCACTACAGCACGGTTCTGGTTCCGGGCGATTGACAGTTATACTGCTGAACGCTGACATCACCGTCGGGGAAGACATCAAGCATGAAAGATTCAGTTGGTTCGCAGCTGTCAACGTTTCTTCGATTTACTCCCACGGGTCACATGCAACCGCAGGAGAATGTCCCCAACAGCATAATAATGCTCCCACGAACCTGCGTCCATAGCGCGCTGCACGTTTCGGACCGCCGTTTACCTCAATCACGGCGTTTGTGAAGATGACCATCGACCTAGTGTAGCAAAACTGTGATTCATCCGAAGAGCCGCCCCTTTCCCATTGACGGTCGAATCCCACTGCAGTCGGAATTGGGCCAACACGTGAACACTTAGAGGTGGTCTACTGCGGAGCTCCATCTTCAACAATGTACAATGAATGCTGTGCTCCAAAACACTGGTGCGTACGCCAGCATTGTGCTCTTTCTGCAGCGATGCCACAGATCACCATCTGTCTGTAGACAGACATGTCTCCGAAGTCCACGTTCTGTGAAGAGTCGTGGTCGTCCAACCACTTAGCGCTCAGTGGTAATTTCACTGACCTTGTACCACTTTCCATGGATGCTCATAACAGTAGAACGTGAACATTCGGCCAGTTCACAGGCTCTGCGTAATATTAATATGCCCTTTGTCAAAGTCGCTTATCTCAATGGATTTCCCCATATCTTTCCTAGGGTGATCCTCCGTGTCTGTTCCGCCTGCATACTCTTGTTACCACGTCTCGTCCACGCAATACTACCAGGCGTCATCCAATGTCATGGTGAGCGGTAGTCACAATGTTTCGGCTCTTCAGCCCAAGAATCAACATGTTTCCATTCATCGACAGCCGAATCCTGATGGTCTGTGCTCCCTGCAATAGTAATTGACTCAACATTTGAACACGTGGGGGTGGCCTGCTGCAGAGCTCCGTGTTTAACAATGTACGATGAACGGTGTGCTCCGAAACCCTTGTGCGTGCCCCATCATAGTGCTCTTTCTGCAGAGATGCCACCACTAGTGCGTTAATAGCTTTCCGACATTCTTAAGTAACTTTTGGACGCTTTCAGTCATTGTTGACTGTCTTGTACAGACAACATGTTTTCGTCACTTTCAGTACTGTGGAGTGCTATGATGGGACAACACCAAGCCTTTCCGCTGGAAGCGGTTTCCATTGGCCAGTACTTGTGCTACATTTCTTTATACCAGTGTTCAAACATATACCACCTGTTTGGCAATTCATGGTTCAAATGGTTCAAATGGTGGAGGTCATAAGTCCCCTAGACTTAGAACTACTTAAACCTAACTAACCTAAGGACATCACACACATCCATGCCCGAGGCAGGATTCGAACCTGCCACCGTAGCAGTCGCGCTGTTAGCCATGTGCAAGACGAGGGGTAAAATTTTGCTCAAAGGTGTCGTTGACTCATTTCTTGTCTTACAGAAGATAAATGATTGTTATTTTAAATGTAATTGGTCTTACGATTTTCGTTCTACTATTCACTCAAGTTACTCCACTCTGTTGTGATCTGATAGGTGGCAGTCACGTTGTATACGGTGACTGAGACTCAACGTCCACTGCATCGTGTTCTTCTGTGTATTCTGAGACTACTTCTATGTTGCAGGGTAAGTGCGGTACAGAATGATCCCCAGTATAGACCGCTCGAATATTTGGCTACTCTCCCACAACAGCACTGCAGTCTATGTCTCTAGTTGTTCTTTTTGAGTAGACGGAACCACGCTTACCTTTGCTTCTGACTTTCTTGTGTATTTTAGAAGAAAACTTAATGTACTTCTTTTGGTGAACTGAAAAATATTTTGTACTAGATTTCTTCGTTATGTGGTTAGGTTAGTTTAAATTATTTCGACGTAAGTTCAATGCTACAACTTAAGTACATATTGGAGTACAATCGTAACCTAAAATGGCGTGCCGGTAGCGTTGTTTGTCTGAATGGCAAGCAGATTCATCTGTCCTCCAATAATTATGGTGTATGGACCAGTGAAATTCGGGGTAGTTGACGCGTTTAAAAAAACTCCGGGTAATCGGATCATACCTCTTATGATGGCTTCACATTCTATTAAATGAAGTAATGCTTATAAAAATGATATTAAATACAAAGGTGTGTCCTAATAAACAGGATCTTTGTTACAGAAATATGCCTACTTTTCATAAAAGAAAAGGAACATCTGGTAGAGTAGAATTGTCTAAAGACAGTTTGGAATTAACGCTATGAGAAGAAGGAAATGGGAGTTAACGAAGCAGCAAAAGCGTTTAGTATACCGAAATCACTTTAAAAAGCAGCCCCAAGTCACAGAGTTTCAATAAAAGTTCCATGGGGAAAAACTGACTGTTGGGACTTGAAAGCGAAGACAAACGGTAGACATATTAAAAAATTACAATCAAGGGGCTTTACACCAACTAGAGATTAAATACGTTCCATGGCTTGCAATTAAAACTTAATTTTAATCATGAAACCAAACAAACAAGCTACAATTGCCTTTCTTCATTTCTTGGAGGCAATCCTGAACTTCCGTCCAGCAGTCCCAAGGGTTACCTATTGCCAGAGGGAAAAACCTGAGTAAAGAGTACTTTGATCTCCTAAAAATGTTTCCAAAGAAAATGGTATTATAGATAAACTTGGAACCACTTTCAATATGGATGAAACGGTTTACAACTGAATAAAAGAGCTGAAAATGTAGTCGCCTTAAAAGGTTTTAAGAATAAGACTTCTGTTACTTCGGGAGAAAAGGATGAAACTATTTCAGCGTTGGCGTGTGTAAATGGAAAGGGTACGTATTTTCCACAACGAAAGGCAAGAATCGAAAGCTCTTGTTTTGTGACGGTTTGCCAACTAGTCCTAAAGTAAAAATGTCACAAAAGTCTGGCTATGCAAATACTGAGCAATTTTTTGATTTGATGAAAAGTTATTTTACTCAAAGATAACCCGCAGGAAAAGTACTCCACCTTCCAGATGGACACACATCGCATACCAGCCGCGCTGAAATGCTGGAGTTTGTAGAAAATAATGAAATAATTTTGATGAGTATTCCTCCCCACAACAGACAATGACTTCAGCGATTACATCGTGCTAAGTCTTAAAAAACGCTCCAACTACTTGGCTGCAGTTTGATACGCTCCTTAACTTAGCTTGGGAGAAGTCAGCAAACTTGGACAACGCAATTAGTGGTTTTAGAGCCTGTGGAATTATTCCTTTTGAGCCCGATACGATACCAGAGTATGCTTTTCTGTCTGAATCCACAGGCTCCAGGCAGCTAGGCACATCTCTTGTTTGCCAAAATGATATGACTGATGTCGATTTTGCTGGTTGTAGCAGTTCAAAACATGATGTCGCTGTCGCTGGTCCTAATACTTCAAGAAATGATGTCGCTGGTCCTAGTAGCTCAAGAAACGATAGTAATGCCGGTACTTCAAGTAGCTACGAAAATATTCCTATGCCTCGACCCTCTGAAGAATACGAGGATATTTCTGAAAATTTTACTCCATCGAAGTTATGAGATAAAACACATCCATTGCTTTGCCTCAATAAAGTTTAGACTCTGAAAAGAAAGGTTCAGACTGCATTAACAGTTTTAAGCCCTCCGGAAACAACTGCTCTGAAAAAGAAAAAAAAAGTGATGGAAAAGAATTAAAGATCAAAATACAACAAAAGAAGGGAAGAAAAGAAGAAAGACAGACGGGAAAAGGAAAAAGGGAAGGAGAGAAAGAAGTTAAAGGGAGAAAATGAGAATAAGAAGCAAACAACGATTAATAAAAGGAAGAAAGCGCGAATGATGAAGAACTTACCACATCCTCAGAGTCTGAAGATGTTGATATTAATATAATTAACAAAAATAGTTTTATGAAAGCGAGATCGAGATTATTTTGTATGGTGTAAAGAGAACTACAGTTAAAAGAAACGGGATGACGATTGCATTAAACTTGTGTTAAGCTCCCGGTGGACAAAAGAAGGCTGTACAAGATTCGAAAATAAATGCGATTACTGTGGGAAACGAGATTCTCGAAGGAGGATGACTCTAGAATGATTAAATGTTCTTAACCATATGAAAATAAATCTATTTTTAAATATACTGGCTAAGTTACTTATCCTGTTTGAAATAGTATAACCCTATACTTATGATTTTTCAAGCAGTTTATAACTTTATACTCGAAAATAAACCCTTTTTAAGCCTGTGATAACTATGTAACACCCTGATTTAGTGACGTACACTACTGATACCTCACTTCCTTGGACCAGCAAGGAAAAAAAAAAGTAGCTTCAAGTGTGATCAGTGTAACGGACGAAGAGTTCCATTCCATACAATTGTTGAAGATTACATATACATATCATTAAAGTATATACCAAACCCTACACATTGCCAAATTTTGCAAAAAATGTCTTTAAAAAACGTGATTCAGCTTACCTATTAACAGAGTCTGTGACTGCTGCGATTGTCTGTCGGCAATCTGAAGATAGCGAAAGTCTTTCCCCCTCTTTTTACGCACCAACACGCCAATTTTATACTGATTTTCTCACAATGCATATTTTAAATCAATAGCGAAACAGCACACAGACACGTACTGCCAATTAAAGTCTCCCGTTGAGCTTTCTGTCTCTATATGAAGGTTAATCTCATGAACTACTACAGGGATTTTGATGCCGTTTTCACGGATAGACTTTTTCACCGCGAAAGTTCGTGCATATAATTTAGCCAACTGCCGTTACGCGTGATAAGTGGTCGAGCCGTAGATACTTATTGCTACACGTGCGAAGTCGGGAAAAGTCGCTAGTTCATCGCTAAGTGCTTGGACACTACATGGAATACACTAGTATAGTGTCCACACATTTAATGAGAAACTAGCGTCCTGCTCCAGCTTCGCACGGGTAGCACTAAGTAACTGCAGCTGAATCATCTATCAGGCGTAATATTCGAAGGCTAAATTACATACATGAACCTTCCCATTGAATCACTATATCTATCAGTCAAAACAGTTTCAATATCTCTTCAGTACTTCATGAGATTAATCTTCACACACGCACACACACACACAGACATAAAATTCAACGGGGGACTTCAATAATGCGTATGAATTCGTTGTATGCATAAATACGATCAATGATCAGCTGCATGAGGACACTGATGACAGCGCAAACCACCGCATTAACAGGATAACTACACAAGCTTGAAAAAACAAAATCCTTGAGAATTACAAATATTGGGGGAAGATGATGTCATAAGAAGCTCCACAAGTTAACAGTGAGCGGCGGCGGGGAGAGTATTGAGAATCAGACAATAACGACTTTTCTTTCCTCTCGGCTGCAGTTTAACCGTAGTTTTTAATCACAGAAAATTTTTGTGTACTAATATTCAAATAACTGACACACTTTGAAATATTAAGTGTTTTAAAATTTCTGATTTATGAAGCTTAGTAAAATTACATTCCATTGTTAAGTTAAAAACACAGAATTCCCTGTGAATGTAAGAAAAATCCTGAAATTTCTTGAGAACTCCCTGATTTCTCAAAAAAAAGTAATTCCCTGAAAATTCCTGGTTTTTCCTGAAGAATCGCCGCCCCGATATTGAAGGTGCGTAATGTGTATCAAATGTCTGTGTGAATTCCTAAGGGACCAAACTGCGTAATTTGTATCCAAGAGACATGTGACGTGTAACTAAAAAAAAAAAAATAAAAAAAAAGGAAACATGAACTCTCCAGGACATCCGGAAGGGAACTGTCAATAAGGAGATACCATGAGTAGGAGACGGAACGGCCAACGTAAGGATAAAATCAACGGCCGGCCGCGGTGGTCTCGCGGTTCTAGGCGCGCACTCCGGAACCGTGCGACTGCTACGGTCGCAGGTTCGAATCCTGCCTCGGGCGTGGATGTGTGTGATGTCCTTAGGTTAGTTAGGTTTAAGTAGTTCTAAGTTCTAGGGAACTGATAACCACAGCAGTTGAGTCCCATAGTGCTCAGAGCCATTTGAACCATTTGATAAAATCAACGAGTCGGTAAACGGGAATGTCAGAAGTCTAAACGTAGTAGGAAAGCTAGAAAATATGAAAAGGAAATTGCGGAAGCTCAAGTTAGTATAGTGTGGGGTCATTGAAGTGAAATGGAAAGAAGATAAAACTTTCTGGTCGGATGAATATAGGATAATGTCAACCGCAGTAGAAAATGGTATGACGGGAGTAGGATTCGTCGTCAATAGGAAAGTCAATACCAATACGTCAGCGATAGGATCGTTCTCGTTAGATTCGATACCATACCAATGCTACCAACGGTACATCACAAGCAGAAGATGAAGTGGTAGGGAAATATATATTGATACTCGACGGGTAATTCAATATGTAAAGGGAGACGAAAATCTAATAATCATGAGGCTCTGAAATGCAGCTGTAGGGGAAGGAATAGAAGAGAGGGTTAAGGGAGAATACGAACTAGACAGTAGAAATGAAATACGGGAAAGACTAGATGAGACCTGCTATAATTTTCAGATGGTAAATCCGAATACTCTGCCCCAAGAAACTCAGATCATAATTTAGTAGTTATGAAGAGTAGACTGAAGTTAAAGATAATCGTGTGGAAGAATCAATGTGGAAGGTATGGGATGCTGAAGTATTGAGGAATGATGAGACGCGCTCGGATTTCAGTAAGGATGTGGATAGTGCAATAACGCTTGCCACCGTAGTCAGTTCAGTTGAAGAGGATTGGACATCTCTAAACACGGCAATCACAGACGTCGGAGAATCTGACGCAGGTACAAACAAGGTATCTCCCAAGAAATCTTGGGTAACACAAAAAATATTTCAATTGATCAACGATACAAGGAAGTGCAAAGACGTTCATGAAAAGACAGGAATACAGCGATACAAATTCTTTAGCGGATAAATAAATAGGAAGTGCAGGAGAGCGAAGGAGAAATGGTAGCAAAAAATAAAAAGTGACGAAATTGAGAAAGAAATGGTCGTCGGAAGTACCCACTCAGCGAACAGGAACGTCAAAACAACGTTCGGTGAAACGAAACCCAAACTTGGTAACATTAAAAGTGGAATGCGAACTGCAGTGTTAAACTTAGAAGAGAGTGCATACAGGTGGGAAGAGTACATTGAAGGCCTTTGTGAGGAGGAGGACTTGAGCATGAGTTGACAGAGAAGAAACTGGAGTTGATAAGGAAGACAGAAAAAACTTCCTGGAGATTAAAATTGTGTGCCGGACAGAGACTCGAACTCGGGACCTTTACCTTGCGGGCAAGTGCTCTACCAACTGAGCTACCCAAGCACGACTCACGCCCCGTCCTCAGCTTTACTTCTGCCAGTACCTCGTCTCCTGTGAGGACGGGGCGTGAGTCGTGCTTGGGTAGCTCAGTTGGTAGCGCACTTGCCCGCGGAATGCAAAGGTCCCGAGTACGAGTCTCGGTCCGGCACACAGTTTCAATCTGCCAGGAAGTTTCATATCAGCGCACACTCCGCTGCAGAGTGAAAATCTCATTAAGGAAGATATAGATCGTATAGTATTACAGTCAAAATTTAAAAGATCTCTGGAAGACGTGAGAGCAAATAAAGCGGAATGGATAGATTCCATTCCATTGTAATTTCTGAAATCATAGGGAAAATAGCTATCGAACGAATGTTCAAAGTGGTGTGTATTATCTATGACACTGGCGACAATAGCAAGGGCATGTACCAAGGAAACGTAGGTGCTGAAACTATAGTACAATCATTTTATCATCTCAAGCGTCCAAGCTGCTGACAAGAACAATATACAGAAGAATGGAGAAGAAAACTGAGGATCTGTTACATGAGTATCAGTTTGGCTTTAGCTAAGCAAAGGCTCCAGAGACGCAAATCTCACCTTGCGCTTAATAACGGAAACAAGGTTGAAGAAAAATCAAGACACGGCCATAACATTCGTCGACATAGAAAAAGTGATCAACAATGTGAAACGAAAGATGTTAGAAATTCTGAAACTGTGGGAGTAAGCTATAGGGAAAGACGCGTAGTACACAATACGTACAAGAACTATGACGGAAAAATAAGGCTGTTAGGCTAAACTAAGTGCTCTTATTAAAAATGGTATAAGAAAGGGATGCAGTCTTTCGCCCTTACTTCTCAATCTGTATATCGAAGGAGCTACGAGGGAAACAAATGAAAGCTTCAAGAGAGCGGCTAAAAATCAGGGTAAATGGGTACCTATGATTCACTGATGACACAGCTATCCTCACTGGGTGAAGAAGAATAGCAGGACCTATTGAAGAAATGAACACATAATTTTGGACTGAGGCTAAACCTAAGAAAGACCAAAGTAATGAAAGTAGCAGATATGAGAACAGCAAGAAACTTAACATCAAGATAGATGGCCACGATGAAGAAGAAGGTAAGACATTCTCCTGCCTTGGAAACAAAATAACCTTTGACGGACGAAGAAGTGAGGACAGGAAAGAAGACTAGTACAACCAAAAAGGCATTCCTGGCCAAGAGAAGACTACTGTTACCAAATGTAGGCTTTAATTTGAAGAAAAAAACTTCTGAGAATGTACGTTTGGAGCACAGCACAGTGTGGTAGTGAAGCATGGCCAGTGGGAAAACCACAACAGAAGAGAATCAAAGAGTTTGTGATGTGGTGCTACAGAAGGATGTTACAAATCTGGTGGACTGATAATATAAGGCATGAGGCTGTTTTCGGCAGAATCGACGAAGAAAGGAACATTTGGAAAACACTGACTAGAATAAAGGACGGGATGATAGGACATGTGTTAAGGCATCAGGGAATAACGTCCATGGTACTGGAGGAAACTACAGAAGCTAAAGTCGATACGGAAAATAATTGAGGTCGTAGGATGCAAGCGCTCCTCTTATATGGAGAGGTTAGTGCAGGAGAGAAATTCGTGCAAGAGCACAGCTCACCGAAAACTGCTGAAGAAATGAAAATGTAATCCCGCTCGTGTCCCCGTAATGTCTTGCAAGCGATTTAAAATACGAGCTGTGAATGAATCGGAAGGAAACTGGGACCTAAATGAGTAAGGAGACAGGAAAATGGCTTTCTCGTTCTTGGAATTACAGGCGAACCATTTTAATAGTCACAGAAGCTGCTACACAAACTAGGAGTAGTCTCAATGACCACAATAAACGTTGCCGGGGACGTTGAATCTCGAGTCTGAGACATCCACTTTAGCACGCCAGAAAATGACGAAGTAAATGAAGAAAGTGTGGTTATCCATAAACGATTGACAGTGGAACTGAGAATGAAAAATTATCACACGCGAAGTGTACTGTTAAGGTCATTGTTGGAGCGTAATGCATGCAAGGGTTTAAAGGCTTATTGAATCATGGTTTGGTTACCTTCAATGACCCCGAGATCTATATATATTGATAGACAGCGGTCCGTACGTTCTCTCACTGACTATCAAAAACATTCATCCGATGACGCTTGGAAAATTACAGCGCAAAATATACCTGAAATGAGCCACGGGATCTGTATTTACTGATAGACAGCAGTTTGTACGTTCTCTACACTGAATATCGGAAACGATCACCCGATGACGCTTGGAAAATTATGCGTCAAAATATGCCAGAATTACGCGGGCAGATTATTAACATAAACAAATAACAGGAAAGAACGAAATTAAAATTGAAACCACTTGTGTGACAGCAGCAAATAGCACTGTGTTATCAATTATTTTCGCGATAGGATGAATGACACACACATTCAAACATACATGGGCACAGAGAGAGCATAATGCCTGGTGTGGAAACGGCCATAGATGCAAAGAAATTATTGAAGAAGTAGGTTGACCTATAAACCTCAATGAGGCACGAACGCTTACTGATTCAGCAATTTACGATAACATCAGCACTTGACATTAAAAAGTGTTCGAACTTTTGAGGAACAAACTCCCCCACTTACATGTAACAACGTTTATGTTGACACAGTACATATTGCCAGTAAAAATCTGTCGCACCGATATGAGATTCGTACACCTAAGTATACAGAGTCGAGAAAAGCACTCAGTAGAACGGGTGGCTATGAGCACTCCACAGCATCTTGAGCATCGGACGTAATTCCTTGGTAATAGTATAGCCTTTCCCATACTTCAACAAACACAACAAAAAAATTATGAACTACAAGTGACGGATCCATGAGTCTGCATACGGTACAGCATCGCGATAAGATGTGCAACTGAAATTGTTAAGAAGATATAACACGCGCAGATAAGGTACTGACTAAATAACTACTCCAACCTCGTATCTGTAAGGCCCCAAATAGAATTCTTCTACTCTACTTACAACTACTGTTTTCTGCAATGAATCCTGTCGTAATATGCTCCCAACCATTTCCTCACTTCATTATCGTCTTTAATAGACTCCCTTTCCCTTGACTCCCTGATTAACGCCTTCATTCATTACTCGATAAAGCCATCTGATATGCAGCACTGCTTTTCAAGGGCTTCCAATCGCACTCTCTATCTGTTTTTCATGTTGCCAATGTTTAGAAGACATACAGAAAGTTCTCCGAACATAGTTTTCATGATTCTTTTTGTAAACTAAATATGTTGGATTTTCTTTTTCCGCTTCTTTTGACAGTAAAAGCTTTTGCCTTACTGCTAGGTGTTTCTAGCATATTTCTTGTTTGTCTATTCTATTTTGAGACATCGGTACTTGTCCATCTCTGCATCAGTCGATCGTCCTAGCTTAACATTTAGACTTTCTCCATGCCCAACTGATTTTTGTTTAAGTGCATATTATAGCAATCATCTGGCACACACTCTACTCCATTAAGCACCAGCTTCCATTCCTGATCACTTTCTGGAACTACTACTAGGTCATCAGCAAACCACATCACGCCAATTTACTGTCCACCACAAACAGTTGCCACAACGATACAGCCCTTTCTTCCTACCCTACCCTCCCTCCCCCCCCCCTCCCCACCTGCCACGCTTATGAAAACCACTTCTTCTCAGAGTAGTATCTGCACTTTACGTCGTCAATTTTTTCTTGGGTGTGTTCCGATCTCTGTCTTCCCATGCTGTTTTTACGCTTTACAGTATGCACTAGTGTCATGGAAGTTGTTCCCTTATCTCTTAATACACGTCGTGTCATCCTGTCCCCACAAGTTTCAACATACTCCTGTAGTACCAAACCTCAAACACATCGATTTTATCTCTTCCGATTTTCCCACACTACGTAACTCACCACAACATAATGCTAAGCTCCAAAAATACTTCGTCAGACATTTCTGTCTCAAATTAAGAGCGATATTTGTCACTTGTAGACTCTTCTTGGCCTGCGCTAGTCTGCATTTTATGTCCTCCTTGCTTCGTCCGTTATGGGTTATTTTGCTTTCAACGTACCAGAATTCCTTAACTGAGTCTGCTTAATGGTACCAAAGTTCGTTGTTGATCTCATTTCCAGTACTCCTAATAACTAACGTCCTCCGATTTACTCTCAAACCATATTCAGTATTCATTAGGCTGTCAATTCCGTACAACAGGTGCTGTAATTTTTCCTCAGAGTCATTTAGGAGAGTAATGTGGATATAATCGTTGATATCCTTTCACCCTGAATCTCAATCACAATCGTGAACATTTCTTTTGCTTTTCCGATCTGTTGATTCAATACTGGAACCGAAAGACAACAGCCCTGCCAAATACATGTCTAATCCTAGCATTTCGTTCGTGTGCTTTCTTTTTGTTCCGTCTTGGTTCTTCTACGTATTGTATATTACTTGCATTTCTCAATAGCTTACTGTTATTCTCAGAATTTCTAGCCTCTAACACCATTTTACATTGTCGAACCTTTTTTTATAGCTCGACAAAGCATATGACTGTCTTTTATTTTGCTTCAGCCTTGCCTCTCTGGAGCGTTTACCTTCCTGAAAGCCCAACTGTCATCTGATTTTCTGTTCTCTTATTCATTCTTCTTTGGATTATTCTTGTTATCAACTTGAATGTTGAAGTTTTAAGACGATTGTGCTGTTGTTTTCGCTCTTATCCGCACTTGCTGTGTTCAGGATAGCATGGATAATATTCTTCCGAAAGTCTGATGGTATGTTCCTAGTCTACAGATACTGTAAATCAACCTGAAACCATTATTTGGACTCTTGGTTACCACTTCCCGCAATGACTCTCGAAATTCTGAAGGGATGTTATCTATCCCCTCTGCCTTATTTGACCCCAAGTCTTCCAAAGCTCTGTTAAACTTTGATTATAGTACTGGTTCCCCAACGTCTTCCACATCAACTCAGACTTCTTATCACCTCAAGAGACAGCTCGTTCCTCACGTAGGGACTTTCTATGTACTCTTTCCACTGCGTTTAATAGTGAAATTTCCGTTACTATTTTGATCTTGACGCTCTTTCTTTAATTTTTCCGATGAATATTTGGTTTTCCAGTTTATTCACAATTTTCCTGCAGCCATTTCGACTGTGCTTCCTTACGCTTATTGGTGCGGTATTCTTGTCTTTACCTGAAGATTCTAGTACTTCCTTTCTGCATCGATCAGTTTTAGTATTCATTCTGTTACTGCAGGTTCCGTCGCAGTTGACTTTCTTGTACCTTCGTTTGTCTGCCAACTTCCTTCATTGTCCTGTTTAACTGAACTGTCTATTATAGCAGTATTTTACCTAGCTCGTTGCCTCTGACAGACACGAATTAAATATCAGTGATGACAATGAAAGTCAATGTTTTTATTTCTTCGAATTTGGTAACATTCCATCAGAGATGATCACGTCCTGGTATTTCGCCTAGAGACGGTGTATTATCGGCCTACCCCCATTTCTGATACTTATGGAAACTCTTTCTGCATTCAGTCTATTTTCTGTCACATAAGAACCGAACAAGAGCATCTACAAGTTATTGAAAGACGTACTGTGCCATGCACCAGAATTGGCTCACTCAGCAACTCTTAGACGATGGAACAAGCCTGAATCGAGGCTAACATTTCGTCACATCAAAACCACTTACGCACCATTACTTAAGAACGTGAGATAATCGGCAGTCTCTACAGGAACAGTTAGATAACCCACCCATCACTGAACTCCTCTACACCAATGAAATGTAGCTGGTGCTAGTTTAGAGTGTAACGAGAGGTAGTTAAAAATACATCCGCAGTGCGACCAGTTAGCGAAACAATTTTAAATCCTCACGAAAATTTCACCTTTGCAGGCTATCAGTTCACAACGGCGAATAGACAAGGTTATGATGGGACAGCGTGCTCATTCACACTGGTACTGTTTTTAGTCTGCTCAGTATAAGAACAAACGTACATGTCTCGAAGCTTGTGCTGCACGAATTGGCACAGCTACTGCGGATTTCGGTATTGTCTACAAGTCTCGAAAGAAACCCTACTAAATATATTTCGTCAGATATTAACACCGAACACATTGTGCCAAGTTTCGGTTCCCTTCAAGCGATTTGGGAGCCTTCGCACACCAGTAGATTGCGAAAGTGAGTAATGAAAGTAGTGCTTGAAACAACGCACCGATTTTCAATAGCATAGTATTTCGTTTTGCTTTTTTTGTCCGTTGGCGACACTGTTGTGCACCATTTAGGTTCGCATAACTATTCAGACTGTTGCTTCAGTCACAATTTCTTAAATTTCTTCATTGTGTACCTAGCTATGGAGCAGTTTTTATCAGAAAGTTATTCAGAAACTGTGAAATGTCTTCGAGTGATTCTACGACGCAGTGAAGCAACAAATGTATCAACATTTGGGAGACTGAGTGAAACTGGTTCAACAGTAAAATTTTAGGAGTTCTGGGCTTCCTCGTTTCTGCCGATCTCTGCAAAACATTATGGTGGTTCCTGACAAAGCAATGATGGTCCAGCGACGTTGGGTCTTCTCCGCTCTTCGGTAATGGGTGAAGGATAGTCGTCAGTAGTGCGAATTCTTCTGAATGGATTTCTTCGATTACCATCCTTACAGAATTCAGCTAACGGTGAATGGCACCGCAGAGATCTGTTAGCGTGACGGGAGACCGAGAAGGCAATCAGTCTGGGGTGGGACATGCTCGCTTGAAGAGGAGTCCGCCATCATACGAGACCACATTTTTCAACTGAGTCCAGCGTTCGTTGCTCATATTCTGCGAGCACGCTTGACGTGTGGAGCGAGAAGGCGGAGAGCAGATGGGCAAACGGAACACCGCGGGGCGTACAAATCGGGCAGGCCGCCTTGAGCACCCGAGGCAGGAGGCTTTCCGTCTCGCCACGGACACGCAGCCTGAGTCGCTGTTGGAGCGTGGCCGATTACACCAACGCCCAGAATGCATCAGATCAGCAGCATCCCGTCATTTGAGGCGCCGACCGGAGGTCGTATGGGCAGCATCTCTCGGAGGAGGGAACCATAGGCTGTGAGCACACGGCCACCACTACTATCCGAGTTTTGAATCACTAGCAGGCCCCTGCCAAAAGATTATACTGGCTGAGCGCGTTTTCGAACCGTTTTAAATCATGGCCACCGGCTGTTTTTATGTGAATCGCAATGAAGTAATTATGGCTAGGCATCTAGTTTTGGTGGACATATTGTGTGACTGACATTTAGGAAAAGTGCACCCTTGCGTCAACCACGTTAAGCTGCGTCTCCTAGTGGCTAAACCGTTGCCAATTCTAAAGGATTCAAAGAGTCAGGGTTTTGATACTTAGTACGGACGAGTCTTTCGTAATGCACGTTTCTAAATGAGTCTATTCTTGTATTCACTGTTTAGTAATTATTTCTAAGTGTTACTCAGATTTTGCTATTATTGTGTGCCAAATATTAATTGGACTTTCATATTTAACATCACTCCTCGTTGGGACTAGTTTGTGGGCCATTAACAATTTTTTTATGGCAATTATGTTCAGCTGCTTGGTCAGAAAATTGTGGCCGCATTAGTAAGTTGTCATTCATTTGTAAGTCGTCCTGTTCGTTATTGAATTATTACTGTTTATTCATTTAACCATACTAGTGGGCCGTTACCTTGCAAAGTTGGCACTCGCTTGTTATATAAATTGAATTTTTAGTGTTATTTTAAGGAAAGGTTATATTTTATTATATGTCATCACCTTAACACTGATATTTTTTAAGAAGCAGCTACTATCTGATCTGTGGGCAACTCATTTTTTCTTTTCATTTTAAATTGTTTATCATACACTACTGGCCGTTAAAATTGCTACACGAAGAAGAAATGTAGATGATAAACGGGTATTCATTGGACAAATATATTATGTGATTACATTATCGGGCAGTTTGGGTGCATAGATCCCGAGATATCAGTACCCACAACAACCACCTCTGGCCGTAATAACGGCCTTGATACGCCTGGGCATTGAGTCAAACAAAGCTTGGATGGCGTGTACAGGTACAGCTGCCCATGCAGCTTCAACACGATACCACAGTTCATCAAGAGTAGTGACTGGCGTATTGTGACGAGCCAGTTGCTCGGCCACCATTGACCAGATGTTTTCAATTGGTGAGAGATCTGGAGAATGTGCTGGCCAGGGCAGCAGTCGAACATTTTCTGTATCCAGAAAGGCCCGTACAGGACCTGCAACATGCGGTCGTGCATTATACTGCTAAACTTCGGGTTTCTCAGGGATCGAATGAAGGGTAGAGCCACGGGTCGTTACACATCTGAAATGTAACATCCACTGTTGAAAATGCCGTCAATGCGAACAAGAGGTGACAGAGACGTATAACCAATGCCACCCCATACCATCACGCCGGGTGGTATGCCAGTATGGCGATGACGAATACACGCTTCCAATGTGCATCCACCGCGATGTCGCCAAACACGCATGCGACCATCATGATGCTGTAAACAGAACCTGGATTCATCCGACAAAATGACGTTTTGCTGTTCGTGCACCCAGGTTCGTCGTTGAGTACACCATCGCCGGCGCTCCTGTCTGTGATGCAGCGTCAAGGGTAACCGCATCCACGGTCTCCGAGCTGATAGTCCATGCTGTTGCAAACGTCGGCGAACTGTTCGTGCAGATGGTTGTTGTCTTGCAAACGTCCCTTTCTGTTGGCTCAGGGATCGAGACGTGGCTGCACGATCCGTTACAGCCATGCGGATAAGATGCCTGTCACTTCGACTGCTAGTGATACGAGGCCGTTGGGATCCAGCACGGCGTTCCGTATTACCCTCATGAACCCACCGATTCCATATTCTGCTAACAGTCATTGGATCTCGACCGACGCGAGCAGCAATGTCGCTATACGATAAACCACAATCGCAATACGCTACAATCCGACCTTTATCAAAGTCGGAAACGTGATGGTACGCATTTCTCCTCCTTACACGAGGCATCACAACAACGTTTCACCAGGCAACGCCGGTCAATTGCTGTTTGTGTATGAGAAATCGGTTGGAAACTTTCCACATGTCAGCACGTTGTAGGTGTCGCCACCGGCGATAACCTTGTGTGAATGCTCTGAAAAGCTAATCATTTGCACATCACAGCATCGTCTTCCTGTTGGTTAAATTTCGCGTCTGTAGCACGTCATCTCCGTGGTGTAGGAATTTTAATGGCCAGTAGGGTATTTATAGTTGGAGCTGGCCTTTACATTCCCATTTCCTATAGGTGTTTTAGGATACTTTTACTTATGTGTTTCAGAACTGACAGGTGCTTGCTTTACCCTACCAGTGTCTGCTGTGACGCGACCAGTCTAGTGGCGACGTCGGAGTTTGAATCCTGTCTCCCAATGTGGCACTGGAGAGCGGCTTATTGTATTGAAGCAGCTGGCTTTTGTATCTGTATCGTTAAAATTGCTACCTGATCTATTTATTGCAGCGCTGAGACGCTTAAATTGTGCTATTGTTACGAATGATGTTTAGTTTCCTCATTGCCCGGTTCTTGCACTCCACAAGCAGCCACTGACAGATGACCATGCATCAAGATGAGAGAATTTGATCATTAGAAAAGGTGACAGTTTGTTGACGGTTTCTTGGAAGACCACGGGGAGACATCAGTTTTAATAAGAGCATCACCTTTAGTGATGAGGCGCACTTCCACTCAAAAGGATTTGTGAATTGACAGAATTCGCGTAAATGGGAATCAAGAAAAGCTTGGTGTTTCAAGAGAGTGAAATGCATCCATAGGGATGAATAGATTCGTCTAGCTTTTGGACAGGTGGCAACATCGTCCAATATTTGTTTTAACTATCAGCGAGGACTACCTGTGACAGCTTATGAAAACTGTTAGTGTATGAATATTTCGATCAGTGATGCATGAAAGCATTTTTACGTTAAATCTGCATTGAGTACATTCGTTTACGTTAATGGACAAAGAGTTTGTGACAAGGTTGTATCCATGGAAAACGATATCTTTTGTGGCATTTCTATGGAATGAACGTTCAAGAGTTGCGGTTTCAGCATGATGGTACCATCTGCCACACGAAACAAATGAGTCGCTCCATGAGCGATTTCCGAATCGCCTGATGTCGCATAGCGGTGATGAACACTGGTATTACTCTGGCACAGAGTTTTTGTTTGATTTTACTGAGTTTTTGCATTTTTAGTGTTCTCCAAAATCATTTGATTTAACCACTAGAGATTTCTTTCTTTGGTGTTCCTTAAATAGTTGGCGCAAGTCAACAAATCCGGAAAAATTCGTGATTTAAAGGACGAAATTCGATACGTTGTTGGCGAAATGCAAATGAAGTCTTGCTATCAGAGGGAATATCAATGCCGGACTTCTTGCATGCCAGCGCAGTAGACATCGTTTACCATATCTGAAATTGGTAGGTTTTATCAAGTTTATGTACTTCGTTAACGTATTTGAGAAGCTAAAATTCGTAATTTATTGTATCAAAACTGGTGCTCTTTGTGAAAATCGTTACTGTACTGAATGGCAGAACAACAACCGTAATTGACGACCACGTCATTAGCTTTTCGGCAGTACATACAACAGCAGCATGTATCAGAGTGACCTTAAAGAAGCCGTGGGAAATGCCAAAAGTTATATTTGTGTCCGACCATTAACCTTCTGTAATTGCACCACCAACTAAAGAAGCACTCCTACAACAACGTTCCAAATATGAAAGCGAACTGGCAGGCTTAGAGTCGGTACATAAAAGAAATTATAACACGTCACGAGAAAAAAACGTAGCAAAGTAATAGACTAGCAAGACGCGCTGAAAATCATCGGTAACGCAGCTGATAAATCGGCTTTACAAACGGAACAGATACAGGTACCAAGTCGACATCTCTGCTTGTTATGGGATGTGGAAAGCCAGGAGCTAGTTAGAAAGTGAAATGCAGCACTTAGCTACTGTACACCAAACACTACACTGGGAAAGTACTTGCACCTCAGACATATGATTACTAAAATGGAACAAAGTACCTTCTGGGGATACTTGTACTCAAATAAAAGCGTGCTGATGAGCAAAGTGTGGTAAAAGACAAAAGATTTTAGTGAAAAGGCAGATACTAAACATCAGCCAGAGGTAGTAGCCGAAAACCTTCTAGAGGCTATATCACGCAGACTAACTCCCCCTGCGACATACAGAGTTACTTTACAATGAGGGCTGCTATGGAAATGAATTACAACGTCCCCTGAGTGTGCCTGTATTGGACGAGGCCGTACTTGTAACTAGAAAGACAGGCCCCTTCCCAGAAAACGTGCTTTAGCATACGTTACGAGAGTTGGAAGCATAAATATTTCAGTGGTTAACTCTATGGTGTTGGCAGGTATACATCTAGCTACCAAAAACGTCGAGTATCGTATCTATCTACACCATCAATGAAGCAAGTTATCTTCCTGAGTTAATCTACGCTCTTACCCCAACGAACCACTTGAGCGAACGCTTGAAACTAACTGAAAGTGGTTGTCTGGAAGTGAGGATTTGTCAAGTTATTAGTTTCGTTTTAGACATGATATAGTCACATAATGTGAACCCATACTTCAATTGGCAACTCACATTCAGAGGTGTTTCATCGGTTATGTCTGGTCAACATCAGTATGGACTGAAAAGATTCCTGCAATAAGTATCTATACATATACCAACAAAAAACAGGGCTTCCCGGGACTGTTGAAAGTAAAAGTGTAGTAGTATGGAATCAGACCAACGGAAAAGAAGGAAATACTGTGCTGTCATGATTGGGACATATTAGAATAGATATGTCACTCTGCTGAGAGTATATGTAATTTGGGTTTTCTAGACAATATTTCGAATTCGTTTTGAATGAAAAGTGGCTTCAGAACACCAAATTACTCTACACTCAGCCAATTTTTCGGAGTATTAAAAAATTCTCATTTTTTGCTCCAAAAAATTCTGTACAAAAATCACGAAACAGGAAAGCTATATAACTATTAAGCAAAGTCAGTTAAATTTCTTACCCTTTCCAAAATGTTTAAAAATTGGTATTATCCTTCACAGGATCAGAAAATCAGTTAAGATGGAAACGTAAGGGCAAGTCAATGATATTTTGTACAAGATGAAAATCTCTAGAAAGGAGAACAGAAAATCCTGACTTTAAAATTACGAATGGATAATACCATAACAAACTTATCACAATATTGCACTCTGTAAGTTCATGTTAAAAAGTATATAACGCAATAAAATTATGTCAAAATTATTCAGAACCACACAAATATCAATAGAGCTGAACAACAGAGTAACTTTCATTTTCTTCTACTCGTTAATGTATATTTCCCATCATCATCATCATCATCATCATTTAAGACTGATTATGCCTTTCAGCGTTCAGTCTGGAGCATAGCCCCCCCTTATACAGTTCCACCATGATCCCCTATTCAGTGCTAACATTGGTGCCTCTTCTGATGTTAAACCTATTACTTCAAAATCATTCTTAACCGAATCCAGGTATCTTCTCCTCGGTCTGCCCCGACTCCTCCTACCCTCTACTGCTGAATCCACGAGTCTCTTGGGTAACCTTGCTTCTCCCATGCGTGTAACATGACCCCACCATCTAAGCCTGTTCGCCCTGACTGCTACATCTATAGAGTTCATTCCCAATTTTTCTTTGATTTCCTCATTGTGGACACCCTCTTGCCATTGTTCCCATCTACTAGTACCTGCAATCATCCTAGCTACTTTCATATCCGTAACCTCAACCTTGTTGATAAGGTAACCTGAATCCACCCAGCTTTCGCTCTCATATAACAAAGTTGGTCGAAAGATTGAACGGTGCACAGATAACTTAGTCTTGGTACTGACTTCCTTCTTGCAGAAGAGAGTAAATCGTAGCTGAGCGCTCACTGCATTAGCTTTGCTACACCTCGCTTCCAGTTCTTTCACTATGTTGCCATCCTGTGAGAATATTCATCCTAAGTACTTGAAACCGTCCACCTGTTCTAACTTTGTTCCTCCTATTTGGCACTCAGTCCGTTTATATTTCTTTCCCACTGACATTACTTTCGTTTTGGAGATGCTAATCTTCATACCATAGTCCTTACATTTCTGATTTAGCTCTGAAATATTACTTTGCAAACTTTCAATCGAATCTGCCATCACAACTAAGTCATCCGCATATGCAAGGCTGCTTATTTTGTGTTCACATATTTTAATCTCACCCAGCCAGTCTATTGTTTTCAACATATGATACATAAATAATATGAACAAGAGTGGAGACAGGTTGCAGCCTTGTCTTACCCCTGAAACTACTCTGAACCATGAACTCAATTTACCGTCAACTCTAACTGCTGCCTGACTATCCATGTAGAGACCGTTAATTGCTTGCAAAAGTTTGCCTCCTATTCCATAATCTTGTAGAACAGACAATAACTTCCTCCTAGGAACCCGGTCATATGCCTTTTCTAGATCTATAAAGCATAGATACAATTCCCTGTTCCACTCATAACACTTCTCCATTATTTGCCGTAAGCTAAAGATCTGGTCCTGACGACCTCTAAGAGACCTAAACCCACACTGATTTTCTTCCAATTGGTCCTCAACTAATACTCACACTTTCCTTTCAACATTACCTGAGAAGATTTTACCCACAACACTGATTAAAGAGATACCTCTGTAGTGGTTATAATCTTTTCTACTTCCATGTTTAAAGATTGGTGTGATTACTGCTTTTGTCCAGTCTGATGGAAAATGTCCCGACTCCCAGGCCATTTCAATTATCCTGTGTAGCCATTTAAGACCTGACATTCCACTGTATTTGATGAGTTCCGACTTAATTTCATCCACCCCAGCCGCTTTATTGCACTGCAATCTATTGACCATTTTTTCCACTTCCTCAAATGTGATCCTATTTCCATCATCATTCCTATCCCATTCTTCCTCGAAATCTGAAACATTACTGATCGCATTTTCACCTACATTGAGCAACTCTTCAAAATATTCCCTCCATCTGCCCAAGGCATCCACAGGATTCACCAGTAGTTTTCCTGACCTGTCCAAAATACTTGTCATTTCCTTCTTACCTCCCTTTCGAAGACTGCTAATTACACTCCAGAATGGTTTTCCAGCAGCTTGACCCATAGTCTCCAACCTGTTTCCAAAGTCTTCCCACGATTTCTTCTTGGATGCTGCAATTATCTGTTTGGCTTTGTTTCTTTCTTCAACATAATTTTCTCTGTCTACCTGGGTTCTGGTATGTAGCCATTTTTGATACACCTTCTTTTTCCTTTTACAGGCTGCCTTGACTGTATCATTCCACCAAGCTGTTTGCTTCATCCTACTTTTACACACTACTGTTCCGAGACATTCTTTAGCCACTTCTAGTACTGTATCCCTGTACCTTGTCCATTCCTTTTCCAATGACTGTAATTGACTACATTCAACTAACTGGTACCTTTCCGAGATCGCTGTTATGTACTTGTGCCTGATTTCCTTATCCTGAGGTTTCTTCACTCTTATCCTCCTACGTATGGACCTGACCTCCTGCACTTTCGGCCTCACAATCCCAATTTCACTGCAGATTAAATAATGATCAGTGTCATCAAAGAATCCCCTGAATACACGTGTGTCCCTCACAGCCTTCCTGAATTCCTGATCTGTTATTATATAGTCAATGACAGATCTGGTTCCCCTACCTTCCCAAGTAAACCGGTGAATGTTCTTATGTTTAAAAAAGGAGTTTGTGATTACTAAGCCCATTGTTGTTGTTGTTGTGGTCTTGAGACTTGAGACTGGTTTGATGCAGCTCTCCATGCTACTCTATGCTGTGCAAGCTTCTTCATCTCCCAGTACCTACTGCAACCTACATCCTTCTGAATCTGCCCATACTGGCACAGAAATCCAAGAGTTGTTTCCCGTTCCTGTTGGCCTCCATATCCTCTCCAAATTTACCCATAACCTTTTCATACCCTTCTGTTCGATTTCCAATCCTGGCGTTAAAATCACCCATGAGCAGATCCCTGTCCTTGTCCTTTACTCTAACAACTACATCACTGAGTGCCTCATAAAAACTATCCATCTTATCTTAATCTGTCCCTTCACAATGCGAATATACTGACACAATCCTAATTTTCTTGCTAGACACTGTCAAATCTATCCACATCAGTCGTTCGTTTACATACCTTATTGCAACTTCGCTGGGTTCCATTTCTTTCCTGATGTAAAGCCCTACACCCCATTGTGCTATTCCTGCTTTGACTCCTGACAGGTAGACCTTGTATTCTCCCACTACCTCTTCTTTCTCACCTCTTACCCGAACGTCACTAACAGCTAAAACGTCCAGCCCCATCTTACTTGCAGCCTCTGCCAGTTCTACCTTCATCCCAGAGTGGCCCCCATTGATATTAATAGCTCCCCATCTCATTACCATTTGTTTGCCAAGTCGTATCTTAGGAGTCCCTGGTTTGTCAGCTAGAGGTGGGACTCCGTCACCTCCAAAGATCCGAGGCATTTTGCTCTGATTGTTGCCAGCATCATATTTAAAGTACCAGGGAAGCAGGCTGCTAGCCTTACTTGCCCCGAGTCCCATTGGGTTTTACCCCTAACGGCTGAGGGACTAAGCGGTGGATTTGGTAGTCTTTGCCGTATGAGCACAAAGGTGACCACGACTCAGAATATGTCCGAGATGCCCAGCCTTATTCCAAAGTAACTGGTATCCCGACTGTCGGGACCACTTACTTGGCCACTCATACGTTGCCCATGGTTCATGAACTAGGACATGACTACAGGAACCCACACCATGAACAACGTATATTTCCCATTGAAAAAATATAATTACGCAATGAAAATGTTGCTCAGAACAGAAAACGCCGTCTTAGTTTATGAAATGTAGATTAAGAAGAGATAAAGACATACATGAATGCAAATAAATGTTTTAATGAAAGAACTAAAGAATCGTACTAAATAAATCTATAATAAGTCGATGATTTTGTTTGAAATTTAAAGAATATGAGAAAGAATTATGTCTACCTCTGCATTTATACTCCGCAAGCTTTCGGTGTGTCGCGAAGGGTACTTTGTATACAGTATCACTTCTCCCTTTTTTGTTCCAGTCATGTATATTTCGTGGGAAGAACGATGGCTGATACACCTTCACGTCGGCTACATAATCTAATTTTACTTTCATGACCTTTTCGCGAGATACATGTAGAAGGAAGTAATATATTGGTTGTCTCTTCCAGGAACGTACGTTCTCGGAGCTTTAATAATGGACCACGATGTGTTGCAGAATGCTTCCCTTACAGCGTCAGCCACCGCAGTTTGCTGAGCATCTCCTTGATGCTTTCGCGCTTACTAAATGAACCTGCAACGAAATGTACTGCTCTTCTTGGGATATTCTCTATATTCTCTAAAAATCATAGTTTACAGACTGATGATTAATTTAGAAACAGTGTTCGAACAAGTGTTTTATCAGCTACTTCTTTGTTGCAGGACTAAATTCCTCAGGATTCTTCCAATGAATCTCTGTGGGCCATCTGCCTTTCTCGCGACTGATTTTATGTAGTCAGTCCACTTCAGATCGCTCCGTTCGCATGTTCCTAGACGTTTTGGAAGTAATTGCTTCCAGCGAGTATTCTGCAATCGTTCATTTCTACAGTAATGTGTCTCCTGCATTTCACTATAATTTTCCAGCGTCGCGACATTTCTGTGTATAACAGCGTCATCCACGAAAAGTCTCATGGGATCTCCGACGTTACCAGCTGGGTCGCATTTATGTACTGTGAAAAATAACGGTCTTGTAACACTAGTCCTCCATTCGGATCTCCGGGAGGGGACTGTCAATAGGAAGTTGAATGTGAGATAAAGATTGAATAAACAACAAACCAATAACGTTTCATGAGACGGGGCGTGGAATGTCAGATTTTCGAAAGAGGTAGGGAAACTATAAAATCTGAAAAGGGAAATGGTAAGGCTAGATGTAGGAGGGCTCAGTGAAGTGAAATGGAAAAGAGACAAGGACAAGGATTTCTGGTGAGATGAGTGTAGGATAATATAAACAGCAGCAGAAAGTGGTATAACGAGAGTAGGATTCGCTATGAATAGGTAGGTAGGGCAGAGAGTTACTATGCACGGTTAAGTGATAGGGTTGTTCTCATTCGAATCGATAGTAAACCAACATCGACAAAGATAGTTCAGGTGTACATACCGACATTGCAAGCCCTACATGAAGAGCTAGTGAAAGTATACGAGTGTAATGAACGGATAATTCAGAACGTACAAGGGGAATGAAACTGCAATAGTCATGGCGGTTGCTGGAGAATATGAGAGTAGAGGAACACTAATTAAGATCGGCAGTAAATTTCAGCTACTACCTCTCGGTTCGCGAATCGCAAGAGGAGGAGATACACTTGGAAAAGGCGGGTAGATACATTACATCATGGTCACGTAGAGATTTCGGAATCAATTACCGGATTTTAAGGCTGACCCAGGAGAAGATATAAACTCCTTTAGTAGTTATGAAGGACTGGCTGAATTTAAAAGACCAGCCTAGGAGATTAAATGCGCAAAGGAGAGGAATACCGAAGTACTGAGGAATGAGGAGACACACTGGAAGTTCTCTAAGACTATATATACTGCGATAATAAATAGAAGAGGAATGGACAACTCTAAAAAAGGCAATCACAAAGGTTGGAAAGGAAAAAAAGTAAGAAGAAGGAAACTGCAAAGGAACCATAGGTAATAGCAGAAATACTTCAGTTCATCGATGAAAGAAGGAAGCACAAAAACAGGGTAATTCAGAAGTCAGAAGTACAAGTTACTGTACTTAGGAATTGAATAAATCGGAAGTGCTGGGAAGCTAAGGGGAAATGGCTGAATATAGAATACGAAGAAACAGTAAAAGAAATGATTGGCAGAAGGACTGACTCAGTATTCAGAAAAGTCAAAACAACCTTCGGAGAAATTAAAACCAAGTGTAGTAGAATTGGGATACAATGGGAATTCCGCTGTTAAATGCGAAGGAGAAGACAGATAGGTGAAAAGAGTACACTGAAGGCCTCTATGAGAGGAAAGATTTGTCTAATGAACTAGCAGAAAAAGAAACATGGGTCGATATTGAAGACGAGACCCAGTATTTGAACCAGAATTTCAAAGAATCTTGGAATACTTAAGATCAAATAAGCCAGTAGGGATGTATAACGTTCCATCAGAATTTCTAAAATCATTGCAGAAGAGGCAACAAAACGACCGTTCACGTTGGCATGTAGAATCTAAGAATCTGCCGATCACAATCAGCTTAACAGATCATGCGCCCAAGGTACTTACAAGAATAATGTGCAGAAGAATGGAACACAAAATTGAGGATGTGTTAGATGATGAGCAGTTTGGTTTTAGGCACGGTAAAAGGCACCACACCGGTAGTTCTGACGTTGCGGTGATTAATGGATGCAAGACTAAACAAAACTCAAGATACGTTCTTAGGATTGGTCGACATGGAAAAAGCGTTCGGCAATGTAATATGGTGCTAGATGTTCGCAATTCTAAGGAAAGTAGGGGTAAGCTGTAGCGAAACAAAAGTGCTCGGATTAAGAAGGTTCTAAGACAGATATATAGTCTTTCGCATATACTATTGAAACTGTATATCGAAGAAGCAATGAGGGAAATGAAAAAAAGGTTAAAGAGTGGAATTAAAATTCACGTTGAAAAGATAACTATGACAAGATTCGCTGGTGACATTACTGCCCTCGCAGAAAATGAAGAGTAATTATAGGATATGTTGAATGGAATGGGCAGTGTAATGAGTACAGAACACAGACTGAGGGTAAACCCATGAAGCCGAAAGTAATGAGAAATAGCAGTAGTGAGAACACAAAGAAACTTAACATCAGGTCTGGTGATCAGATGAAGTTACGGAGTTCTGCTATCTAAGCAGCAAAATAACCCAAGACGGATGAAGGAAAGAGGACATAAAAAGCAGACTAGAACTGACAAAAAAGGCATTCCTGGACAAGGGCAGTCTGCCACTATCAATCATAGGCACAGCATTGTATGGCAAGGACACATGAACTGTATGACATCCAGAACAGAAGAGAACTGAAGTATTTGAGAGGTGCTGTTTGAGAAGAACATTGAAATTTATGTGGATTGATAAGGTAACGAATGAGGAGGTTCTCCGCAGAATCGACGAGGAGAGGAATATATGGGAAACATTGACAAGAAGAAGAGAAAGGATGGTACGACACCAGGATTACCTTCCATGGTATTAAAGGGAGCTGTGGACGGTGTAAACAGTAGAGGAAGACAGCGATTCGAATACGTCCAGTAAATAATTGAAGACAAATGCTGCAAGTGCTATTCTGGGATGAAGACATTGGCACAGGAGAAGAATTTTTGTCGGGCTGCATCAAACCAGTCAGGATACTGACGACTTAATGACTCAGAAAGAAAAAAAACCTCACTTCGGGCACGTCTCAGAATGCATCTGATTCTGAAGAATTCAGAATGACATGCTGTGTTCTGTTTGCCGCAAACACTTTGAGGACATCACACAGCTGGTATATTCCCTACACTCTCATTTTGTTCATTAGGCGGCAGTACGACACTGATTACTTGAAATTTAATAAGCAACAGAAATGTCTTACGTAAAACGCTCAACTGAGAGTCTATCTTTTGCCAAAAAAAATTTTTTCTCTAAATAAGTAGGAGAAAATGGTAACAGCTAACTTTTTTATTATGAGTGTTACTGACTGACCTATGGGCCTTAACTAAAGCGGCACAATAAAATAATATTACAGTATGCTGCATTCTAAAAATTTTAGAACGATTTTCCTGGACTGTAAAGCGATGCTCAATGTCCTTCTCAATTTGATTTAAAAAATGATTTTGGTTTTTTTACCTCGTCAGTTTTTTGCACAGTATCACGACTGAAGTTTGGTTGAAACCACAGTTTTTGTAACAGGGAATTATTTTCAGCTGTATTGAAAAAAATTATGAATTTTGTAATTTTGCGTATAATCACTACACACTACACTAGAATATGCGATGGTATATCTTCACTTAAAAATGCTAATAATTATTTACGAAAACATATTGTTAGGTTCTCATATGTTTTCTGCCGTAGTAGAAAAATTCACCTTTACAGTACTGAGACCATGATGACTAAGTGCACTGTGGGACTGGTGAATAAGATCCTTAACTCTGTGTTTAGTTTATCTGTGGCTGAGTTGTTAGTCGGTCAGTTGTGCAGCGCCCAGACATTGTTATTTAAGGCATACTAACGTGCAGTGGAGTTTTAAGAGAATGGCAGCTAAATAAAAGATTCAAACTACTGAAGGCACTAACTACTGATAGTCATAGTTAGCAAATGAAAGATTTTAATAGAGAACAAACAATGTATTTACCTTAATAGTCATAATATGTATAGCAGTTCATGACATCTAGTCTCACAAATTTCAAAACTCCGCCATCTCTCTCCCCACATCCACCACTGCTGGCGGCTCACCTCCAACTGCACAACGCTACGCGCTGTTCGCATCCAGCTGCCCAACACTACAATGGCAGACAACAATGCAAACTAGCCACAGACTGCACACAGCACAGCCAGTGATTCTCATACAGAGCGCTACGTAACGTTGCCAATAAGAAAACATAAACAGCCTACTAGCACAGCCAGTGATTTTTTTCACACGCCATTATTGTCACAATATTTCATATGAGAACACATAAAAACACAATTTGAAGAGCAAAAATAAGAGAACACATTGACATAGCACTGAAAATAATATCTAGTTAATTGCAAGTGCAGCTGCGAAATACTTGGTGCAAATTTACATGTGTGCCACACCTGTTTTAATGTACAACAATGAAAGACTGCAACTACAAAGGAAATTCTCTCTACAATTACGCGCTAGCAATAAACAAAGGCTGCACTAATGGCACAAACTACAAGAAAAAAATCAGAAGATTCCAGTGAGGTACCTGCTGGGATATTGGTCGTTATATTTAATGAGTGAAGTGTAGTATTTGGTTGTGTAGGACATCAGAAGATGTAAGTAGTATGTGAGTAGGTTGAGCGCACTAGGTGGCTAAACTGTGAACAAGCGTTTGTGGAATTAATTTAATATTTTACGTAACCACCTACTTTGAATAGCTTTTTTTCTGGTTCCACTTAACAAAGTCAAATCCATTTAAACAATCTCTATTGATCCTGGTATCTAAATTTGTATATACCTGAAGTCTAGATGGTTAAAAACGTACCCACCTGATTATCTAGGCAAGTAGATAACAATCGAATTAATTGAAAACAAAGTAAAATCGATTAAACTCGAAATGAAGATTACTCAATTGACTTTGAAATAGAGGAAATTCACACCAAGAAATTGTTTTGAAGTCTCCTCATTTCTTCACATCTTTGTTTAATATTATCTTCTTCAAAATAAAGAAAAATACATCCAGTAATTAACCTGGAATATCTATTTGGCAAAATAATCTTAAACTCGTTATTAAGCTTCATATAAATTTGGTCTCCATATCTGTTATACCAATATTCGAAATCGGTAATACTATATAAAGCATTTACTTGAAACTCACTAATAATTTTAAACAAATTAGTATTGCTAACATTGCTGTGCTTCTTCAAAAACGGTTCCATTTACACTGATTTAAAATTTCTTAATAATTTAAAAAAAAACGCAAGATATTGGATCATAATTTCTTAGAACAATTCTTTTATCATACCAAAATGAGAATTACTTAATAGCAGCCTTGTTGTCTAACTCTTTATTATTTACATCTCTGCTTATTCTACTCTATTGTAACAGTATTTCTCCCTTCACTCCATCTTCAGTTAATTTTATCATCGATTGTCCGTTCAGCTTTTCACTATTCTTATAATGTAACATGAATCCCTTTACCTTTAACACTCTGTATTTATCATTTTCCTCTTAATAATAACTTTACAGTTCACTTGAAGCCCAGTTTGAAATCCATTTACTATCCCTAAATTCATCAGTCCATCCAACAAACATAAAACCTGTTTCCATAGTATTTTTACCATTGTTTACATACACAAAACTGCCTGTACCGAAGACTACTTTGTCTATCACATCATATAATATGAGTCTTGGATCTGATGTAACAAAATCAGCAATATAATTATTTGTGTATGTATTGTTTTCAGTATAATAAATCTTGAAATAGTTCTTCATGTGAACTATTTTTTTACTAAAAAATGTATGTCATCACTGTTTAATAGATCATCCAACAGTATTTAATAAAATCTTTCTAAATCATCACATACATAGTTTCTTAGTTTGATTTGTCCAAATGTCCTCCATAATGATTTCTGGCATATCTAAGCAACAACTCGTTGTCCAGGATTTACTTTTACATTGTCAAGATTTACGTCAATACCAATTTTTCCCTTGATATATTTTTCATACGTGTCATCATTATGAAAGTCATGAGGGCTGGTTTCCCATTTTCTTTCATAAAGTCTTCCATATAATTTTTGAACAACTTGATTTTTCTCCTAAAAATACCACACTTGTAGATTTTTAAAATTTGTATCGTTTTTCTAAAGCTTTCTCCCCTTCACCATTTGCCCAGGTTCTAATAAAACCACTTTCTTCATCATTATGATAACATTTTTTATGTTTTTCTTCTGCACATTTCACACCCACAGGAAACAACAATTTCTCATTTTTATCAGTCTTTATTGGTACTGGTCAAACTGGATGATTCAAGCATCTAGGTGCTAACACTTTACATTTTGTTAAACCATAGAATTATAATATTCTGATTTATATATATTTATTGGATGAAAATTGTACAGTAGGGTAAACACTATAGATGTTGATATATATTTTTTGTGTTAACACCATCTGCTTTTGTCTTTAATTTTATAGTATTTGTATGACCATGCAGAAAAGCATCTCTTGTATTCATTGGTCCACGATTTCAGGTAACTGTTTCAGTTTCTTATGTTTTTGTTTACAAATGAGTTAATCCAGTCACATCACTGCATCTCAGCTAACCAGCATTTCTTATTTCAGCACTTCTTCTTAATGTCTTTTGATTTTATCATCGATTGTTTCTTAATTTTTGTTGTTAATCGTTACAGTTTTTAAACACTATTACAACCATGGCAGAAAGAATCATAGTACCGATAAACAATATTTGTTTCTTTTTCAAATCCATCTCCTTCTGTTCCAAATATTTTTTCATCTCCACCATTAAGTTTGTGTTGAATTTTTTATTGATGAACTATTCAATTAACTAATAGATTCTTTACTGTAAGGTTCTTGTTCTTCTCTATCCAATACAACAGTTGAATTTTTGGGTGAATATGTAAACCTGTAATTCACTATATAAACTCCTGCAATTTTAAGTAATGAAATACATTAATATTTGCTATTTCTAAAAATTGTGTTCTTAGTTCTAAGCAACCTCTTCTCAATATATCGACATCATCATTACAATATTCAAAAATTTCTCTTTTCTTATTAAATGCATAATTTTTCACTATGCCATTTGACAAACTGTCCTCTTGCTTTTTATTTCATAGCATCAAGACAATAATAATCGTAATCAGGAATTACTCGACGTAATTTTCATTTTCATATGTATTGAATAAATGTGGAAAATATGCTTTCTTCAATTATTTCAAATCAAATGTCTTTGGGAAACTATGAAATGGTGATTGTATGAAAGTGGTACTCTCCACAATTTTTATATCAATCTATTCGATACCCAGTAACATTAATTTGGTTTCTCAATAGATACTACAAGATTTCATTATATTTCAAACATAATACTTCAGAATGAGTTTCCAAACGTAACCTAGAGCATATTGTGCTATGAATGTATAATTTTTGTTTTCTTTATATGTCTGCCCATGACAGAATTCCAGATTTATCTTAAATTTGTAAAAACCGACACCATTAAAATCGTGAACGATGATAGGATTTGGAATATGTGTTCATGTTTATTGTTGAGCTTCACAATCAAAACACATGTGCTTTTCTGTGTGTACAATCAAATCTCTTTGCTTTTCCATATTTACAACAAATTAATTTTTTCCTTCAGTTATATTATTGCGTTCAGAACATTCAGAAACATAATAATTTTAAGTTCATCTTTAGTATAACAACCATTTTAATGCATTTTTGACCACCTTTGACTTCATGTTCTTCAATTTTTCTCTCTAAATTCTACATTTTTGTAATCTCTATTGCATGCAAAATTGATAATTTTCAATTTCTACAGTTCCTGCATGTTCTTCAAATCTCAAACAAATTTTTTCACATTTATAAGCTGTATCACAAACATCTTCAATATAACAGTATCTACTACAATTTTTACAATATATCCTATTTTCTGCTGCTTTGTGTTCAAATTCTTAACATAATATACATATTTTTTCTTCTATTTTACATTTATGTCTGCTCTTGTTGTTATATGGTTTCTTACATCCATTACAGAAATATTATGTTTTTCAGAAATGCTTTTATACTGATTATTGTACAGTAAATTTTCACTGCATCCTCAGGACCACAAAAGATAACCTAACTGAAATTTTCAGCACATGTGATGCGTATTTGGTTATCCAATAATGTTCATCATTTTTAACAGCGTTTCTAGTACATCCTTCATCATTGTATTTGCCTAAGTGATTATATGTAATCGTTGATAGTACTTTTTGCGATTTAATTTGTCACCTTCTCTGAATTTCTTAGTTTTAGCGTCAGTTAGCTCTCTGCCCAGGATAACATTAGTGTGATATATTAACGCTACGATTACTACTCTAGGACAACACAGATTATCACCACTTTTAATTATAGTAATATGCATTTTGGTCTTTTTATCCTCAGTTAAATTTATTATTTTACTGCCTCTGCCACCTCTTGGAATAGCCAACATTTGGATATTAAATGAAGTACTTGTTATATCAATAGATTTATTGGATTTTAACATATTTTTAGGTTTATTACATAAAATGTGAACATATTGTTTAGTAATAGCAAAGCTTTACATCCTGTTGAAACTGGATAATGCAGTTTTGGATTAGCGGTTGTTATGCTTCACTTACCTCCTTATTTGAAGTTACTTCTTTTTTTAGCTACTTGTAGAGTAGAAATAAGTGCTTTCATTATATAATCAATTTTCTCTATAGCTGTATCGAGTTTACAAAATTTATCATCATTAAAAACAACTTTATAGGCAACAGACAAAGCTTGAAAGTTTTAGTTAAATGACCATCACATATCTTTAATATTGAATAAATCATTCTTCAAATGTATGTTCTCTTTTTCTTCTTGATATAGTTTAGGAGTGAATGGATAAATGTCTTTTACTCTTCTTGGTGGTCGAGTTCTTTCAAAGATATGGTCATCAAATCTCCAAGACAATTTATTTTGCCACATGTTTCTGCCTTGATCTAGGCTTTCAGAATAATTCTAGATGAAAAGGAAATTCTTATAAAAGAATTAAATGAATTAATTGTGATTTCTGTAATTTCCTGCGTCCTCTATTACCAAGATTTTGAACTCTAACTTTGAGTTCTGCTGCTTTCCAATTATCGATATTTCTTGTAGGAATAGATAAGTTTTGTGAAGTAATTAAATTAATGGAATTCATGTTTTTCAGTCTGCTGTAACTGGTTAAATTATTTCACTACAAATATGATGAAGTTGGGCAGCTGTAAAACCTCTCAAAATCTGTTCCATTTTAGTCTTGTATTTATATATCTAAAAAACATAAAATTTTTGAAAGATGAGAAACATTGCACTTTTCAAAAGTGAGAAACATTACAATTTTTTTCCATGTTTTCTTTTTATAATAGTCGTTAAGACAATTCTTGGATCTGCTTGAGAGCATATCCCTAGATGTAGGATTCGAGTAAAAACAATGAGAATCTTCAACTACTTGATAACCAATACAGTTTTTGAGGAAGCTCCTGTCTATTGTTCTTCATCATTTTTCATTCACAATAATATTTTCGAAAAATTCTCACTCGAAATTCATTATCACAGTAAGATAAAAAATATTCAAAATGAACTTTGTGATTTTTACACTTATTTTTGACTTTTTTTATTACATTCCTTACAGATATATAAATGCTTATTTCGCTGTGCTGGGGCCGGCGCCAGTAGTATCTCTGACATGAGTACGATTGATTTACAAATACAGAGGTTTGTCGTGGGGCTATGGCTGGTTCAGGATTTAAGCGAGAGCCGACCGCGAGTAAGGTGATCTACACTTTGGGAACAGAAGGCGGCGGTGCACGAGTTGGCGATAGGCTGGTGGGCAGAAGTGAAGACAGCATGCCTGAGTCCAGGTGGCGGTTATCACGTGGTTATACTGGAGGTGGCAGGAGATGGCCAGCGCTGAGTGTTCTCCAGCAACCTCGCTGAGCTGTGGATATGCCCACTTCCTTGGAGGGACACGCTGTTAAGGTCTTGCAAAATGACGGTCTGACATCTTCGCACAATCGCCGCAATATCAAGACACCCAGTTAAGTACTCTAATTACTAAGAATGATTAGTTAACTGTGATTGTGATCGCTCTTGGTATAGTAAGACGTTGCCAGACGTGTGATGTTATGTGTGTTCAATTTTATTTCACGCCTCTTACTAAGCTTCTGCATAACATTGATGAATTTACAGAATGTTAGATCATTAGTTATTATTAGCAAGTGTTTAATTTGCTTATGATATTGGATATTACGTGTCAATATGTCCTCTGCGGGCAATCTGAGTTTTTATTACTAAGGGTTACCGTGTTGTGAGTTACAGGCGAACTTAAGGTGGCCAATGCCTGTGTCACTAAGTTCTAGTGACTGTCGGTTCTCGTGAGCCAGTTCATTTCCCACTCTTAGCGACTCTTTATCAGGTACTGTTTTACTTGAAGAATGGTCTTGTGAGTGAAATTAGTTGTTGTTTTGCCTTGATTTTATAGTGTTAATTTACTGGTCAATCTTGCATGTTAAGGTGTAGAAAAGTTTTTTTGGCCTCCTGTTGTCAGGTATGGTCCATGTTTCAGTGAACTGAAGCAGTGGACAACCAAAGCGCAGAGCTTCCCTTTAGATTACAAGTTTGTCTTACGATTGATGGACTTGGGCTGAGCTCATGTGTTCCTTTTCAGTAGCATTTGCTGGGTTTACATTTCAGTGGCCCACTCGATGTGGGGTTGCAAACGGAGCCACGTCTTGGTGCGAAGTTAAGTATTACTTCCCTCAGTCAGCTCCACCATTCGTGGTTAAACTTTGGCCTTACAACCTTGGGCCTTTTATCTGTTGTTACACATCTATGATTGTACAAAGTTGTAACTTTCTATGATCTAAAAGCCCACCTTACGAGCCAGTGGGCATTTGAATAATTTCGAGGTTTGCTCTGCAAATGTCTCTAGTATAGTAATTTGAAGATTGCCTGAGTTATATTTTAATAAATATGCTCTAAGTATTCATGTTAAAATTGAGGCTTTGTGTCCACTGTTCTTTTACATGTAATGTTAAAGTATTGGAATTGAATAGGTCTTAAATAATGTGCCTTAACTACAGTTGTTTTGTTAAAGTTATGGTCAAATTCAGCCTTCAGAGCGTCTGTCAGTTTTTACGTGAGTTTGATTCTGGTAGTTAATAAACACATTGGAATTGAAATTTTCCCTTTCTTGGGTCAGCCCTTCCACTCCCTTTAGATTTTTTGGTTAAACAAAGCAGGTGTTAAGTAAAAATGTGCCATTTATCCTCTATATAATTATGTCACTAAAAGTTATCAATCCACTGCAATAATGCAGATATTCATAAGCAAAAAAAAACATTATATGAGTTTACTACAAAACAATGTAATTAAATTATGATTAACCACTTATTACAATACTACATTTGATGAACACCTTTTTCTTGAAGATGAATTACCAACATATATGCGAAAGTAATGTAGTTCAGAAAACGTGGCTAAAACTATCAGTTGAACATTTTTAAGAAAATCAGATGATGAACAAACCGTATAGTAATCTGTAATAAAATATTATCTGACTCCTGACAAAATATTATTCGAAATACATTAAATATAGATCAGAACATGAAGAAGAACAACTAGTCTCAGAATTTCAAAATCAATTAAAAATCAAAGGTAGAGAAAGAGAAGAATTAGAAACCAAAAATAAAAAAAGCTACAACAGTTCAATATGAATATGAAAGACTGTAACCCTTAGCTACATGCTTAGCAGCACACCATGCCGCAAACTGCGCATTTCTGGGTTTTGGCAGCTATTATGGGAGGTTTGAGATTGAGCTTCCAGGTATTCCCCCATCATGAATCTCCAGGTGATACCTGTGCCTGTGTGATTTACAGCTAGCTGTCTGCAAACTCTTAACTGAGACACTTCCTCGTTGTGGCAACCTGTACTGCTTGTGTTTATAGGTGTTCTACAGTTATATTTGTAATACACGATGATGAAAGTATTTTTTTACTGCTTTGTTGCTTTTTTAGTACTATACATTTATAAATGAATAATTATTATTACTTCTATTACAAAAGTAAGCTACATTTTGCTTTATTTGTCTAATTGCTTTATTGACTTTTATCGCTTATTTGCTTTGTATTCCTTTCATTATTCCCTCGTTTCTCATCTTTCACGTCTAGGCCTCATAATACGACAGAAGAGATTGTGGAGCTACTAAAAGAGCTCTCTGATGAAGAGCGCGAAGGCAGATTAGAACAAAAAGATACTTTCGATTTTTCAGACGAAAGTGATGAAGAAGAGAGAATTATTGAAGTTGACCATTCCAGCGAGAGTAAGCAGTTAGGGGACGAAGGCCAAGAAACTCTGGAACTGTCAAGTGAATTTCAGTTATTTTTTGAGCAGGGGAAAAGGTCTGAAACATTTTGGCTAAGCAATCCAGTGAGCCAAACCTCGAAAACGTCTTCAAAGGATTTGTTGAAAAATTTTCCTAGACCCGCACGTGTCTCACAGGATTCTAAAACAGAAATTGATGCTTTATGAAGTATTTTACAATTCATATTATAGACAAAATTGTAAATTACACTAATCTATGTATAGAAAGAAAGAGAAGTAATTTCGTCTATTCCAGAGATGGCGATTGTAGGGACACCTCTCAGTCTGAAGTCATGGGTCTTTTAGGCCTTTTATATGTTTTAGATGTCAACAAGAGTCGCAGAGCTGATGCTTCGCTGGCCTGGAAGACGAATGGTACCGGTCTTAAGGGGGCTATGGCTGCTTTTGGAGTAAACAGATTTAGATTTGTACTACAATCCCTACACTTTGACGATTACTGCAGTATATCTGAGTGATGTGTGGTAGATAAATTAACCACATTTAGAGAGGTTTATTCAGAGCTAAATGACAATTTTCAGAAAAGTTATTGTTTATCTGCATTTATCACTATTTACGAAATTCTCCACCCACTTCGAGGCCAATGTGGCTTCGTCGTCTGTATGCCACATAAGCCAGGCAAACATTGCTAAAAAAATGTATGCCTTATGTGATGCAAAAACGTATTACGTATCACATTTTGAGATTTATTGTGGTGTTCAGCGTCCAGGGTAGTATGTACTATCGAATAAGCTGATGGACATCGTAAGCAAATTAGTAGCACCACTGAAAGGTTCAAAGAGATATTTAACAACTGATGACTATAATTCAAGTTACGAACTTGCTATACACCTTCTAGCTACCATGAAGAAGAACAAGCCAGACATCCCTCTTGAGTTTCCCCCTAACCGAAATCGCCTAGTAGGATTAGTTTTATTAAGCTTTGAAGATTGTTGCATTCTGGTGTCTCATTTTCCTAAAAAAAAAATAGTAGTGAAATTTTACTGTCCACAATGCACGATAAGCCAGCTATATGCAAGGAAACGGGAAAACCACACATTATTCTTGATTATAGTGCTACTAAAGGTGTCATTGATTCACATGACCAAAAATGAGCCAATTACTCTATGAGACGAAGGAAAAGGAGGAGGCCACTAGCATTATTTTTCAGATTTTGAGGTAAGTAGGTTGTAAATGCCCATATTATTTTTGTTGCCAGCAATGTTAGATAGAAAAAGGCTAAGGTGTGGAGAATTTATTGAAAACTTGGGATTTAGAATAGTTGAAGGTTAGCTCAAAGAAATCACTGCCCCTAGGTATAAAAGCATACCTGGTCAAATACAAGGAGCTTTCTGATTTACCAGTAATCCCTGAAGCCTCAGGAGAAGGACCAAGATCTTGTACATGCCATAGTGCAGTAAACATCACAACACTAAAACTACAATAACATGCTCAGAGTGAATGCGATTTGTGTGCAAAAAGCATTCCACCTGATAAACTATTTACAATGTCTGCAACATTCCATTAGATGAAGCATGACATCTTAGTATTTATTTTTTCTAAATACTTCTTCATCACTATATTTTTATGCAACTTTATTCCTAGTTAGTCATAAGTAATCAATTATATTTGAAATATTTAATAAAGTATTGTATTTGTCATGATGAGTGATTTGTAATAATTGTACTGCTAAAATTTTATTGCTCAGTAAATATTTAAAAAATGTTATGTGGTATGATTGCTGGAAAATATAAATGCAGCACAGAGGGCCATGCATGTGTACTACCATAATTTTCAGTGTCAAGTGTAGCTAAGGGTTAAGGTTAAACATAAAAACAAAAAATTTGTATATTTCCAAAGCTACCTCAAAAAATATATTCTTTAATCAATAATTTTAAATTAGGAAAACGAGATCAATTGACTATTGGAAACTCTGATTCCAGTTCTTAACATTATGAACAAGATAAATTATATACCTGTTACTATGAAGAATTATATTATGTAAATAGTGCACAAAAATTAATCCGTGAATTTCTTGATGATTTTAGAGATAGTACCTTTTGTATTATATTAAACACCATAACCCAAGATTAATTAAAGTAATGTTGAAAACATAAATGAGCCTTTTGATGATATTAATGATTCAACTAGAAATCAGTTTACAGAAATATACAAGATGGATCCATTTACACCTAACAAAATACAATTAGGTGATGAAAATGTTTAGAATGAGGCATTGGAAGAGGAAATAAAGTTTCAGGCAATTATACAAATAAATTTAATTATGTCTTACTAGAGTGCATTTCACAGACAGAGTGGAAATTGATCACTTTAGTGGTACAAAAGTATGGTATAGTAATATTAAATCAACACAAATTTTACTTCTAAAATAATTCTGATCGTTTCTGTTAAAATTTCTTTTAATACCAAAAACTACTCTATCTTCTTTAATAATATTATAACCAGAATGATATTTATAATCAATACAAAAATTATTTAAACTATCAATAATGCTCTACATATATATAAAATATTTTAATTAGTAAAAATATTGTTGTAGCTCAAACTTTTATAAAATATAAGAAATCTTTTAAAAAGTATTAAAAAATGTGTAGAATTATAATGTCA
Source organism: Schistocerca piceifrons (assembly GCF_021461385.2). Lineage (NCBI taxonomy): Eukaryota > Metazoa > Arthropoda > Insecta > Orthoptera > Acrididae > Schistocerca > Schistocerca piceifrons. The sequence continues at coordinate 891,912,487 of NC_060139.1, forward strand.
GCAGTAGTTACACTCACATCCAGACAGAAATCTTGTTAATGAACAGGTTTCAGAATCATGAAGTTGTCCCTTCTTGGATGAGGGTCTAACTTTTATAAAGTAATATTATTTTTATGTATCCAACTATTACGTTAACCCTTCCACGTCATAAAATTTTGCTGACAAATTCACTTTTTTTACTTTTACAAATCGTACAAATACGTTAAAAATGTTCTATCATCTTTAGTTGTTACTCTGTGTGGACTATGTGTCTCAGTAAACTTTTTTGCACTTCAAACAGTAGATGTGACGTTAATTAGATTCAAATTATTGTTCCATTCTTTCATCATAATATCATTTTATAATAAGTTTACCAAATATGAGTAATTCACCTGCAATAGGTAGCGTTTTAAGAGACTAATTTAGAATTATAAGGATTTTGTCATTCATTTACATATCAGGTAATGGATTGCTGAACTGATTTGGATGCAAAATTTCTAATTTGTCAACATTATATTTTGTATATCTGTTTTGAAATGACTAAGTGATTAATCACCATCTATATTGGCCCCAAATAAAATAATACTGTTTATTTTTAGATCATATCCAAATGTATACTTCAACATTACATTACCCTTGGCAAAATGAAATTTCATTTTCTATTTGTCGCACATTCTGTCCTAAAGATTATTTGACTGACTGAGGAATGGTGTTAAATCTGCCTTTGAGAAGTAATCTGATAAAGTTTTCTCTACATCCCAATTTGCAAAGTATTTAAGTAGGTTAGTTTTATTAAATTGATTGAACTTTCATTGAAGTGTCTTGTAGTAACATAATTACCGAATTGTGTTAGAAAATTTATGTGTTCATGTTTTGTAGCAAGATTGGTAACTCATTTTCTATGTATTGGTATTTAACTGTATCATAACCATTTACAGGATTTTTTCAATCTACCAGTCTGCTGCCTTTAGAGTTAACATACCCTTCAGTTACTCTGAAAATGTTACATAATTCCTTAAGAATGTTTGTCATTCATTTTCTATGTTTTCTAAGTTCATTTTTCCAATAATCATACCATCTTCCGGTTGATGTAGTTTATTTCCAAAAAGTCAGTTTATTAAATTTAAAATATCATTTACGTTGTAATTACATGACAGCTGTCTTAAAACCAATAAAAAGAAATGACCATAAATAATTTCATTTAATGTCTGTATTCTTTCGATGTTATATTATAGAACATTTTTTCCCAAAGAGTTTACTAATTCCTTAGGTATATTACCACCAAATGAATCAAAAACATATTTTATATTTAGGGATTTATAATAACAAACCCAATGAGTACCTACATGATCAGATGTATGTAATTTAATTCTGCCACTTTACAGGTTTTTTGGCTTATTGGGTAATTCACCAATCATGATCACTCGACGAAAGTATTTGATTTTTACAAGCTGCAACATCGTCACGAAAAACAGTCACCCCTATATGAAATAAGTTTCCTTTAACTTACGTCTATGGTGATACACTTTTTGTTAAATGATTACTGGTTTCAGTCTTTAATGACCATCATCAGATCTGCAGCAAAAATGGGTGAAACATGAATACACTCACAAACTGTATACAGTTCAAGAACAATACATAGACCATAATGAAAAGAAGTACTGACAAAATTTACATTTGCACGCTTTAAATATGAAGAGGCATACGTGCTTCATAAAAACAAAATCCTAATGTACAGCAGCCATAGTGGCATCGGCAAATGTTAAATGCGGAATCAGCACCAGCATTGTCAAATACATATAAATAACATCACATGCACGAGCCATGTTGTCAGTAGTACTGCTGTTTAAAACAGGCTGCTGTACAGTAGTCACAAGATGTTTGTGTTATAAGTTTGAGTTATTCCAACTTTTTTGTTATGATAATTTTTATTTCTGGATAATTCTTCACCATGAATTACTGATAATCGATCTATTAACTGATAAACATCATCCATCCAAACATGTTTAATCTGTTTTTTTAAATATTTCTTAATTACACATTCAACTATTTTTTCATCTGAACTTGAGTCTGTGTCAACTGTATTGTCTCTTCTTAAGTTTGGAAAATAATTATCAGTTACTTGTTTTATCAAGATTTATATTATTTAGCTCTACTTGATTTTATTTTACTTGGATTACTATCAGAATATAATGCCTCTGAATGGTACAGTATATTGCATCATTAGATAAATCAACACCATTGAACTTTTTCGCCCATATCACCCATAGTAATATATTTTTTAGTTAAAAGAGTCAGTAATCCATCTGTAAGTTCATATTGTGCATGACCAATAGGTGGTTTATCATAATTGAATGTAGCTGGTAAACTACTAAAATATATAAACTGGCAGAAGGGTCCTACTCCAAAGATTGAATATTCACAATTCATGACATACAATAACTTCTTTCATTTATATTTATTTTTCTAACATGACACTCTGCTGTGTTTCTTTAACATCACTCAACTTTATTTTTTTAGTTGACCCTGGGACTGAACTATCTTTTTTCTCTTCTGTGTCTTTATTCAATACATTTGTGATTCACTTGATGTATAATCATACTTACCAGTAGCATCTTTAGACCACTCGTGTAGTTGTCTAATCAGCAATGAATCTCCAAAACGACCTGTATGATGACAATAGGTTTTCAGTTGTTTTTCAGCCTCTATCTTTTCTTCAATAGTTTTCAGAATATTATCGCCTAAACCTTCGATTCCTTATTTTACTTCTTCAATTGCACTGATAACAAGTTGATATTTTCTTGTATTTCTCATGTTCTGTTCTTGGTTTTTTCCTAAATTCGAATTTTTCTTTCAATTCTTCAGCTTTCTTTCAGTTTTGTTTACCTTCTTTAACAATCACTGTATCGTATTTTGTAACATTTAAAAAGGCAAAAAACATTAACAATATATATTTAAATCCAGAATGAGAGTTTCACTCTGCAGCGGTGTGTGCTGATATGAAACTTCCTGGCAGAATAAAACTGTGTGCCCGACCGAGACTCAAACTTGGGACCTTTGCCTTTCGCAGGCAAGTGCTCTACCACTGAGCTACCGAAGCACGACTCACGCCCAGTACTCACAGCTTTCATACCAGCGCACACTCCGCTGCAGAGTGAAAATCTCATTCTGGAAACATCCACCCGGCTGTGGCTAAGCCATGTCTCCGCAGTATCCTTTCTTTCAGGAGTGTTAGTTCTGCAAGGTTCACAGGAGAGCTTCTGTAAAGTTTGGAAGGTAGGACACAATATACTGGCAGAAGTAAAGCTGTGAGTACCGGGAGTTAGTCGTGCTTCGGTAGCTCAGATGGTAGAGCACTTGCCTGCGAAAGGCAAAGGTCCCGAGTTCGAGTCTCGGTCGGGCACACAGTTTTAATCTGCCAGCAAGTTTCATATTTTTAGATGTTTAAAACTTATATATAACATTCCTGATTAACTGTTATGTCTTGTTTTACATTATTGTTAAACATTTATGAAATGGTGTATTATATTTCTGCACTCAACTACATTTGGTCGTCAGATATTATTTACAGTATTCTACAAGTAAAAAGGATAGTTTTAGGAGTAGTGAAATACGAATGTAATGGAAAAACAATGTAAGAATTCTGTGGCTTGAGATCAAAACTGTATGCTTATGAAGTTGGCAATAAGGAAGAGAAAAAACTAAAGCAGTAAAAAATGTGTTGTTAAAAGTAGAATAAGCCTAGAAGATTGTAAATATGGTTTGTTTAACTATAGAGAACAATACAGGATGATGAATTTCATTCAAAGTGAAAACCATGAAGTCTACACAGGATAATAAGATACATTACTATACCAATGTCATACATTGTAAGAAAAATCAAATAAAGATTTCTCTGTATAAATAGAAACATTTTTTAGCAAGGTCAGCAATGTTAGCAACATTAATTTCCTTAGAGGGACTATTTGACTTACATGTAAATGCATTATATAATACTACTGGTTGTGAATATTTACTGACCAGATATAGAGAAATACTATCTTTGGAACTCAATAATGAATTAAAAATTATTTTACTAATAGATATTTAAACATAATTAGTAATGAAGAAGACAATGTTAAATTAAGATTAAATAAAGAATGAATTGGAATTTACTCTGTGCAAGTCTTTAAAAATCTTATTTTCCTGTTAACTTTCGTAATCTTTAAATAGACAAAACCAAACAGCTGAAACAGTATGGAGACTGTCTGAATTAAAACAATATTAATGAATTTTACAAAGGTAAGTACTGAACGCACGTATATTGACTGTCTGTAAAGAATGTAAAAACAAATACATGAAAATATAAGCTATATGTGAATGTAATAGATTTGCTTACAAATGTACATGAAATCATCGTTAATCGACAGTTCATTAAAATCTATGGTCTCTTTAAGGAGAAAGAATAAGGAAAACTTTGGCTATGGAATAGGACATTCACTGAAGAGCCAAAGAAACTGGTACACCACCTAATATCGTGTAGGTCCTCTTCAAGCACCCACAATTGCCGCAACACAGTGCGACATGGACTCGTTTGGTGGCCAATAGAAGTGTTTAAAATCAGCAGAGTGTTGGTAGAGCCACTTTGTAGCAATTCTGGACGTGTAGGGTGTGGCATTGCCCTGCTTGAATTGCCCAACTCCATCGGAATCCACAATGGACATGAGTGGATGCAAATGATCAGACAGGATACTTACTTATGTGTCACCTGTCATAGTCGTAGCTAGATCTATCAGGGGTTCTGTATCACTCGGACTGCATGTGCTCCACACCATTACAGAGCCTCCACCAGCTTGGACAGTCCCCTGCTGACATGCAGGGTCCATGGATTCATGAGGTTGTCTCCCTACGCTTACAAATTCATCCGCTCGATGTAATTTGAAACGAGACTCGTCCGACCAGGCAACATGTTTCCAGTCATCAACAGTCCAGTGTCGGTGTTGACGGGCACAGGCGAGGTGTAGAGTTTTGTGTCGTACAGTCAACAAGGGTACACGAGAGGGCCTTCGGCTCCGAAAGCCCATACCGATGATGTTCCATCGAATGAATCGCACGCTGACTCATGGTGATGGGCCTTCACAGCTTATCGGTTGTACTTCTGTAACGTTGAACGAGTCCTTCAGACGTCGTTGGTCCCGTTCTTGTAGGATGTTTTTCCGACCGCAGCGTTGTCGGAGATTTGTTGTTTTACCGGATTCCTGATGTTTACGATACACTCGTGAAATGGTCGTATGGGAAAATTCCCACTTCGTCGCTACCTCACTCGTGCGCCGACTATAACACCACGTTCAAACTCACGTAACTCTTGCTAACCTACCGTTGTAGCAGCAGTAAGCGCTCTAACAACTGCGCCAGACGCTTGTGTTTCATAGGCGTCGCCGACCACACTATGGCATTCCACCTGTTTACTTATCTCTATATTTGAATATGCATACCTATACCACTTTCTTTGACGCTTCGGAGTATAAAAATCGTTTTTATTTATTTTCTTCTGTTCGGTTTTGGTAAAAATGATACCTTTTTATAATAAGTGAAGGTAGTAAAAATATTTATCCCTCTTAATTCTCTATGTATTTTATAATAAAATATTCGTTTTTTTAACGAAAATAAGGGAGTCCGACCTGCAGTCTGGACTGTTTTGGGTAAAGTTTTTAAAGAAAACGAGTGAGGCAGGACCTGCTGAACTATTCTGCTGACATAGAAAAGTACGCAGGTGCGGGCAGATATAAGTCCTCGAAATGTCGAGGAGATGAAGTATGAGGACTGCTTCGGTATCGATGTGTGGCCGGGAGTTATCGGTGACAGAACCATAGGGCCATACGCTGTACCACACAGATTAACAAGTGCTGTGCATCATCGATTTCTGCGAGATGAATTACCAGCGCTTTTGGAAATAGACGACTGCTGGTTATGTACGACATTTCACCAGCGTATTATCTGCCGATTGTGCGACAGTACCTCACTGCTAACGTTTCGTGTCCGATGGATTTGTCAAAACATCTGGTAGCCTGGCATCTTCGTTCACCAGACTTTCAGTAAATCCATTGGATTTCTTGCAATAGGGACATTTAAAGGCATTGGCATACGCAAAGCCGACAGGCAATATGAAATCCTTAGTCGATGGCATGACCAATAAATGTACGCAATCCGAAAGGACCCAGACGCATTCTAAAGGGTACTAATTCACTGTGAAAACTGGATGGTAACTACGTACAACGTTGCGTATAGAAACTATTTCTATGTAACAGTCAGATGGCAAGGAGAGGACTGATTGCCCCGTATCTCAACAAGTATTGATTACTGGACATACAATGAAAGGAAATTTTCTTCTAGTTTTAAACAGTATTACTTCCCGTACGAAAACTCGACGTTGTATAAACCGGATGCCGAACAGCGATAGAGCTGTTTATTTTAAGCGTATCTTTGTAGTGCCAACCACTTATTTTGACAAACACGGCAAGTAACTGGTTCCATGGCCGTGATGCAGACTATGTTTTCTTGTACAACTGTCACAGTGCCCATAAATTCGTATTGTCTGGAACCAGAGTGCACACGTGTGAGTTCTTTGTTAACAACGTATACAATGTTTCTCTGGTGGTATTAAAGCATCCTTTGTCCACGGGTGATAACTAACGGATCCTCTGCTTCTCTTTGTTATTCGTACGGTAGTAATGTATTACCGCGCTGGAGATTTTAAGAACTGCTTTTTGTCTGTGTTTCATTCAACAAACAGTTTGTTATTTTCTGTATTAAGGAAAATGTACTGTCTAATGGAGTGGGATCTTTTGCACAGATGACTTATGTTTATTTATGTGTACTGGAGAGATAGGAAGGTTGGAAGTCCTGAGAAATTTATGCATAAAATGTGGCTCTGTTATGGAAGATCAATTGCCTACATGTGCCAGACAAAGGGTGCATGAAACTGAAAGATTCGCACTTAAAGTTACCAAAGAAGCAAGAAGTGCTAAAAGGAATGTCACGCAGAAGTTTGAAGATGAAGAAATGATGCAGGATGAAGACTATGTTTCATGAATGTTCTGAGACACAGTTTAATTGGACTCATATCTTCATTCGCAATTTCCCACAAGTTGTATTTTTCAGAAGTCAGGTACAAATATTTCCTAAGGTTTGTAAGGCATTGCTCTATATTTTGTATCCTTGTAATACATATAATAGGTGGAATTAAACAGGTCTAGTACCTCAGCCGTCATGTCGTGCATATCTGGTAAAAATATGGTCTCCTTCAAGTGTGTAACATTGGATTGAATGGTGCGTCAACATGAGGACGCATTTTGGAAAAAAAACTGCACCAATTTCTTTGTAATTTTTTAAAAACCCTAAGCAGCTTCAAAAATATTAAAAATACTTCTAATTTGATTAGAAAGTGTGTTGCATTACCAGATATCCACAAAAATCTGTAAGACATACATATTATTAACAGTGCTTGAAAGAAATAGGTGCTGATTTTCACATAATATTCGGCCGGAAAAGTACCCTGTATCCTTAAAGCGATTACTGAGATTATATCCCCTTTACTATAGCATTCGGTTCATTTCTTTTTGGTAACTTGTGTCGTTTGAAATGAGAAGTACCGCAGACTACAATTTTGTCAGTCCCCAGAACACATGATACTAGTATGGAATGTTATATCAGAATCTAATTCATGGAAGTATCCATAGGCACTTAAGCCTTGCATTACTGTAAGCTCTATCTTTATTGAAACAGGTTAACTAATAGGAATATCATTGCAAGTAATTGTTATCCGAAGAGCAAATATTAACATTGTTTCTTCTCCACCAATATGTAAAGAAGAATTCAGCACGCGACTGCATAGCGGATGGTGGTGGGTAATCGCACAAATAAGAATTTTTACTGAAAATACCCAGAATTTGGAGTGGGTCATGGCCGAATATTTCCGCTGTAGCCTCTATAGTTCCATGAAGTTCCACCAGGTGGCAGCGCTGTACATAGCTTTCAAAACGCCGTCTGTTCCTAGCTGATAGCAGTCATTGAGCTTCTCTTGACGGAAAACCAGAACGTCACAGATATTTGTAGGTGTTTTCAGGGTGTTTACGGAGACTCGCAGTGAACAAAAGCACGGTGAGTCGAGCGATCCGTCAGACATAATCGCAACAATGTCGCGCAGACCTGACCGATCACCCGCATGCGGGCCGTTCGCACACAGCTCAGACTCCTCCAATGCTGGAACGTGCGCACACTCGCACTCGAGGTGATCGATGGACCACGATCAAACAGCTCGTTCTTCATTTGGACGTCTCTGTTGGTAATGCTGCAACATTCGTCCACCAGTTGGGATAATCAAAGATGTGTGGCCACTTGGTTCCTCGCCTCCTAGCGGAAGATCATAAACCGCAACCAAGGACCATCTGTACGGAAATGTTTGCGCGTTACGAGACTGGCCATGACCACTTTTTGTCCAACTTCGTCACAGGCGATGAAACATAGGTTCATCACTGGAAAAAAAAGAACGGCTATCCATGGAGTGGCGCCGCACCACCTCCCTTGCGAAGAAAAAGTTCAAAACCACACCCTTAGCCTTTAAAGTAATGGCGACGGTCTACTAGGACTTTGAAGTGGTTATTCTGTTCAATGCCTTCCATTATGGTGCAACGATCAACGCTGAAGTGTGTTTCGCTACCCTTAGGAGGTTGAAGAAAGAACTTCACTGTCTCCGTCGCCACAAAAATGTAAACGGGCTTTTCTTTCTCAATGATAACGTGAGATCTCACACAAGTCAGCGCAACCTAGAGGTCACAAAACTTCATTGGACTGTTTTTTCCGCATCAACCCTACAAAGTGGTACCATGCGCTTATACAGGTCCTCCCAGTAACGTGCCGTGAGACTATCGCATTCGACGGAGATTGTATTGAAAAATAGGAAGCCTGAATGAAACCAACCCTCCTTGAGAAAAAAGAGCGTAGCACTGCTTACTGGGCGCCACTCGTAGTACCCATTTTCCTTACTCTTCAATTCATGCATAGGGTGACTGTAAAGTGGCTTTGAATATACGTTTGTACGCGTCCTAATCTCTCATATACTACTCACATGATACCTACACGAGGTACACGGTGAGGACAGCATAACGATTGCACAATCTTCTTCGAGCATACGAAAGCGTGTTTTATTCGAAGAATTTCCATTTAATTGCCCCAAGCATTTCAATTACACTTACATATTGACTACAATGGCCTTTTATAATCCGAGTTATACGCCTTTCAATTTGTTTGATGTCTGCTCTCCCGACTACTCGATAAGGGCTCCAGACACTGGAACAATAATGTGAAATTGGCCACAGTCGGATCTAGTATGGTATTTCCTTTACAGACGCAATGATTTTCCCAGAACATTGCAACAAATCTATTCACCTTCGTCATATTGATTTTACGTGACTATCCCATTTAAATTTACTTCTGAGTGTTAATCCTAAATAACTTATACCACGAGGAACATTCGAAATGTTCACCATTAATATTGTAATCATCTAATACCGGGTAAGCTAACGTGCTGCGACGAAAATAAACCACAATGTACATGAAACGAAGGAAATTATGAAGGGTCACAATAATAAAAGGCTCTATAATTTTGTCATTGCAATTCATTAATGTGGCCTAATCACAATGAACAGTTGAGGACAGTGTTTTTGATTACAAATACGCTCTAAACAAAAAAAGTTACAGATCGACACAGGCCGAAGGAATTATTCGAGTGTGACGGAAATCGGTAGATGTGATCTACAAGGACCAACAAAGAAATGGTTACAATTTCTGAAAAAATGGATGATTTATTCAGGAGGAAGAGGTTCACAAGCTGAGCAAATCAAAACCGTGTTGGTTGAGCTCTGGTCCTTGTGCAAACAATTATTCTACTTGGAATTGATTGAATGAGTTGTTAGATGTCACCCTGAGGGATATCGTGGCAAATTCTATCCAACTGACGCTCTGATCGCCAAAATCTCGAATTAGTTGGAGGGTCATATCCATAACGCTCCTAATGTTCTCAGTTGCAGAGACATCCGGCGATCTGGCTGGCCAAGTAGGATTTCGCAAGAACGAAGGCAAGCTGTAGAAACTGTCAACATATTTGTGTGGGCATTATCTTCCCCGAATATGACCCCAGAAAGGCTAGTCTTGAGCCGGCCGGTGTGGCCGTGCGGTTCTAGGCGCCTCAATCTGGAACCGCGTCACCGCTACGGTCGCAGGTTCGAATCCTGCCTCGGGCATGGATGTGTGTTAGGTTAGTTAGGTTTAAGTAGTTCTAAGGTCTAGAGGGCTGATGACCTCAGATCTTAAGTTCCATAGTGCTCAGAGCCATTTGAAGCCATTTGGCTAGCCATGAATGGCACCAATGGTGCCGTGGATGACAACCAAAGGAGTCCTGCTATGTAAAGAAATCGCATCCATCCCATCACTCCTGGTTGTTGGACTGGATGGCGGAGCGACAGTCAGGTTGGTTTCCGACCACTCCACGACAACTGACTTCAATGAGATTCCAGGCCAAAGACGTGTCCAGCGATATTGGTGCGGTCCCAAAATGACTGTCGTCCACCATACGTCCAGACATCCAGGAGTGGTGGTCTAGAGTGCCATTTATTTTCACAACAGGATCCTTTTGGTTGTTTCCCGCTCCAGCCTTACAGCAAAGCGGAAAGACAACGATATTATACGCCCCGTTTCGCTGCTCTTCATGGCTAGCCACCCTGGGCTTCCATCTGAGCAAGATAAAGCCCGCCCGCACACGGTGAGAGTTTTTACTTTACCTGCGAGCAAGGCTGCCGGAGCTCTCCCCACTTGAGAACGTTCGGAGCATTGTCAGCAGGGCCCTCCAACCATCTTGAGATTTTGACAACCTAAAGCGCGAACTGGCATAAAGTCTGCAAGATATCCGTCAGGAGGACATCCAGTAACTCTGACAATCAATGCCAAGCAAATGTCTGCTTACATAAGGACCAGCGGTGGACCACGCTTCGCTGACTTGCTTAATTTGTACAGTTGTTTTTCTTGAACAAACTATCAAGTTTTTTTATAAACTATAATCATCTGTTTGTTGGTCCATGTATATGACATATACCGACTTCCGTCTTACTCGGATAATTCCTTTGTGGTTCTTTGCCCTGTCATGCCTGAAATCGTTGACATTCTTGTTTCCAAGTCACTATGCGAGTGACCTATGACACCGTGTCCTGTTGAATTTGAAACCTGCGACACATATTTCTTGCTTCCAGCTCAGCCAGCCACGATAGCGCTACTCTCGCTTCAGTTTTGGGCAGAAGACGCAGTCGGCGACGCTTGTGCCACTGTTAGCTGCACTACGTGCTGACCTCTTGTGGCGCGAAACTTCCGTCAGTCAGTCACCTGCTCCACTTGCGAGGATACATCACCCGGAAAGCAGTGCCATGACCACAGTGGAACTGTCTGGAAGCCTTCGGCATCGCCAATGTACAACAAGGTGATTTTCGATTGGGAGTTGGTGGCCAAGGCTGATGTAGCGAGCTGCACTTGGAGGTGTGAGCATTACAGTGGGATATGACACCAGTATTCGTAATGCGACTGTTTGAAGAGTCATATGGTGGCACTGGACCTGTATGGAAGCATTCGCCCGAGCAGCTTAGTGGCCCAGACAGAGGTGCGATGATGGAGCTGTCAACGCAGTCAGTCGGTCAACAGCCAACGTATGCAAAGCTGGTGTGCCTTGGGACCGGGACCGGCACTTCGTTAACGGTCGACATGGGGCGTGGCCACGGAGTGTGAACAATACAGGACATGGGAGAATTTGGTCTCTTTCCTGGGAGTGATCCTAGAAAATATACAGACAAGGGCTTCTGTCTTAGAAGAGGAGCTCTAGCATTAAGCTTTAGTGACCGACAGTAGAGTATTGATCGGTCGAGTTGATTCAAACCATTTTTAGAATATAGTGAAGTGCATCGACTAGCGATTTGTCCGCCATATTCCACACGGACTGTATGCACAGAGTGGTGTGTTCAGATTACTGTGGCTGTTGGGTGTGCGTTTGTTTCTCGAAACGAGAATTATATTAATTTCGTCTCTTATTGTTACACTTGAGCGTAACCGAAACTGCAGTTGCTATTGTACAGAGAAAAGTAATTCGTTATTTACGTAGGTGGTATTTTAACTATTTAGTGTTGCTAGTAGTGAGATCCCAGTTAAATCTAAGAGCTGCTTTTCTGATTTGTTGTCAGTATTAAATGGTTTTGTTTGCTAAATATTCTCATTTTGTCATTATTGTATCTTTTGGGCAAGAGGCTCAATATTACGCGCTATTTGTTTCCTTGTGGTTGCACCCGTTTTTTTTGTGTGAATGGCAGGTGTTAATTTCCCACGGTTTTAAAATTGTGCTGAAGAAATTTTAATTTATTTATTGTATTGCTCTACTGCCTTTGCCTTAGAACCTACAACTGTGTCACATATTTCTACTCAGTTTGTTAAACTGCCGTGTTTAACGTCGAGGAAGGTATTTTTGATTTAATGAAGTCTGTTTTGTCAGAGTAAGCCAACACCAGCACAATCTCCAGCCCAAACCCCACTCCAACCAAATCCTACTTTACAAAGCATAGTCTTCATTAAGGAGACGTCTTAAACATTTTTTATGAATAGGCATGTAATCAGGTTTCTCTTCCATGTATTACTTTGACAGAAAGTGAGCTCCTTGACCCAACACCGGCCGGAGTGGCCGTGCGGTTCTAGGCGCTACAGTCTGGAACCGAGCGACCGCTGTGGTCGCAGGTTCGAGTCCTGCCTCGGGCATGGATGTGTGTGATGTCCTTAGGTTAGTTAGGTTTAATTAGTTCTAAAGTTCTAGGCGACTGATGACCTCAGAATTTAAGTCGCATAGTGCTCAGAGCCATTTGAACCTTGACCCACCAGCCGAACTTAACTGTACGATACGAGGGCTGTGGTGCCTAGTGAAGGCGAAAAACAACATTCAATTTAGTACAGCCATCTGAAGTATGAGGCGATGTATGAGGAGAGGAATGATGTATGAGAGTACTTGCTGAGCATTCAGCATTGCCGATGTATGTATTTATTCCAGATGTAGTAGTCCATTCCTTCTCTCTCTTGCTGTCCATGTCTTCCCACATCCCGTCTGTTTATCTCTATCTCCCCCTTTCTCTAACTCTCAACCTGCTCCAACCCTCACTCTCTGTCCATCTCCTCCTGTCACTTTTTCTGCCCATCTGCTACTCCCCCTTCTTTTTTCTGTTTATCTGGTTTCCTCACTATCTCTGTCTATCTTCTACTTCTGCATCTGTCCATCTGCTCTATTTCTGCTCACCTCTGAGTCCAACTCCACCTGCCCTTCTATCTCCTCCTGTCCGGCTCCAGTAGCTGAGTGGTCAGCGCGACAAAATGTCTATCTTAAGGGCCCGGGTTCGATTCGCGACTGGGTTGGAGATTTTCTCCGCTCAGGGACTGGGTGCTGTGTTGTCCTAATCATCATCATTTCATCCCCATCGACGCGCTAGTCGCCGAAGTAGCGTCAAATCGAAAGACTTGCACCCGACAAACGGTCTACCCGACAGGTGGCCCTAGTCTCCTCCTCAATCCATCTCACCTCCTCCTATCTCTGTCCATCTTCAACGCCCCTCTCTCTGTCCATCTCTTCTTCCCCCCTCTGTATCTCTCCAGCTCCCCTTTCCTTTCTCTGCGTTCCCTCCTCTCAATCTCTTTGTCCTACTCCTATTCCCCATCATCTTGTCTGTCTCCTCCTCTTCCATTTTTGTGTGTGTTTCCCCCTCCCCTCACTCCATTCATTTCGGCCTCCTCCATATCTGTGTCCACGTCCTCTTTCCGGCTACCTGTTTCTCCACATCTTCCTCACACGTGACCTAATAAGAGGTCGACGATTCTTATATCATTACAGATAGTAAGTAATATGTCTACCAAGTTTGGTTGATGTCAATACAACGCATTAAGGGGAGGTTCTTGTAGCAGAGGCTTTGCACGCATACCTACTTGTCAAATGCATTTCACATTTATTTCCTAAATGTCACTCATATACACATATATCACCTGTGTCTTTAGCGATTTTCGCCATATCTTTCCTTTTTCACGCAGCTATATGTTCACGATGCAATATTGCCGTATTTCTCGTACAGTGATATAATTATGCAGGTATGTTCAGTGGTGTGTATTAACACTGGCTACAAAATGTGTAGTGAGTACAGTTAGCCTACGGAAGTAATAAATCAAAATGACATGCCTGATGTGGCAGATTTATGCATGAATAGACAAAATGTACAAAGTGATAAACTTTTCTTCCTTTCATCATGTTAAGTGACTTCTCCCCGAGAAAAAAGTTTCCTAAAGGTTTAAAATCATGTGTATTGTTTTCTGCAAGTCCCTAAGTGCTCTCATTCTCAAATACTGTATGAAAAAAGTATGTATATTCGCTCATCGCAGACTACACTTTCTTATCTCCCCCAACACCTTTGATAGATAGGTGTTCTTATCCCAATTGCGATACTTTCCAGACAATAAGTGATATTTATACCAAATTTGGTTGAAATCGGTCCACTGATTTAGGAGGATATGAGGATCATACATGCATATGGTAGCGTACTGACAAGTAACGCCTTAGAATTTTTTATGTAAAAACTTTTCTCAAATAAAACAAATGCTATTAACATTCCACATTCTCATCCTTCACGTTAATATATTTTTTCTCAACATAGTCACCCTGTCGACACACACATTTCTCCCAATGACAGACCAGTCTGTTGATACTGTCAGTCTAGAATGTTTGACTTTGTTGATGAGCCACAACCCCACCTCTGCTTGCACCGCTTCACTATCAAAGTGAAGTCCTCGAAGGTGAAAATCGGAATAGGGCTAACTGCGACCCTATGAAGGATGATCGATGATAGTGAAGCCAAGGCTTCAGACTGTTGCAGATGACACATCACTTGCGTTTCGTCTTACATTGTCATGCTGAAGGAAAGGTGTTATATGTGTGCACGAAAACTTCGAACTCGAAAGATGATTACATCACGTTATATCTCACGCATCGACATAGTTACTTAATACACCGCCACGTTACAGGCAACATGCAAAAAACAAGAATAAAGAAGTGGAGGGTTAATAACGTTTGTTTTGTTTAAAAATCTTTAAGAGTATTCACATAAAAACTTAGGACATATTACTTTTCTGTCCACCCTCGTAGACACATGCATACATACATACGTAGCACGTACATCAATTTTTGTGGTATGATAAGATTTTCTGGTGCTGCCAGTGACGATCGATACAAAAATTGACAATGTGTGATATAACATCCAACATGTCAGCAGACTGTTACGGAAGATAATGTCTATGTGGCTCAGGATGAACTTCACTATCTGCTTTTGAACTTGGTCTAAACGTTTTTCATGCTACATCAGGAAGTTGGCAGTAGAGCGAGGAACAGAGAACGAGTGCATTTCCTGATCGCCTGATTGATGAGGTCACACCCCCTCAGTATTTTCTGGTGGAGTAAAGTTGTAACATACTGTTGAAAATGAGTATTCCCTCTGGTATAATTTCAAACTCTGGTAGGTTCATCTCTGGCTATGGATTAATGCTAGCTATGCGCTGCCACTCCTGCATCTCTTTTGACGCCTTTCGAATGTGTTATCACCGATAAACAACACATAATGTGGTTGTTCACGCATTTATTACAGCACTGCAATCAGTAAGGAAAATGACAACAGTCAATAGAATGTGTCACTTCACTATGTATCAGACGGTCGAAAGACATCGAAAGATAAATAAAATGAATGTAATGGAATGAGGTAAAACAAGTATTATAGGAGTTCAGATGGAACTGTCTTCAAGTTTTGACAACTACTGTCGTCACTAAAAATATTTTGAATTCAACTGCTTCCTTTTTCTCATTTTTTCGCCTTTCATAAAACGCTATAAAACTATGAATGGTCCGTTAATGAAGCGCTACTCACTTTTATATCGCAGACTTGAAAATATTTGTAATTTATGTTTCTCCCTCTTTCGGGATAACTATTTTCCTTTTCTGTTCTTTTTTATTTTATTTTATTTTCATATCCTATGTACTTAAATAATTGTTCAAAGATTTGTCGAATCTGAAACAAATTTCGTTGTTATTACTGCGAAGAGTTTGAAGATCATTAATTAATTCGAAAATTTACATAATCCTTTGAACCATACTGATAATTTCTTTTGATGTCCTTTTCCTTTGTAGTATTTTAAATTGGTATGTTACGTACTTAATGGAGACCATTTCGTGAAATATAAGTATCTCATTGGTAATTAATATTTTTTCTGGGAAATAAGAAAAACAGAAAGTAGTAATAAATGTATAACGTCAATTAAGACTTTATGTTTAAGAGAAATAGAAACGAGAAACGATTGCAACGAGTCTCAGCAAAAGAAACTGTACAAATCTGTTTTTAAAGTTGTATCTTGGACAGGTAAACTCGCGAAAATTCATTTTCTTCCTAACCGAAACCATTCTATACAAAAATATTATAATGTATAGCAAACACCTTTTTATTCCAAAATAATCGATATTCTGTAATACAGACATTACCTCTAGCCAGCCTAAGAACAATGAAAAAAGATTGATACACTTCTCCTTGCGACCAGCAGAAGAACAATCGCCACAAATCTATTATTTTTCTTTGTATTTACGGTATATAGCCAAATGAGCTACAGTTTACTTTGTCTGAATAAAACACTTTTTACGTTAACTCATCAACATTATTTATACATTAGTTCTTGTCTGGATGGGTGCGGTAGCGTTATACATTACATCTGGGCGTAACAGTGCAGCCACGTGTTACCAACTCGCGCAGTTAACGTGACTTTCTGCATAAATTTCCATTGTACCACATCTCCGCCGCATAGTTAGAGATTGTCCATCACTTGCATGTGTGAATCCACGTAACATAAAAGACACAACAACAGGGTTTCAGTACAGTGTCGTCTTGGGTAAATTAAAGAGACCTTTCGAGAAAAGAGACCTAATTGGACGAATATCAAGAGCTGCGACAGCGAGCCAGTACTAAGCAATGGAGGGATAGCTGAAACGTTGAAGGAATATGTAGAAATGATACGGTAGAGAAATGAACCTGAAGACAATATTATGGAAGATGAAGTACATGAAGGTGACACGTGAGATATGATGCTGAAAACACTAAAAGGCCAGTCGAAACAACGCTCATTGCCTAGGTGACATTGCCACAGAATTACAGGGATCCTTGTGGCAGCCAGTCGCGGAAGAACTATTCAACGTAGAGAGCAACACATGTCAGGCACGAAAACTGAACTCAGGTACCAACATGAATATAACAACTCCAGTCGCTAAAAAGGCACGTGCCTAGAGGTGTGACTATTACCGAAGTATGAGTTTAGTAAGTCTAATACAAATTAATCACAGAGTAATGGAAAAAACTATTAGAATCTGACCCCATGGAAATTAGTGTGGGTTCCAGAGAAATATAGGGACTTGTAAAACAGTACTGACCCTACGATTTGGCTTAGAGGGTAGTTAAAGAAAGTCAAAGTTTCGTGTATTGTCTTTGTATATTTAAAGTAAACTTTTGGTAATACTGATTGGACTATACTATTTGAAATCGTGAAGGTAGCAGGGACAAAATTAACAGGGCGCAAGTTCATTCACAACTTGTGCAGAGACCAGACTGGTGTTGTAAGTGTCGAAGAACATTATGGGAAGCGGTAGAGTGAGGCAAGGTTATAGCCTAGACGCTAGACAGTTCATCCAAGAGGAAAATACCAGATTATGTAATGCGGTGGTACAGAATGCTGAAAATTAGATGAATAATCAAGTAACTAATGAGGAGTTGCTAAATCGAATTTGGAAAAAAATGAAGTGTATGATATAAACCGATTAAAAGATGAGGCTTGGGTATAGGACACATCATAAGGCATCACGAAGTCATCAATTTAACAGTGGAGGGAAGTGTGGAAGACAAAAATTCTAGAGGGAGACCACGACTTGGCTAGAGTAAGCAGTATACCCGGATGTAATTTGGAGCAGTTGTGCAGAAATGCAGTACTTTCATATAATGGACCAGTGTGAAGGGTTGCATGAAATCAGATTAGGACTGGCGACAACAACAACAACAATACTTTTTTCTTACATACTATTCTGTATTTAACAAATTATAAGTTATAGGAAATAAAATGGTTAGGATTCTTAGTTAGAATGCTATTATTTGCTATTATTGTGAAGTCCTGTTACTAGAAATGAGTCGGTATTTTTAGCGCAGTTGTAGCGTCGAAGGTTGATCTCAGTATGTTGTCTAACACGGGCAAAAAGAAATAGGTGTACAAATTTATTAAGCTTGTTTCTAAATGAATTAATTTGCAACTGTGGGCTCTTTAAAGAGTATATTACATTTTTCATTAATACCAAAAGCGTTGTGTGTATATTTTGAGTGATAATTTCACAAACACATCTTGAAGTACCGAATCTCATTTTTCATTTGTTAGTCTTGTAATTTCAATACAAGTATTTCCGTACGATTTTATGATATAGATGTGTTTATACACATGTCACCAACAGCAGCGCTGCTGGTTTCTGCAGTCTATTTAAAATATGTGAAGTAGTAGTATATCAAATGAGGTGCCTAGGTACTTAACTATAGTTTCAAGACACGTGCCACAAGACCGAAAAATTTAAGTCTGCTTACCTCACCCTGTTCAGAAATTAAAAATTTTAATGAAGCGTCAGGTTGTTTCACGAATACCTACAAAATTACCATCTGGAACACTGTAAATTGTAATCCGTTCACATTCTAGAAATTTTTACTTCTACAGCACAGGACTCAAACTGTAAATCACTGCAAAACCTTTGTGTATTAATGATTTCATACTGGTACCTCTCCTCCACGGAAATGGTAACTCCCGCTTCGCCTTCATTGTTCAGTACTTATGCTACCTGAATAGCTCAATTAACTTTAATATTAGGCCCTAAGTCACCACAGCGAAACAAAACCAAACTACACAAACATAAATATTAGGCAGAGAAACGGATCTATCCCAGCCAGCAGTAACGATGGCGATTTGTCGGGTGCTTGGGAATTTCTACCGAGTAATGAATGATAACAGCAATCTGCAATTTGCGCACACGCGTGCGTCTCACGGACAGATCGCACGACCTGGCGACAGACTGCTAGGCATGCTGAGCCCTGAGTGCGGTTCTAAATGTTCTGCGTAAACCACATGGTGCCAGTTTACGGACTACCACAAACGAAGATCATCCCGGCAGCAAATTTATCAATAGGTGAGTGAGTACAACAGTGAGAGAACCCATCACCATTAGAACACTCCACTGTGAGCCATATCGAAGCTTTGAAAAACGGCAGCCTCTTTTATCAGCTGTTCGTCTTGGCACATAAATCAGGATACTGATATCGTGAAATTGAAAACGAGAAAAAGAATTAAAGCGTATAATTCTGTATTGTGTTACAACTCGTCGCTCTAACTTGAATCGTTACATAAAATATGACATTTTCCTATGAAGGCTAACGTGTTCTGGTCACGACGAAGCCTCTTGCTGTACGAACACTATACAATTTAAGCGGCGAATCGACAGCAGAGACCGTGAAACATTCCTATATTAAAGCTTCCAAATGATATTTCGAATGTTAACTTACTTTAATTACATCATTTTGTTGTTTATTTAATAACGGGCATTCCCAACAATTCGTGTGAGGGATTATCCCCACTGGGGATTAGCACATGAACAATGTCATCGGCATTTTGTCGGCGATGGAGCCGTGTTATTAACCATATCTGTCACGCGACAGGCAGACTATTCACCAGCTACAATGGCAACCGCACTTCCTGTGTATCATTACAGTAACAGGCACTATGACACATGACGAAAAAATTACAGTAGCGTGGGAACATCACCTGAAACGAGCGGCACCGTACCAGACACAGTTCTAGCAGGACAAAAATGGCCCATTGAGAAGGAATTACTGACTAAATAGAATGGAAAATGAATGAAATAAAAGCAAACGGTAACGTGACTAATGAGATTACTTGTCAAATTAAATCTGAGATCGAATAAAATACATCAAGACAAACAATGTCTGAATTAAAGTTTAAAGACGTGCGAAACAGAGATTTGTACTTAATACTAGTAGAATAAAGTATAAGGCACCCTGTATGTTCTTAGGCTTACTGGAGGTGGTACGAAACAGCCTTAAAAGCTTGTAAGAATGTTGCAGGGTAGTTGTGGCTGAGAAATAATTGCCAGGAAATAAATTCGCCGTTTCCGAGTTAATTAACACGGAGGGTAGCCAATCAGGGCGTTGCGTGCGTTAATTCAAGCTGCCCGCTAGAGACAGTGTCACCAAATGTGTTCTTTGTTCGGTTTCCTAAAACCGAACAAGAGACGAATACAAAAATCGAACGTGGAACAGTAGGAAGGATCGAACATGAGCCAAAGGCTGAGCAGTCTAGTGCGCTTTCATCTACGGTATGAGAACAACTGACACTATTTGCATCTGGATGCCCCCTTCAATTTGTGCCAGCAACTTCCTGACAGGCTAACGTCATTGCTAATTAACTAGGAAACGGCGCAAGGTATCGAATTTTTTTCTTAACAATTATTTCTGAGCGCAACCGACCCTGCAACACCCTTACAAGCTTTACGGACTTTCTTGTCCATCCTGTAGAATGCATGGAATATAATAACTCTTAACAGCCTGTTCACATACGCTTTCAGAGCTGTCAGACACACATGTAGAAAATGAAAGATTTTCGCATGGCAAACGGTCTGAAATGCGGCACTCCGATGCGGACAGAAGTGCTACAGCACCAATGCTCTATGTTGCACTGGCCATCGCAAATGGGAGGGGTCAGCGACTGACCCCACAACCATCACACATTCTCTATCTAGGATAAATCACATTACTTATGTATTTCCATAATTTTGGCAGATTAGAGGATTAAAATGTTGATTATTGTTACTGGGAAAGGGTTTCTGGGACATTTTTAGTAAAAAATAAAGTTTTTTTATATTTATTTGTATTAATTTCACAATTACTAGGATTACCCAGATTCATATTCAGAACACTTTACAGTACGAACTACTGCTTCTTTCTTGGTATGTGCAGGGCAGATATACTTCCTGCAAGAAGTGCAAGCCTTCATGTACTTACGGTGTTTGCCTCTGGCGCATAATTAACAGCGTCCTTTCTTTGGCAGATTATGCACAGCTGCACGTGTTACTTTCCGTCGCGGCTCCGTAACGTTGTTTGCTCTGCTCACAGCACCTTGATTTTCATTACACTCATACCCAAAAGTTGATAACGCTGTAGTGTATTTTGAGTGTAGGCCTACAGCATTTTGAGCGCGTCTTTTCATGTTTAGGTCATAAAGTTCACGAGCAAGATCTTTCAGGTACTTCTTTCTTCCAGAACTCTTTGTCGGGTAATTCTTTGTCCATCCCTTGTGTGTGTATCTTGAAATACAACATATGAAGCCGGCCGCGGTGGTCTCACGGTTAAGGCGCTCAGTCCGGAACCGCGCGACTGCTACGGTCGCAGGTTCGAATCCTGCCTCGGGCATGGATGTGTGTAATGTCCTTAGGTTAGTTAGGGGACTGATGACCACAGAAATTAAGTCCCATAGTGAAACGAGAGTGGACTGGAAAACCAGAAGACTTATAAACTCACTGTACCTTAATCAAAAAGTTTCAGTTAAAGTGAGAGGAGAAAGTACGAACTGGATCAGACTAGGGAAAGGAGTAAGACAAGGATGCTGTTTATCACCTACTCTTTTCAACCTGTACTTGGAAAATATGATTGACCAATGCTCATTAGATGACAAAGGAGTAGAAATTGGAGGAAGAAGAGTAGGGTGCTTGAGATTTGCTGATGACATGGTCCTTCTAGCCACAGGGGAAAAAGAATTACAGGATTTGGTGGACACCATTGCAACTAACGGAAAAAAATATGGAATGAAAATTAACACAAATGAAACAAAAGTATTGGCAATAGGAGGAAATAAGGAACTAAAAATTGTGCTGAATGGAGAAAAACTAGAACAGGTGCAAAATTTTAAGTATCTTGGAAGCAGGATAGACACCGACTGGAAGTGCACCACAGAAATTAAAACAAGGATAGCAATGGCAAAAGAGGCGTTTTATAAGAAAAGGAGAATCTTCTGCAGCGGTATGGACAGAGAGCTCAGAAAGAGACTCATAAAATGTCTTGTATGGAGTGTTCTTCTATATGGCGCTGAAACATGGACTATGAGGAAAAGAGACAGAGAAAGGCTGGAGGCTTTGAGATCTGGACATGGCGGAAGATGGAAGGAATAAGTTGGATGGACAGAGTAAAAAATGAAGAGGTACTGAGAAGAGTGGGAGAGAAAAGGCAGTTACTAGATGTAATAAAGAGAAGAAAAAGAAATTGGATTGGGCATATATTAAGAAAGAATGACGAACTGATAAAAAAAGGTTTAGAAGGTTATGTAGAAGGGAAAAGAAAGCGAGGAAGGAAGAGATTCCAGATACTGGATGACATGATGGACGGTACAACATACAGCAGCCTTAAGAAGGAAGCAATGGATCGCAGAAAATGGAGAGGCAAAGGACCTGCTAATATAGCAGATAACTGATGATGATGAGTGCTCAGAGCCATTTGAACCATTTGAACAACATATGAATTGTATGCTGCAATGTCAATCGAGTTGAAAAACACCGCCATTGGCCATCGATGCGTTGCTCGACGGCAGCTGAACGTTCTTACACACTTATCGAATGTATCCACTCCTGACTTTGTACAATTGTAGAATAGGAAGATGTCTGGTTTCTCTTCCGTCACATTCATATAATGATGTTGGGTTGACAATACTGTAACAACCTTTCCTTTCTTAGGCACGTAAATGACTTAAGTGGCATCATCACCAAAAGCAAATCGGATTGTTCCCGATGTAGCTTTTTTTTAGACAAACAGGACGGAGTTCTGTAGGAACATCGCGTTTGTCATTTCGAATAGTACCAATTGTAGTTATTTTCTCTTTCAAAAGATCAGATGCGAGTGGAACGGTAGTGAACTTTCTGTTCATGGTAACATTTCTTCCAGATTGTTTCAAGTTAGACATTTCAATCAATCTTCTAACTATTTCAGGGTCACTGTTATGGTTCTTCTCACTAGCGTGCTTTCCAGTGTAGGGATCCGCAGTGAAGCAGGATTTCGTATCTGAATCACATAACAGGTTCACCTCTATTCCATATTTTCCTGGTTTTTTTGGAATATATAGTCTGAATGGGCATCGCCCATGGAAGGTCACAAGTTCTTCATCCACTGTGACTGACTCACTATGATTATAAAACTCAGGAAATTTACTAACTATCATGTTCCATATATCCCTGATAGGAGCAAATTTGTCAGTCTGTTTTCTAGCTGCTCGAGTTAGAGCATCATCAAAACGCAAGCACTTCAGTAAGAGCCTGAGTCTATGCTCCGAAAATGAAGCTCGGTACATCGGAAAGTTTTATTTACTAAATATATCACGTAAACTGTCCTTGTTCTGTCTATGGACTCCATAGTTCAATAGAATTCCAATTGCTGACACAATTTCTTCCCTTTCAAATGCTTTCTAATTATTTATGAAAATATATTCAGAGGATTCCCTAAGGTTTCCAAGCTTTTGATTGGTACTCATCAAAATGTTATCCAGGATGTTATCATCGAAGTACAAGAGAAAAGCTTTACCTGGTGTATCAGGTTTTATCCCTGGCTTAGTTCCTTTCGGGGTTCTCATTACGTTAGCAACAGACCTCCTTTGATTTACATAACGGCTTCTCTTCCATTTCATACTTGACAGGGCCATCATGTCTTTTTCAAGTTGATCAATTTGTGATTTTGGCCTGGGTCGTCTTCTCGTTGGCTGAATATCTCTAAAAATATGAAAACAGAACCTAACACTAGCTAACTAAGCACTCTACCGAGACACACATCCTAATATACTCCAAAATATCTGCAAAAAGTAATAAAAATCAATACTTACCCTGTTCACTTTCATCCAACTCGCTGCTGTCAGAAACTATTTGATCTGGAATTTCCATGACTACATCTTCAGTTTCACTGCTTGAGCTTTCGTATAGTTCACCACTAAATTCATTGTCTGAACTCTCAAGCAAATTTCTAATTTCGCCATCTGTCAGTTTCATCCTCTTGCACATTCTGTCAAATGCCACAAAGAAATTACCTCCCACTCACCACACTGTTTATCGGTTGACTGCGAGTGGTGATTGTTGACCTGCTACACCTTCAGTTATAACAATCGCTATAACTCAACAATGAGTGTAAACCAAAATCTGTTCTTATTGTCGATTGTAGCAATTATAATTACGATAAATGTCATATATTTATTAAATAAACTACTGAACACGACAGGAGTTTTAGCCAAAAAACTCCGTTGGCGTCAGTTACTGACAACCCCTCCCCCCCCCCCCTCCCCGGTTGGTATGCAACTGTTAAGCCGTTAGCACATGGATCGTGCATTCGGACGCTGAGCGTGGAGAATTCCTGACGTCATAGCGTGGGTAAAGCGCGCTGGGGAGTCTTTCAGAACTTGCGGGGCAGTATCTAGAATGTCAGATATTCTCATCGTGTGTTTGGACGTTGACCAATAAGATGTACAAACGCCACGTATGCCATAGGCACGTCATATCTATTCAGTACATAGTTGCGAGAGGCCATATTTGCTTTCATTTGATCCCATGTGTATCTATGCCGTTTCTGAGCATCAGCCAACTGAGGATCTCGCGAAAAGCCGTCGTTAATTATGCGATTAGTGCAAAATGTCATGTTACTGTTTAAAGAATTATTGTAACTAACGTAATTTGACAGTACGTCATTTCAAGGCGACAGTACACTGAGGATCCAGAAA
Source organism: Schistocerca piceifrons (assembly GCF_021461385.2). Lineage (NCBI taxonomy): Eukaryota > Metazoa > Arthropoda > Insecta > Orthoptera > Acrididae > Schistocerca > Schistocerca piceifrons. Next base: position 891,937,432 of record NC_060139.1, read on the forward strand.
AAATGCAATTTTGTTGGTACTATTTGTTATAATTAAATGTCAGTTAATAACATATCTATCGTTAAACTTATCAGTTTATATATCTACGATGAAGTGTTTCAGGAGAAGGTAAGGTGCAATGTTAGGTCGTTCAACAGTTGGTGTCCGTTAAGCAAGTCGCCGGCACAATAGCTCAGCGTGTTAGATCATAGGGCTAGCTGCACTCTATAATAAAAAAACTGAGTGAATAAATCAACGATAAACTTGAACAAGCATCTTGGAACGTCTGCCGCGAAGAAATTCAGCGACTAATAACGAACAAAATGAGATTTTAAAAAAACCGCAATGACCAGAGTCTTATGGGTTATGTGTTGGTGGCTCGCGTCTCACCGAATTCAAAATTTTTTTACCAAGCTTCGCGTTTCCTAAAAGGTTCTGATACTTTCTTATTAACTTAACAGAAGGATATTCTATAGTATTCTGTGTTACGTAAATGTAAGTGCGCCCTTTATGAGGAGTGAGTTTGTTCGCTTGCCTTAATCTACAAGACACATTGCACTACTTCCAGTAAGATATTTTGCACTTTCTTCTTTTACGACGCGTATTCGTAAAGTAAGGTCCGATTAGGCGCGACATGGAAACCCCTGTGGTAATCCTATGGAACTTTGGATATTGTCTTTATTGTGCCTGCCGATCGCTTCACGTCGCTCTTTTCAGTTCTGAGCGCAAAGTGATCACGTTGAAATGCCTAAAACAACAGTTTCTTCCTTCAAGTCTGAGGATCTGATGAGAGATTTCGCCTGAAGCTATGGAGCCGCATAACATTAATGTCATGCGTTTCGTTCTTCAAGAAAATTTTCAGCTACGTTCTGCAGGGGCAATGAAGACGCTCCTGCAGCGTTCTCGATGGGAAGTGTTTGATCAACCACAATACAGCAGTTCTTAACTGGTTCCCTCCGTTGTTCATCTCTGCTCACATGAACCACTGGTTACAAGGACAACATCTTGGCACGATCAACGAAAGGCAGACCAGCCTAGAGAATTGGCGGAAAGCACATGAGGCCGCTCTCTGTGACGAGAGTACAGGAAAGTTTGTACAACGTCACGACAAATGTCTAAGCCGGAGCGAGGTATTTAGAAGGTGTGGCCAACTGTTGCGAATAATTTTTTTTATTTTCACAGTGGTTTTCATTTCGACACCGGTCGGACCTTACTTTCCGAAGAGCCCTCATAAGTTTTGTATTTCGCATATTGTAAAGATTCTGCTGCTGAATTGGAACGGTGATAGAGTAAAAATGACCTCGGTAACTTACTAAGAAGTGAAAATGATGAAGTAATGTATACCTCATGTGGAGAATTATTGTAAATTTGTATCGCACTAATTGTAATGGAAATTTTATAAGGGCTGATGTCCTTACTAATAGACGTGGTACTTTACGTTTCGCCTGTAAGTGTCCACGGATATTGAAGTTTTTATTGATGCATACTGCAGAAAGAGCAAAATGAGTAGCATATGGTCAATGGAAGAAATGTACTTTTTAATAGAGCTAACAGAAGAATTTCGTAAATAGTGTAATATGCGAGCCAGGCACAGCCGACAACTGCCGCTGGAGCGCGCTGCGATAGCGTATACCACTTTGAGGCAGACGTACCCTATGCACAAGTCGTATCGTTTCTGAGCGTTCACCAGCAAGCTGAACTCGGCACGCTGAACGTTGATGTTGGAGAGCAAAGTCTGTGTGCCGACCGCTTTGCCATCACACCCAACCCTGGCGCGTGTAAATGTCGGTCATCCAGTTGCCGAAAGGCGTCATATCAGAGACGTCCGTGGAACAGGTTACCTCTGTGAAGCTGAGGAGGGACCGTCGCTCGTCTCCTTCCTGTGGGATCGCCTGCCTTGGGACTCCAGTCTCCGTACCATAAGCCAAGGATCGAATCTTCTGGGCATCGCCAAGCGCCGCCGTCCCGACTTCCAGGTCGGGGTTCACATCTCAGACGTATATTCTTCCAACGTAAGCTTTATATAAAGTTTGAAAATACTGAATATTTCTTCTTTTTTCAAAACCTTTCTCTTGCTGTAACGCGGGCTTTGGACACCGTATTCAACTGCTGACCAATACTGACTGTTAGTTGGTCTTGAGTTGCGCATGTGAATAGTGTCTTGAAATAAAACTTTAAATGTAGTGAAATACATAAATCTGTAATAATGGAAACTAATCTAACTAAATGCCATAGTAACTAATTGTGTACTGAGCGAAAACAATTTAACTGAAAGTCACTACTGAAGTAATGAAACTACTGTGACATGAAGTGCAAAATCTGACTTGAAATATAAACAACAATAAAATATTGCTCTACTCGGATGAAAATAACTGCCTGGGACTACCTACACTGTTCACACTAAATTAATCTGCTTATCTAGCACAACACCTGAATGTTATAGTATCTACTGTTGCCTCACAAGAATGCAAAATGAGATCTGTCCAGAAATAAAAGTAACTTACCTCACGTTCTGTTTGCTGTTCTTTATACGGTGTACAAATATTCTCGAAACCAAACAGATGCAGCTGTTAAAGAAAGATAAATTACTCATTACAAAATTTGTTTACGCTTGTCAAACAATCTGTGGATTCATTTGGCGTGAGGATCGATGTACACACGACAAAGATATTCAAAGCTTAACTAAGAGTGATGGAGGTGGGGTTGACTTTAAAGAAAATAATTTTTGAGAAATTAATCACTGATTATTAACAAAGAAGACTGCACAACGTAAGAAGACCCTCAACAATTATGAAATTATTTCAATACAAAAATCACAGACATTTACACTAACTGCATTATTTGTGACGTAATGGAAGAGAACAGATCAAATTAACACTAATCAAGACTACTATTAGTTACCTGAGGGAAAAATATTTCCCTCAGTTAGTAGTTATGACAAATAAACACTTCATTCTTGCGCGAGTTTGCTTATGTTACCTTGAAAAATTGCCCCCAAAACCTTCTCCATCAATAGTAACAATGACATATCTTCACAAACAGATTTTCATCTTCATAAAAATAATGTATTCCAGATAATTTCCCTCATATTCAAAAATATCAAATCATCTGCTCTCGAAACTCAACTGCTTGCTACTATGCCTCAAATAAGAGTGCCTCAGCCCTGCACAAGTGATTGGCAAACAAGCCAACTGCAGATAAACACAGAGTCAAGGAACTTATTCATTGCTCGTGCAGCGCGTTCATTCATCTTTGTCCCAGTACAGTTAAGGTGAATTATTGACAATGGCAGAAAACACACGAAAACCTTACACCGTCACTCGGCACGGCTGTGGCCGACCGCCCAGCATACCAATGTCAGTGGTATCTGTCCTTTCCGACACGTCCGAGAGAATAGACGTGTTTGATTCGGCATCGGGCCACAGAATATATTCAGGAAGGAAAAATTCCTATCTCTGCTACAGTTTAGCAATAAAAGAGTTCGTTGGACAACTGGATTCAACTGGCTCTGAGCGCTATGCGACTTAACTTCTGAGGTCATCAGTCGCCTAGAACTTATAACTAATTAAACCTAACTAACCTAAGGACATCATACACATCCATGCCCGAGGCAGGATTCGAACCCGCGACCGTAGCGGTAGTTCGGTTCCAGACTGTAGCGCCTAGAACCGCACGACCACTCTTACTATGCAGTTAGCTTAATCATCTACGCCAACTTGGCCCAGGTGGTTTCATACAACTACACAGATTATCCGAACACGCCTGTCCCCTCGATCCATATTCCCATTTCCCGAAAACAACTTAAGTAGCTTCCGTTAGAACCTTTTTTTCTTCTTTCCGCTCGTCGCATCACGCGAAGTCCTGCATAAGGTCTGCACTGAAGGATCATATTAGCCTTCGTGGCGCACACCACTCATATAGGTGTATATGAGCTGTGAAAGCTAATATGATAATTCAATGCAAAGCAGTCTTCGCCTGACCTCGTCCAGTATTCTACTTTGTTAGTGTGTGGCAGACGGTAATTTGGATTGAGGGTAGAGGCGTGCTTATGCAGTCCGTGCAGTTGTGTGGAACCACCATGCACAGGTGGCGTAGACTGTTAACGCAGCTGCCGAGTAAGCAGGAGATACAGGTTCGAGTCCTGGCCTTGGTACAAATTTTCGTTTGTCGCCAGTGAAATCTGTCATTGCCCAAATGTGGCAGAATTCGGAATTTCTCCTTTCTGAGCATCGCTAGCAGGTCGAAAAGCGTACCGCACAACCTTGCTTCGCTTCTGAGGTACGCTGAGCCTGGTGGCCGTAGGTGGCTCTACGGCAACACTTCACCGCCGAGCACTGTGTGTTCAACGGCCGCCTCAAGCCCGTGAGAGTCGGCGGAAGATGTCCGTCGTAAAAGGGACAAAATCACCAAACCGTCTGACACCAAGCTGAACGTGACTGGATTGGCCCTCACCTACCCACTAGAGAACTACGAGCTCTTGTAACAGGATAAAAGAGAGCAATTATACAGTACAGAAATGTGGAATTTCCCCTGCATTAGAAAAATTCATTAATAAATTTCTTGTAATTTTCTTTGCTTGTATCATTTAATAACATCAACTCTGGCACCAGTATTGGTCTTAATAAACGACGTACCAGATCCAAAACCTAATCATTCAGCTGCACTAATTATCACATTGAAATAAATAATACAGAACAGACTTGCGGGTCTGTACATGAAGAAGATAAGGCTGGGAATGCGATACAACTCTGCCAGGCGCAGGTAACAAGTTTACGTTGCTGTTTACTTAGCTTCTGGGTGCTTCTGCACCGTTTAAAGCTTCTAGTACTTATGGATGAATGCACAAGTTTTGTCTGTAGAAAGCCGGCCAATATGGCCGAGCAGTTCTAGGTGCTGCCGTCTGGAACCACGCAACCGCTACGGTCGCAGGTTCGAATCCCGCCTCGGGCATGGATGTGTGTGATGTCCTTAGGTTAGTTAGGTTTAAGTAGTTCTAAGTTTTAGGGGACTGATGACCTGAGATATCAAGTCCCATAGTGCTCAGAGACATTTGAATCCTTTGAACCATGCTTCCTGCAGCTGAAAATATTTGTGGAGTTCAAGTTATACGTTATACGGCCTCCATATCTCACCCTTACAAAGAGAAGCACCGATTCTTCTTGAATAAGCCTGTGCCACCCCCTTGACTCTTCCGTTACATAGCCAACAGATCGAACACTCAGAGTCATTGGGCTTCTTTCTCCTTGCTGCTTCCACTGCTCTTTTTCGACTTTGCTGTAGTGCCGGTTGACTTAACATCACCTAGTGCTCCTTGCTGTATTATGAAGTAGTGGACAAACGACAACATTGTTGGCACACAGTGCAAAGGTTATGAGCAACGGGTTCTTGAGATGTTCGAAGCGTAATCCAACCTACTTACAGTCGATGTCATGACTCTATGGAATTCAATTAACTGAACGAACTATCCGTAGCAGTACCGTGCTGGATGTCCGTGATACTTGCTGACCAAGTGCAACGAACTATTATTTTGGCAAATCAGAACCAGTTGTTACTGGGCAATGTTTCGTGTTCACCACGTGGTATCCAGACTAGAGAATTTCGCTTTTCGTTATTGCCATTATTTTTCTCTGTAACTGCTCAAAACAAACATTTTTTGTCTTTCTCGAGTCATTAGACACGCCCACTATTCGTTACCACTAGCGTATTCGGAAAGCAAACCCTGGCTGTATCAGTCAGCGAAACAAGTGATAACGCCATATTGCTTCATGAATTCATCGTAAAGAAAGCACTGCTCTCTCGATAGTAAATAAGTTTTTCCTTTAATGATTACTTGTTATATTTCCTCTGCGTGATTCATTAACTCTTGCAGATGTATCTTTTAATGGAACGTATGATGTTAAAAGCTGTATGAAGAGAAAAAGTCTGAAAATCTCATGGTTATACTGTACTCGCGTCGTAAGCGCAACACGTTTCTACGATGGAAAAACAGTAGCGATCTAATTTATTTTGTCAACGAGATGAGTTGCTACTGATGAAAACTGTTACTCATCCGACGTGATTAGCATAAAAAAGCCGAATAAATACGCCAAAAGGGACTAATGTGTATCATGTAAGTATATGAATTTTGTCAATAATTGAAACTGATACTTGCGTTGATTAATGAAATTATGTGATGCTAAGAACAACTCCGCCACGAACCTGAAGAAAAAATTGTGTACAAATCCAGCATTGAATTTCTGTATTAAATACCTGTGAAACATCTTAACAACAGCATGCAGACTCAAGTGATTCAAATACAAAACAGGTATTTAGCGGTATTGATAATTGGGAAACTGGAATGATCTCTGATTAATATGGCGCCCAATGAGGTCAATATCCTAATGCAATAATAACGACGGTCATGAAAAAATCCATTGGTATTACTAATGGAAGGTAGAAATTACCGCAAAAGTGAAATGGCTTTCACTTTTGACAACCATCCTATTGAGTTCCATGCTGAATAGTCAGTGAATCAGCCCCAATTAGCCGCTATTTATGGCGATCTCAAGCATGTAAATAGGAAAAAACTGAGCATGCCAGTATCTGACGCATTTAAAAAAGCAAACTTTACAAGAATATAATGAGGTTTCCATTGAACGACCGCTTATTGCTAGGAAAGTAAATGGCTTTAGAACACACTGGAGTGACAAAGAGCCTCTTCTTCATTCATAGGAATTTTATGAAAACCATCAAGTATAAGTGTGCATGTAGTACATACATTCCTCCGTGTTACCCCTGTGTTTGAAAGAGTCATCTGTATTGATGTAAGATTTAAACTGAGATTACAAATTTCTTTATGGTTCACACCTATGATATTACGTGCTCAGGTGTGCTGCGACTAGTGAAGTAGCTACTGATTAGTTCCGGTTCACGGCAAACAGTTTTCAGTAATATCGCCTATCTACTAAAAATACGTCTTCCTGTTATATCATTCATTCTAAATTGTTCCTCAAGTAAGAACACAGGCAAACATTATCATGCACGGTACCAATATCTTTCAAAGAGCTGAGCGCTCTTGAATCACTTATTAAAAGCTAGTCTTCCGGTCCAGACTGCATGCCAGTTAGATCCTTTCAGAGTATGCAGATACAGTAGCTCCACACTTAAAAATCAGATATAACCGTTCGCTCGACGAAAGAGCCGTACCCAAAGACTGGAATGTTGCACAGTTCACACCAGTATTCAAGATATGTAGAAGGTATAATCCACTTGATTACAGGCTCATATCGTTAACGTCGATATGCAGCAGGATTTTTGAACATATATTGTGTTCGACCATTGTGAATTAACCCGAAGAAAACGGTCTATTGACGAACAGTCAACACGGATTTAGAACACATTGTTCTTGTGAAACACAACTAGCTCTTTAGTCACACGAAGTGCTGAGTGCTATTGACAAGGGATTTCGAATTGATTCCGCGTTTATAGATTTCCAGAAGGCTCTTGACACTGTACCACACAAACGGCTTTTAGTGAAATTGCGTGGTTATGGGATATCAAATCAGTTATGTGACTAGACTCGTGATTTCTTGTTAGAGAGGTAATTGCTGAGAGCTGTCGCTAATATAAAGAGTTCAAGGACGCGTTCATTTACAAGTATATTGGCCGCAGGACACGCAAGAAGAATGAAGCACGAGATTATGCTGAGCAGAGACATGAAAGCGTCGGGATTCCGTAGTTCTGTGAAGTTCTTTGAGTCTCTTGTTAAGAAGAATCGGTTTTGGGACCACCCGTACAGTCCCAAGGAAATTATGAGGTACTGTTACGTCAAATTACGTCTCCACAACCTATAGCTCCTCATCGGTAGGTGCAACGATTACACTGTATCATTCAGTAGCGCGCTACGCAAATAGAGATAGGACGAGAAACAATTACTGCGGTTGGCAAGGCTCGTCAGAAATGAATGACAACAGAAGAAATGAGTTATTTTTATGGGTGTCCTGGATAATGTATCTACGTCCAACAGGATTTAGTTTACTAACCTGGGTCATCAACTGACGATTTGTATAAACGTCATCCAGCAACGCATACCACGGAGACTTGCACAGTGCAGAGCTAGAGTCAACAGGGAGAGTGAATAGCGTTCTTTGGTGTTTAGCGATGAGTCTCACATGTGCATCATGTATATGTGGCGATCAGATAAAAGCTACTTTGTCCGTGGATGACCTGATGGAAGGTCACAGCCAGCAGCGATTCTCGAGACGCGTACCTCTACAGTCAAATGGTTCAAATGGCTCTGAGCACTATGGGACTTAACTTCTGAGGTCTTAAGTCCGCTAGAGCTTAGAACTACTTCAACCTAACTAACCTAAGGACATCACACACATCCATGCCCGAGGCAGGATTCGAACCTGCGACCGTAGCGGTCACGCGGTTCCAGACTGTAGCGCCTAGAACCACTCGGCCACCCCGGCCGGCCCTCTAAAGTTACTGGAATCATTGGATGGATAGCTATTGCATATACAGTAGGACTGAGTTGGTAATTGCAGAAAGGACGCTGAATGATCCACATTATCTAGCAAGAATGGTAAATACTGTTGTCGTACCCTTGACGAGAAGCACACAAATACCATATTCCAGTAGGATAATGCAAAAAAGCACCCTCCAGTTGACACCACAAAAAATATTCCCAGAAATGTACAGTCCTTGACTAGAGTGGCTTTTCGCCTGATGTGTCTCCCACGGAAAATGTCTGGGATGCGATAGCAAGCGAACGTTTGCTTACTCGCAGCAGAAATCTTCATAAAGAGACGCAGCGTGAGTTTTAAGCACACTGAAAAAATCCTCTAGATGACAATCGAAAGCTCTTTTCTTCGACGTCACAGTGAATAGAAGATTGAACTCGTATCTATGGGAGTACGCTTCTTATTGATGTTGATAATGGGCATCAGTTCCGTAGAGAATGAAATTTTAATCGTTTAGTACTAGTTCTGTGATGAACATCTCCAAAAATTATGACATCGGACTGGGGACTTATGGTGGAATGCTGTCTGCACCAGTCAGTGTAAGGGCTATTTGCAAAGTAAGATCCGATCGAGGGCGGAGTGGAAACCACAGTGAAAAGCCGATGAAGATTTGCACAAATTGGTTGGACAGTGTCTCTAGTATGGCCGTCGATCGCGTCACGTCCTCCTTTTCACTTCAGAGCGCAAAGTGATGACCCAAGTATGCCTAGGAAATAGCGTCTCCCGCCAAGCATGAGGGCCTCGTGAGAGATCTCACCTGATGTCAAGCAACGCACATAACGTAACTGTGATCTGCCTCCTTCTTCGTGACAATCCTCTGCCACACTCTGCTGGGGCAATGAAGATGCTCCTGCTGCGTTCTCGATGGGAAGTGTTTGATCACCAACAATAAAACCCGAAATAGGTTGCCCTTGATTATCATCTCCGCTCACATAAACCACTGGCTACATAGACAACAGTTTGGCACAGACGCCGAGCTACAGACCAGCGTAGATAATTAAGGGAAAGCACAGGCGGCTGCCTTCTATAACGAGGGCATTGGGAATTTAGTACAACTCTACGACAAATTTCTATGTCGGAGCGTCAACTGCCCTGAGAAGTAGGTGGAAAGTGTAGCTAAATTAGTGTTGCAAATGAAACATTTTTAATTTTCACAGTGGTTTCCATTTCGCGACCGATCAGAACTTTATTTGCTAACAGCCCTCGTATTTACTCGCAGTCGATTATTGTGTGTTTGGTATATTATCCTTTTGCCAGTGCAGAGTGTCATTCATGACGATCTGGCCATGTCATCTGTGCCGCGGACTAGCTTTTAAAGGGGTTCAAGAACGTTTTCTTCTTAGTGCTGTATATAATCACTTGTAATAAGCTGAGAAATCTAATCAGCAGAGGAACTGAAACCTTATCAGATTTCCTCCCAGTGTAAGTACTCTCCCTACTGAGGCACCAGCCGGCACCTCAGAGACCAGTTCGACACTTGTTACCGGCCTCCAAAGGGTTCTATGTCCCTGTACCAAGTAATGTTACCGGCCTCCAAAGGGTTCTATGTCCCTGTACCAAGTATTCAGTGCGACCAATAGCTGAGGGAGAATGGATGCAGTGGAATTTCTGGCGCCAAGAGCCCGCGACAGTAACAGAGGACGCGCGGTTAGCACTTGTCCTAAGGATCACCAAGCATTTACCTCTCTGCATCTACATCCACATACATACTCCTGAAACCACCACACAGTACACTGCGGATGGTACTTTCTACAACTGCCAGACATTACCTTCCCTGTTGCATTCACAAGCGGAGGGTTGGAAAAAGAGACTATCTGTATGCCTCCATGTGAGCCACAATTTCTCTTCTCTTGTCATCGCGATCTTTTTTGCGAGATGTACACTCAATAGCAAAAAACTCGGCCAATGTAGACAAAACGGCAGAAAACCTCTACCATTTGGCAATAGAAGCGTAAAAGCGTCACCAGGATACGACACGTCAGACAGAGGAAGTGAGTCATTGATTCAAAACATGCGAGATATCCGACGCTCAGTCTGTATTCACCTGTCCTCCGATGTGCTAAGGCTTGCTTACTTTACGATAAAGAATATGCACCTGACTAAATGTTCGGACTAAAGCGAGAGTATCTGGATACCAAAAATTGTGAGACACAGACGCTATAAATGCTTTAAGAATGCGCTTGTAATGGCTCACTGTCTACCATTCAAGCGTAACTAAGAATGAAGCGCCAATATTACCAACTAATCTTTTTGTATAAAATCTCTCAGATTCATCTTTTGCAAGTTGTAACGATGAATTCGCAGATTTCAAAATGAAAATAAAAGCCACAAGATTATCGTCAATGAGCATATGGACTCAGGTGTTAAGGAGACTCTACTGACGTCTGTCTCCCATGCTGTAGCAGTAGAGGAGTGGAGTGGTTATCCGAAGGCACAGGGTTTAAATTTACGATTTACATTTTCTTTTTCGTTTCTACGAATTCACAAGAATTAAAAAGATGGCGAAATTTTGGACGCCGGTTACCCAAATCATGTAATCGAGTATGGGACTAATGCAATACCTGGCATTACTGGACATCGGCTTCGCTATAATTCAAATATTTTTAATGAAGTAGCTAAAGTCGCTTAAGGTGTGGTGCCTTACGTCAGAGAAAACATCCAACCACAAAATCCATTTTCGGAGGGATAGCCTCAAAATATACAGCCGAACAAGAGATCATTATTTGTTCAGCGTAAGAAATGTTTCAAATCCATACAGCCACACCTAATAGTTCTTATTTCTAAGTTTAGAAGCAATGATTACGTTTTCCTAATAAGCTAACAACAGAATGCTTCAATCAACAGCGAACGAGTAAGAATATTAAGCGCATTTTTGCTTCTATATACAACCATTAAAACTCTCATAAGGGATAAATGTTATCAAATTAGTAACATAACGTTACTAAAACATTAACTGTAACATATGAAGTTTGGTGCGCACTTCTAGAAACAAATTATGTTCATAATTCAAAGCTTTACACAGGAGCTTGAATTCAGATGTTCGCATTTCGAGTAATGAAGTAAGTCCAATTAATGGCCTTTTAGTTCGGTATAGTTCCTTAAATCCGAATCAAACATCATGGCAAATGAACGAAAACAGCTTAAATAGTGGTAACTGTATCTTCCTGTCGCTGGTCTACTAAATCGAAACGTTGCATCACAGTGCACCATTACATACAGACATATTTCGTCCGTCACATGCGTGGCCCTATTGTTTCACTTTCCGGTCCCATGACAAAAACGCTGATAGCAGATTCAGTGCAATTTTGTCACTGCGAAATGCAGTTCCACAAACCGTTCAATACAAAAAAAAAAAAAACTAGTCTCCAATTTCTTCATCGAGTTTGTAATATTATTCAGGTTTCTGTCGTATAAGGTTGATGCCTTGGACACGAATTCTTGGACACTGTATACATGCGATTATTTGCAAACAAATGAACGACAGAAAACGGTTGTTCTTTTTATTACGGAAGATTATTCGGCCAGTTCGCATAAAAATACACAATGAGTACTATTTTTAGCGAAACTAAATCGTCATTTTCAGATCATTTGTATAGAAAAAATATTTTTTAAGAGCCAGTCCATTTCGTCGACTGTTCACATTAATTGGTCGCATCTGCAATCGGTATGAAGGCACAATTATGGAAAATTTTAACGTCAAACCAAATTCAAAGTAAACATACGTTACAGAGACGACATTCCATAGTATCATCTTTCGTTGTACAATGAGAGAACAGGTTTACGAACAGTGCACAACAGTTACAAATAAGATACATAAGACGTATAGAAAATGTTATCATGTTCTGTCCTTGTTAACATCTCATCGAAAACTTTTATGAGGCAATCAACGGAATACATCGTGTTTCGAGGCACCAAAGGATGGCAGTAGTCTTTTATAATACAAAATTATGTTTATTATGTATATAAAAATCCATAAAATAAAAGGTTCACCTACCTAGTTTTCCAAAAATAAGCGCCAAAAATAATTACAATTACGGTCATTGTTTCCAGATGTAGAATGTGGTAAACCATTAGCGTTACAGTAATGAATTCTTGATTTATAGGTGTTGTGCGATTTTACTACACGCCAGTGTAGAGTCTTGTATAATGTATATTCAGTGAACAGACCCCGTCTGTTGTTTTCTGCCGCCTAGTGGAACTTATTTTATTTGACGCCACTTTGGTGACTGGCTCGTCGATGATGAGGAAAACACAGATACACACACACACACACACACACACACACACACACACACACACATACACACACGAGTCCTGAGCAGAGAGAATCTTCGACATGGCTGGGAATCGGAGCTGGGGGCCCATCAGTGGTAGTCAGCAATTCTCAACCTGGTGACTGAGAATTGACGTTAGCGTAAAATCATTCTCCTATCAAAATCTCGCATTCCTTCTTTAGCAGCCATCCAAAAAGTCCATCAGAGTAATCGACTGGCCGCCACAGGCTGCTGATATGAATTCAGTTGAGAACGTTTGAGCTGACGTACCACGAAAACTGTCAAACAACTGGCCACGAAACCAATCAGCTACGTCTGACCTCTTTTGAGAATATGTTCTTGAATCCTGGGCATAAGTTATCTCATTTGACAATTACATCTGACTCATCATGTATTCCATGCCAAGAAGTATGATTTAAGTCAGAAATAATGGGGGATTCAAGACAAGCTATTAGAGCACTGTAAATATTCAAGTTACCTTTTCAATTGAAATAAATTTCTTTTAAGGTTTCTTTTTTTTTTAAAAAAAAAAAAGTGCATTTCTCTTATTTTTGCTTTCTGCCTGCATATTTAAAAAGTAATAAATTAAGAGGGACTTTTTAAGATTGTTATTACAAATTCGTCTCTCTCGTGCTCTGTATTGCTACCTCCTGCATCTTCCCACAAATATCTAAAACATTTCTTATAATATTTATGTACCTTTGAATTCCCCTCCTATCTCTTTCTCTCACTCTAGGGAGCCACAGGCTGAGGTTGGTAAGCAAGCTGGATGCCTCCGTTTCTATACAGCTACTAATGATGTTAATCCACTTTTGTCGCCTGTCGTGGACTTGATGTGACGGTTTCCCGTAACGCCATGAGGACTTTACTGATGTTTACGGTGAGAGAGTTACCTGAGGTCTCGTCAGCACGCAGCACGTTATAGCGTGGCACTGGATGGTTATAACTACAGTTCTATTACCCACAGAGGTCTAGTGTGGGTTACAATTACCATACGGCGGCCACCTTCGGTAGACAGGCTAAGGCGTTAATGTGAAAGCGATTTATGCTGGGAAAAAAACCTCTTCCAATTTTGGCAACTGATTGCAAATCTGGCGCTGTGAACGCCAGAAATGATTCCATATGTAATGCATTAGGAACGAGATGAGTGCAAAAAGTGCAAGCAAGTGACAAATGCATAATGTTGATTTTGTTGTTAACCGACACTTCCACAAATAGTTCAATATGCGTACCGGAGACGTTGACGATAAGCTGCATCTGTAAAACGACATGATCAACAGTTACTAGCAGCAGTTCAGGTGGAATCTCAACAACGTGTTCCTGTATACTAGCTTTCAGATCAGGTAGAGACCGAACGTTCTTTTATATATACCCAGAGCCAAAATTCACATGGATCAAATCAGGTAAACGCGAGGACCATGTATCTGAAAAACTTTTGGAAATAACACGTTCATGGAAGGTTGCATTAAACAGATCTTTCACTGGCGAGCTACATTTGTTGCCCCACGTATTAAAACAGAGATTTCCACACCCTTACGCTCTTCAAAAGCAGCAATCACTTGCTGTACAAGGAGGTGCCGATGACGTGCAGATATCACAGTGCACTTGACTGGCTCTGTGGGTACATTCCCTTAAAAGAAGAACAGACCAAGAATAAAGGTTGTAAACTCCCCACAAAAATATATAATTAAATATTATTTGGTTAATGATTCTACTTTTAGAGTAACCTCACAACAAAACTGGTTCCCATTTAATGTACCCACAAATTTCTTTTCTCATTTAATATAAGCTCGAAACAGAAAAATTCCTAAACCTCGCAATAAAAAATAAATTCAGTAACCTGGTAAAATTTGGACGACAGCAGTGCTGCGTCATGGCCCTGTAAGATCATTCTGAATAAAAAGCAAAAATTCTCACCTTGATAAAGTCGGCAACTATCTGCTCTTACAATAGCTTTTTCTGGCACAGTTCTGTGCAATGCTGGCCTATACAATTATTATTTATGAAAGGAAGCAAATGATTTTTCTTTTGCAACAATCGGAATGATCATGTATTGAAAAAAAAATTAAATTCTTTAAATTGAAATGAATGCTTGTTAGAAATTAGACAAATATTATTATTAGGACATTTTTGAAAGATTTACGTGGGAGTTTACATAACATTACTAGATATGCGCGAGGCTGCTTTTTTTTTACCTTATACAATAATACTCAAGCTCCGGCATCGCTGCACCGCGACCGGCCCAGCCAACATGATACACCAGACCAGACCAGAGCAGACACACACACTGGCAACAACTTACTGCTGCTGCTACACTGTTCGTACTGTCAACACTACTCTCTGGTCAACGATTCTCTTATACCTTGCATATCGCAGGAGCAATACACCTCTTACAAGGTGCTTTTGAATCCACACCACACAATCAGATACGGCGAATGCAATGGCTCTTCGTGCTCTTCGGTACCTGAAATTCGGCATTTCTCTCTATTGACCGCCACCTGCAGCGTAAAATGTTCCTTCTCAATTCAGCCCCGGCCGGGGTGGCCGAGCGGTTCTAGGCGCTACAGTATGGATCCGCGAGACTGCTACGATCGCAGGTTCTAATCCTGCCTCGGGCGTGGATGTGTGTGATGTCCTTAGTTTAGTTAGGTTTAAGTAGTTCTAAGTTCTAGGGGACTGATGACCTCAGAAGTTCAGTCCCATAGTACTCAGAACCATTTGAACCATTTCTAAATTCATACAATATTGCCCAGCCGCATGTTGTCAACTTCGATCCGTGCCCGAAACCGAGGAGCTAATTCAGAATGTTGTTGCGGCTCATGGGGTTTTATTTGCTGCAATTTCTAGATCTTGTACGAGTACCTGTGTAATATCGGCCGCAAAAGTTTCCGTTCTATTGACGATGGGATAGACAAACGTGTAGAGTCTGCATGAGCAGCAGCACTACTCCGGGCAGGGGTTGCGTCGTCAGTTACAGTAACAGAAACCTCGTCAATAACTTTCACCGGGATAGGACGCCTTTCTCCTCCAAGTGCTACACCAGGCCCACAAATGTTTAAAAAAAATGGTTCAAATGGCTCTGAGCACTATGGGACTCAACTGCTGTGGTCATAAGTCCCCTAGAACTTAGAACTACGTAAACCTAACTAACCTAAGGACATCACACACATTCATGCCCGAGGCAGGATTCGAACCTGCGACCGTAGCGGTCGTGCGGTTCCAGACTGTAGCGCCTTTAACCGCTCGGCCACTCCGGCCGGCAAATGTTTTCGATTTTCTTTAAATCCATTAATGGCATTGACTCTCTATTCAGACCTTTCAGTCGCCGTTACTCTATCATTGTCGCACTGTATTTGCTCCGATTCACGTAACACAGATTCAGTAACAGCTGACGGTCTCTCTCCTCGACAACCGAACTGTTCCACAAGTTATGGCCTCCCAAATGACACCGTGGATGTCATACGGTCATACAAACTGTGTAAAGCGCCATCTTTTCACATGGAGCAAATATAGCGCTAATGTGTTAATACGGAACCGATTTATGTCGGAAAAAGTTACTTCCAGTTTTGGCCACCATGTGCAAATATGGCGCTGTATCTACCACTTTTCGCTGCCATACGAAAATTACAGCCCACACTGGCCCTCAGTGAATTGCTGCAATTTATTTACAACCGCCTGGTACTTTTAGGCGCACTGGAGTAATCTAAGTAAAGGCCCATGGGCGCGACAATATGCGAGACAAACTGTAGCTACAGCGGCGATTAGCGAAAATGCGTGGCTCTTAGAAGTTTCTGGGACAGCCGGGAACTCTTGGGATAGACGAGTCGGTTGTTGTCCCTATTCGGGGATATAAAATAGGTCTCAGCGGTCAAATGGATACAGCTTTTATTTTGGAATTACATGAAGTTACCTAAACTGACATAAGGAATCCATAGGGATTGGTCAAGCTCATTTCAAGTTCGGAAAGACTACAAGAATAAGATCTGTTACTATGTGTGGACGTTTAGTTTGATCACGAGTATCCAACATCTGAAGGTTAGTGTTGTGCTTTAGCGCAGACACGCTTGACTTTACGGTGGGAGCTTCAGGTGATCAGCAGTCCAGTTCTTCAAAGTATGGTCCCTGTAGATAGCAGAAGATAGTGCAACTAAGCGAAGGCAGTCTTGCAGAACAAATAACTAGCTAGGCGAGTTAATGACCGTTATTAGTCTCGTTAGACGGGGAATAAACCACATTATTTTCTTTTAACTGCTTTCTTATTTTCCTGATATTTCTGATGACATTGCAGGATGCTATCTGGGTGTTCGGCGATATATATTTCTCTTCCATTTCCAGATTTTCCAATGACTTCTTCATGTTTGTATATGTTCACGTCATCTGGGAGATCGCTGGTTTTCGTGTCTATTGGTTTTCCTGGTCTTGCAGTAACTGTCGACCCTAATTTTTCAGTTGACAAAGAGTTGCAGTGATGCTCCTGCAGACATGTAAATGTTCTCAAGTGGTTATTAAACCCATAAGTAGTCTAGTCTTTATAACTGTTTTGGGACATGTTGAATGCTTCATGGGTTGAGATCAAAGATAGAGAGCTACCTTATTTCGCAAATTGTCAAACAACATACTAGTCTGTTCCTGCAATTGCTCCTCAATGATTCTCATAGAAACACTGTGATTGCCTAGAGAATTTCTAATCAAAGCATACGGCAATAACTTAGAGAGGAACTACACTGGATGTGAGGTATTTCTTTGCAAATGTGTCCCACGCTCAACTAGATCAACCTCATATTGCCATTTCCGTCTGTTTCCGTGATAAGAATACTGAAAAATTAACATTTTGTTCTCAAGAACATGTCCGCTTTTGTGAGCGTAGTGTCAGCAAGGACTGTTTTGTAGTCATTATGGACAGAAGTTACTTCCCATTCTTATGAGTATTATAGTCTGAGTGACAGTTTTATTATAGAATGACATACTAAAGTCAGCGCTGTCAGCGTAATGTGTTACATTTACACTCCCTACTTTAAATTATATATGTCTTTGCAGCGCGCTTTTCGGTAATTGTGCTAATTGTACAATTTTTCTTTGCACAGTTCACTTGAATCATTGGGGCTTTATATTACTTGTAGCTTACGGTATTTCTCTGGAGATATTCGCGTTTTGCAATCAATATTGTCTTCTCATTTGCGTTCATCGGTTCTCGAGGTTCTGCCACTGACAACGTACTCAAGAAATACCTTTTTGAGTATGTAAATATAAAAAGATGCGCTAATTATGCACAATGCTTATACTACAACCACAGTAGACGCTCCAAAATAGTTAATAACGTCTAATGAAAGAACTTTTCAATTTGCAGTATGCTTAAGAAAGAGAGACAATAATAATTGCTACAGCTGTTGATTTATGATTTCCAGCTTGCAGTCAATGAGTGCTATTGATATCTACGCCCTAGCCTCTAAGCCTAGTTACAGAAACGAGAGTAAAAGCCATTGATTAATATCGTTAATATCTCGGCCGTGGGCCAACTCAGCAATGCATCTTTGAGAAGCGAGCTAAATTCGGACTTCCAAGCCCGCTCAGGGAAACCATCGGAAGTACAAACGTATTATTCCTGTCGTTAGTAAAATTAGCAACATCTTATAATACGTTTACCAGCTCTATGATCGTCAAGTTACTTCCCAGAATGGCACAGATTTATCCTATTAAATTGGTTTGATATTTTCTTGTTATTTGCAATGAATAATCTGAGTAATTTTCATGTAAAGTGTGACAACGTGTTATTGTTGGTTTTGAGCCCAGGAACAATGTTCCACGGAGTACATAATAAAACTACCCACGCCTTTAGGTCACAGATCTATGTTAGCTATCACTGTGGCAACGTCAGAGCAGGAAAGACAGTGCAGACTCGCCAGCGTAGCGGTGTAAGTTCAAAGCTCGATGGAAGACGATTGTTTTACTTCTCCGATTTGATCTTCTTTAAATTGCCAGACTGATAATCTGAAAGGATGTTTGCAAAAAAACGTTGTTTCGCAAGTCTTGTCATAAAATTTATTCAGTACGCTTTAGATCTAAAGGTGAGGAGTTCATGAAATTATTGAATTACACATTTGTTATATCCAGCAATTTGCTCCTTCAGCGAATAATATTTAAAAATTTTGGTGATAACATAATTTGGTCAAATACTGAGTAGCACAGAACAATTTGTTATGTAAGTGGACAACTTAATTTCATCTGCAACAGATGCCTTGGTAACGATAAACAATAGTTTTAGTCAATCAACACCCAGAACCTAGATGAAACGTAAATTATGTTCCTGGACGTAATCTAATGACGAATTATGTAAATATCGTGCTCTTTTTCGTCTAAAACCTCTGTTCGGAGACACGTAGCTGAAATGCTTAACGATATATCGTTTTATTTCAACTGAGATGAATCCATTCGGTTCTCCGGGAGGGGACTATCAAGGGGGAGGTGACAGTGATAAAAAGACTGAATACCCAACGAAAGGATAACGTTCGACGAGTCGGAGCGTGGAAAGTCTGATGTTTGAATGCGGTAGGGAAGCTATAAAACCTGGTAAAGGAAATGCTATGGCTCAGTCTAGATACAGAGAGGGCCAGCAAAGTGAAATGAAAGAAAGACAAGGATTTTTCGTCAAACGAGTATAGGGTGATGTCAACAGCAGCAGAAACTGGTATAAGAGGAGTAGAATTCGGAAGGGATAAGGAAGAAAGGCCAGAGAGAGCGTTACTGTGAACAGTTCAGTGTAAAGGTTGCTCATCAGAGTCGGAAGCAAATCAAAAACGACAACAATAGTTCTGGTATATATGCCGACGCCACAAGCAGAAGATGAAGAGATAGGGAAACTATATGAAGGTACTGAATGAGTAATACGGTACGTAAAGGGAAATGAAAATCTATGAGTCATGGGGAACTGGAGTTCGTTGTAGGTGAGGGAGTAGAAGAAAGGGTACTGCAGAATAAATAAGGGCTTGGCAGTAGGAATGAGAGAGGATACAGACTAAATGAGTTCTGTAATAAGTTTTAGATGGTAACAGCGAATAATCTCTTTAAGAATCACAAGAGGAGAAGGTAGATTTGGAAAAGGTCTGGAGATACAAGTAGATTTCAGTGAGATTACATCATGGTCTGGCAGAGTTTCCGAAATCAGATATTGGATTGTAAGGCGTGTCCAAGAGCAGATATAGACTCAGATCACAATTAAATAGTGATGAAGAATAGTTTGAAGTTTAACACACTGGTCTGAAAGAATCTACGTGCAAAGAAGTGGGATACTAAGGTAAAGGCATGAAAAGGTACACTTGATGTTCTCTGAGGCTACAGAGACTGCGATAATGAATAGCTTAGTAGGAGATCGAAGTGAATCGGACATCTCTAGAATCGGCAGTCACAGAGGTTGCACAGGTGAAACGTAGGTACAATGAAGGCAACTACGAATAAACAACGGGTAACAGCACAAGTACTTCAGTCGATCGACAACAGCAAAAAGCACGAAAATGATTTGGGAAATTCAGGAATACAGAAATGCAAGTCATTAAGGAATGAAATAACTAGGAAGTGCAGAAACGTTAATTGAGATGGGTACATTAAAAATGTGAAGAAATCGAAAACCATATGATTGCCGTAAGGATTGACGCAGGATATAGAAAAGTTAAAATAACCCTCTTTTAAATTAAAAGCCAGATGGTAATATTAAGGGTGCAGTAGGAATTCCACCTTTAAATACAGAGGGGAGATCTGATAGGTGTAAAGACTATAATAAGTACGGATATCAGGGAGAGGATTATCTCACGATGTGATAGAAGAAGCAACAGGATTCGATAGCGAAGAGGTAGGGGATCTAGTAACAGAATCGGAATTTAGCAAAACTTTGGAAGACTTAAAAGCAAATAAGGCAGAATAATAGGTAACTATCCACTGGCATTTCTAAAATCGATTGGGAAAGCAGCAACAAAATAATTATTCAAGTTGTTGAGGAGAATGTATTAGACTGGTGATATACCACCAGACTTTCGGTAAAACGTCATTTTAGAAGACTGGAAGAGCCGAATAATATCGCACAACAGCTTAACAGCTCACGCTTCCAAGTTGCTGACAGGAACAATATACAGAAGAATGCAGAAGAAAAATGAGAATATGTTAGAGGACGATCAATTTTTTTCTTTAGGAAAGGTAAAACCATCACCAGAGAGGCAGTTCTGACGTTGCACTTGATAATGGAAGCATGACTGAAGAAATATCAAGTTACGTTCATAGGATTTGTCGACGAGGGAAACGATTACGGCAATGTAAAATGGAGCCAGGTGTTCTAAATGCTGAGAAAAATGGGGGTAAGCAATAGGAAACGACGTGTATTATACAATAAGTGGGATACGTAAATAATAAGGAATAAAGAGATATGCTTGAAGTTCTCTGTGGCTATAGATACAGCAATAAGAAACAGCTCAGTATGCAGTTCGGTTGAAAAGCAATGAACAACTTCAAAAGCGAAATCACAGAACTTGGAAAGAAAAAAAAGAAGACACAGGGAAGATGGCTACAAGGAAAACGCGAGAAACTGAAGAAATACTTCAGCTGATCGACAAAAGGTGGATGTACAGAAGTGTTTAGCGAAATTCAGGGATACAGAGCTACAAGACACTCAGGAATGGAATAAATAGAAAGTGCAGGGAGACTAAGGCGAAATGGCTGCGTGGAAAATGTGAGGAAGTCGAAAAACAATTGAATGTCGGAAGGACTGACTGAGTGTGTAGGAAAGTCGAAACAACCTTCAGTGAAACTAAAAACAAGGGAGGTAACGTGAAGTGTTTAGTGGGAATTCCACTGATTCATACAGAGGAGAGAGCGGAAAGGAGGACCAAACTGAAGGCCTCTACAAGGGGGAAGACTTGTCTCATGATGTAAAAGAAGAAGAAACAGGAATCTACCAAGAAAAGATAGAGGATCCAGTATTAGAGTCAGATTTTGAAAGACCTTTGGAGGAGCTAAGTTCAAATAAGGCAGAAGGGACCCATAACATTCCATCAAAATTTCTAAAAACATTGGGGGAAGTGGCAACAAAACGACTTGGTGTGTAGAATGTATGAGTATGGGGACATACCACCTGACTTTCGGAAAAATATCATCCACACGATTCCGATGACAGCAAGAGCCGATAAGTACAAAAATCATCGCGCATTCAGCTTAACAGCTCATGCATCCAAGTTGCTGACAAGAATAGTGTAGAGAAAAATGGAAAAGAAAATTGAAAATTTGTTAGCGAACGATCAGTTTTTCTGTAGGAAAGGTAAAAGCATCATCAGAGTGGCAGTCCTGACATAGCACTTGATAATGGAAGTATGACTAAAGAAAAACCAGATGCGTTCATAGGATTTGTCGATCTGGAAAGAAACGCTTGACAGTGTAAAATAATGTGGGATGTTTGAAGTTCTGAGATAAATGGGGGTAAGCTATAGGAAAAGATGGGTAATATACAGGGTGAATCGAAATTCACGCACTAGGGCTTCGTAGCGCGACTCCTCACATGCCAGCAATAAAAAAATGTCTCTCACAAAATTTCGTCCCGCGAGTACATCTGGCAGAAAAAGGACGTTAAAGAGTGGCAATCTGGCAACACTGTAACCACACGTCCAGTAAGTAGCTCTCGCAACATATCTCATTTTTCTATACAGTTGGTGCAGTGGATAGAGTTCCGGGTTAACATGCAGGAGGTCAAGGGTTCGACCCTGGGTTTAAAGACATATTTTTTATTTCGTAAGTGTAGTGCAAGTGGTACGGTATCTTGCATCTCAATCGTCAACAGCGACTGCAGCGTGTCCTCTGGAAAACATTTGTACTTACGTACGACAATCGTAGAAATGGAACATTGGTCTGCTTTGAAAGATGCCCTTTCCACGTCGTGGGCTCGAATTTATTCGCACCATTTCCTCTACTGGAAGCGACACCTGTTTTCTTTCAACCCTCCTCTGATGGTTCAAATGACTCTGAGCACTATGGGACTAACTTCTGAGGTCGTCAGTCCCCTACAACTTAGAACTACTTAAACCTAACTAACCTAAGGACATCACACACATCCATGCCCGAGATAGGATTCAAACCTGCGACCGTAGCGGTCACGCGGTTCCAGACTGTAGCGCCTAGAGCCGCTCGGCCACTCCGGCCGACCCTCTAATGGTCACATAGATTACTACCAACTATTGTTCTTGCCTCGTTCGGGTCCATTACTTTTCCTTAGGACTTTACGTTATCAGTAGGACTAGCAACGTGCTTTGCGAATAAAGGACAAACTTGGTTACTATTTGTATGTGTTATCACCATGGTTCCATTAACTGTTTCAACTGTCTATTTCTTATTTGTCTATCCACGTATTTGTTGCGTGCAGCGTTAAAAAATGTTGTAAATTTAGGGTACATATAACTAAGAAACAGTGTATATTACAGTATGAAATCTCAGAAAGAAATTAGCAAATAAAAAAAAATTCACTCCACTGCAGGATTGAACCTTCATTCTCCTAAATGCTATCTGAGAACTCTACCCACTGCGCCAACTGTGCAACAATGTTAAAAAGATGCTGTCACAAGTAGTTATGCGAGTTGTTACAATGTTGCCAGATTGTCACACTTTAACGTACTTTTTCTGCCAGATATACTCGACAGACGAAATTTTGTGAGAGACTTTTTCTTATCACTGGCATGTGAGGAGCCGCGCTGCAAAGCCCGAGTGCACGGATTTGCTTCACCCTATATAATACGTATAATAACCAAGAGGGAATGATATGGGTGGGAGACCAAGAACGAAGTGCTCGGACTAAAAAGGGTGTGAGACAGGGATGTAATTTTTTCCCCTTACTGTTCAGCCTATACTTCGAAGAAGCAATGTGGGAAATAAAATAGAGGCTCAAGAGTGGGATCAAAATTCAGGGTGAAAGAATATTAATGACAAGAGTCGCTGATGGAATTGCTTTCTCAGTGAAAGTGAAGAATAATCACGTAATGCATTGAATGGAATGAAGCGTCTAATGTGTATAGAATACGGACGGAGTAAATCGAGAAAGTCGAAATAACGAGACGTATCAGAAATGAGACAGCGAGAAACTGAACATCAAAACTGGGGATCACCAAGTCGATGAAGTTATAGATTCTGCTACTTAGGCAGCAAAATGACCCATGACGGACAGAGCAAGGTTGACATAAAAATAGACTAGCACTGGCAAAAATGGTATTCCCAGCCAAGAGAAGTTCTGAGAATTTCTGAGAATGCACACCTGGAACACGGCATTGTGTGGTAGTGAAACATGGACTCTGGGAGAACCGGAACAGAAGAGAGGCAGATAGTTTTCAGGGCTATGTATGCCGGGGCCCTTATCCGAGATGTGGAGGCCTCCTCGCATGCGGCTATCGAGCGTGCATGGCGCAGTCCTCTGCAAGTTGTGGCTCACGTCGGCAGCAACGACTTCTGTCGAATTGGTTCTCAGGCCATCCTCAGTTCATACAATCGGCTGGTGGAGATGGTGAAGGCCGCTGGCTTTGTACACGGGGTGCAAACAGAGTTCACATTGTTCCCAGAGTTGGGCGGGATCCTATGATTTAGAGTCGAGCGGAGGCATTCAGGCAAATACTTCTTCTACTCTCTGACAGTTTTCGCTGCAGTTTTGTAGGTCAGCGTTATCGTATGGGGATTTGTGGGAGTCCCTTCGATAGGTCAGGGATGCACTACACAAAGGAAACGGTTTAGCGCTGCAGAGTACTTGTGGAGTGAACATGTGAACGTGAGTGGTGTTGTTTCTTTTTTTTTTTTTTGTTTCAGGTAGGCGGTGGTTTGATATGTGCTCTGATGAACACCGTCACAATTTTATCAGTAAATTGTCGATGAATTCGTAATAAAGTTCCTGAATTTACTGACCTTCAGGGAAGTTCTCGAGCTCAAATTATTCCTGGGACCGAGAGATGGCTGAAGCTCGAAATTGAAAGCTCTGAGACATTTAGCGAGGACAGATTAGGGGGCATAGGAGAGTATAGTGTTCATTGCAGTTCACAAATATGTCGTCTCTACTGAGGTCGAAGTTGAGAGTGTCAGTAAACTTATACGGCCACGTGTAACAGGTGTAGGTGAAACCAAATTAATTACTGGATGTATTTACCGGTCACCTGAATCCGTTGTGACGGTTCTAGAGTCATTCAAAGAAATTCTACGGTCAGTAACGCGTAAATACCCAGACCATGTTGTACTAATTCGAGGCAACATAAACCTACCGAATATAGACTGGGATATCTCAGGATTCTTGCGGGAATGGTGTGGAGGGTGGGGGGGACTGACAGACAGTCACGCAAAATACTTTTAAATACGTTTTCTGGAAACTGTGTTGACCGGCTTGCTCGAGAGCCCACACGCAATGTAAATATGTAAATATGTTAGACCTCTTACCTACAAACAGGCCGGACCTTATCGAAAATATCAGCATAGATGATGTCATTATACCAGCTATGGTTGCAAAAGTTGAGTGGATGAGCAGTTGTTAAGATATATGAAGATAGTAACTCTTCTCGAAAGAACAGATACCACTGATGGCCTTGCAGCTTCTCTAGAATAAATGATAATTAACTGAAACCCTCAGCTGCCGACAGGTGTTGTTGATATAGCTCGATGGGGACAGCAGAAAGTGTGTGCCCCGACCGGGTCTCGAACCCGGGATCATCTGCTTACATGGCAGACGCTCTATACATCTGAGCCACCGAGGACACAGATGAATAGCGCGACTGCAGGGACTATCCCGGGTTCGAGTCCCGGTCGGGACACACATTTTCAGCTGTCCCCATCAAGGTATATGAACAACACCTGTCGGCAGCTGAGGGTTTCAATTAATTATAATTTATTCTAGAGAAGCTGCACGGTCATCAATGGAATCTGTTCTTTCGAGAACAGTTACTATCTTCATATATATAGTAAAATGCTACCCAGCCATTGACCTTCGTCTGTGCGAATGCGCACGGGTTGCCCGAAACGTCACTTCATCGTGCGCGAGTAATGAGTGGATGGGCAAATATCTATTAGGTACATTTCGTATGTAGATTGTGGACAGTTGGGAATGTGAGTCTCACGGGAAGCGTGCAATGGATAAGTCCCTGTAGTCGCGCTATTCATTTGTGTCCTCGGTGGTTCGGATGGATAGAGCGTTTGCCATGTAAGCAGGAGATCCTGGGTTCGAGTCCCGGTCAGGGCACACATTTTCACTTGTCGCCATCGAGGTATATCAACAACACCTGTCGGCAGCTGAGGGTTTCAATTAGTTATCAGTTGTTAAGATCTCACTTAGGCAATGAACTGATATTACGTAGTTCCAGCAAGAACTTTAAGCGATTGTAAATCGTGGTCTGGAGAATTATGCGCTTAGTATGTGGATATAGAATGGAAAAGACGCACCATGGTTTAATAACGAAATTCCCAAGATGGTGAGGAAGTAGATGCTGCAGCGCATTCGGTTCAAAGATCAAAGAATTTCTATCCCTTTTTTTATGTCTTTCCTCATTTTGTATGTCACTGAGCTGGAGAAGTTAATATCCCCTGCATTTTGCTTAATGGTATCTAACTCTTTTTCCCCGTCCTGTTTGTTCAGTGGGTCAGAATTGTGGAGATCGCGCTGTCCGCGGCAACGGACCAGTACCGTCTGTAATGCCATCTCAGGCAATTTAGAGCACTTGAAACACTTTATAATGGCACTTTGAAGCCGAAATCGTGATTGTGTAAGTGTAAATGTAACACTGTAAATAAACAACAGTCTAATGGCGGTACTGACTTTAAAGCAATTTCTGGATGTTTTTGCTGGCCGTCCCAATTCTCGAGGAACACTATTAAAGAAATTTAGAGAACCGACATTTAAAGGTAGCCACAGAACGAATTCATCGCCGTCAACCTTACTTTCACATAATGAGAGCTAAGACAGAAAAATTAACGCGTCTGTGTAGAACTACACATAGTCGTTTTTCCTTCCTGCAATAACGAGCCTAACTGGAAAGTGAATGACTAGTATTGATGCAAGGTAACTTCCGCCGTGCACCATATGGTGACTTGTGGCGTATGTACGGAAATGTAGATTTACATCTACATCCACACCAATACTGTGCATCCCGTCTGGTGTTGTGTTGAAGAGAGTGCTTCTGACACCACTAAGTGATCCAAGGGTCACGTAGAAAGTCTCTCTGGTGGATTTGTTGCATCTTCTAAGCGTCCTGCCAACGAAATGCAGTCTTTAGTTAGTATTCCCTACAACATTTTCTATGTGATCGTTGGAAGTAATTGCAATGCCTTGGCATTTAATTGAATTGACAGCCTTTAGATTTCTGTAGTTCGTCGAATAGCACTAATTTAAGGGATTCTCTTTAGTACTCTTGAGGATGAGATAACACTTTTCCTAATTTACAGTGAATTGCCACTTTTCGCGCCATACCGATACCTTGCCCAAATCATTTTGCAATTGGTTTTGATCTTCTGATGATTTTATTAGATAGTAAACGACAACATCGGCCGCTCAGATTGAGTCCTAAATTAGGAATAGATTAGAGACAAGAAACGCCAGACATCACTTCCGTTTTACTCGATAACTTTCCGTAAATTACTACTAAGTGTGACCTTTCTGATATAAGATCACGAATCCAGTCGCATGACAGTGAAGATTTTCTACAGACACGCAGAGTGATTTTAAGATGCTTGTAAGGAATGGTGTAAAAAGCCTTCTGAATCTCTAAAAATATGGCGTCAGATTGAGGTCCCCTTGATGATTGCTACGTGTGGAGCTATTATATTACTCTGAAATGAACTTTACACTGATGTAGAATCTGAACCCTAAAACTTGCCTTTAGTAAGTGATAAGTTGCTTTGCTATGATACAGAATATCTACTTCTAAATTACGTTGGCAGCAATTCTTGATTTGAATTCTGGAATACTTACTACGTGTTCTTAGGCAAAGACTTCCGGAAAACTGTGTTTAATAACTCCGCTTCAGCGGCGCATTCATTGGTAACATTAGCTTCGCCATCACACAATGAAGGTATTGATTGTGTTCGAAGAGATTTCAGGATTGAAGCCGGTCGTTCTAAACTTCACTCCATGATATTTAAACTAAACACCTGGCAGTCATCATCGGGTGAGTCGTAGAAGACTGACGATGAGCTCTCCCCTCCGCCTTATAGAGCACGCTGATAGTATTACCGCGCATGCGTCAGAGTCACAAGGACTACACCACCCGGCGGCAGCGTCCTCGCTGATAGAACTGCAACGATCAGCTGTCTTCAGCGTTGCAGCTCGCCGCAGTCATTGGAGTTTTCTGACGTCTTCATCTGGGTCAGTTCTCAGAGATAAAGGGAGTGCATGCATTTATCCAACTGTTAGCCGTTGTCACGGTTCATTAGATTTTGCGCAATGCGTATTTCAACACATTCATTCAAAATGCAGTCCGAAAAAGATGTTACTGTGGCCAAAATTAATGTCTTGTCATATTCCACTGAATGTCCGTTGGAGATACAATGTTTCGCAGTTGCAGACTTGCTGGATTGCAGAAGGCTAGTGTAGCCTTCATGTTTTGTGCAACGTTCGTCTACTGAGCATGTTGTTTGTCCTACATGGGCCATACCACATTCCCAAGTTATTTTGTAAATTCCCGCCTTCTGCAATAACAAGCTATCCTTCTCTAGTCCCAGTAGATCCGAAATCTTAGATGAACGGTCTTGTCATTTGTGTACTTCCCATACAACCAGACTCTCTTTGGATTTTCTACCAGATTTCGAGGCTGAGTGTCGCTGTGGAAACTGTTAAACACTTCAGCATTGATGTTGGTGCTACATTCCGAGTTTTTGTGAAACTTCGAGACTCTTGGGGATGTTGTGTTCTTTTAAATTTGACTTGGCTTTTGCGTTGCTTTTGCAACAGTGTTCTCTCCTATTTCTTGTGCCCTGGGAGATGAATACCGTATTTAAATCTACTGCCAACCTGACAACGCATCGCAACTGCTAAAAATGTATGGGATTTGGATATACGTCCTAATATACTTCTCCCCACTCTATCCCTCTAACCTCTTCCTTTATCCATATCCTCCTCTCCCCCCCCCCATATCGCTGTCCATGACCCTTCCTCTACTCCCCTTGTATCTCCTACATCACACTCTCTCTATCCATCTCTTCCTCCCTTATGTCTCTGTCCATACGCTACTTACCTTTCATTAAATTCATTTACTCCCCACACCCCCTTTCTCTGTCCATCTCGTCCTCCTCTCCAGCAGCTGGATCTGTGAGAATAGTGACTACGACGGTTTTAATCTAGGAACAGATAGGATTATAAAATTAGCCATAAAACAACTTTCCTGTTTTCTGTTAAAAATAACTGCGAAAGGGAAAACCAAAACGCTCATTTTCACATCACAGCTTAGTATGTTCTTTCTTGCATCCATTTTAACAGAAATTGTTTACTGTATGACATTTGTGTATCTCCAGTGATTTAGCCTGGCACTTGTGGGTCTGTTTGCCTGTCTATCAGTCCCAGGTCATCAGTTGGCTGAGAAGGTATTCTTCCAGCGGAATCTTTTCTTGATTCTTTGTGGATTGGAACTATATAATTTCGGTTTGATCACAAATTTATTGAAATGAAAAAAATCTGAATTTTCAGAAGATAAAAGAAGAGGCACTGGCGGAAGTACAGTTGTGAGAAGGGGGCGGGAGTCGTGCTTGGGCAGCTCAGTAGGTAGAGTACTTGCCCGTGAAAGGCAAAGATCCAGAGTTCGAGTCTCGGTCCTGCACACAGTTTTAATCTGCCAGGAAATTTCAAATTTATTTCTTTGAAAATAATTTGTTGGTATTATAATGGGTTCCTCGTAACGTTTTGTGAGGAAAAATATTTTTTGTCTTTCCTTCTGTAGAGAAAACGAATAGCGACGCTTGAGCACGCCACGTACAACTGCACATGGGGAAACATGGCATTTCAAGGTTTGTTTGCGTGACGTGTTTTCGTATTTTATTTGTGTAGCAGTGGAAAAATAATTTTGCTTTAAAATTAGGGTTAAAACCTTGTTCATCGATAACACTTTCCCCCAAATGTATCATTTGGAAGTAACTGTTGTACTTTTACATATTAAGCAAGAAATGCTTCGATTGAGGTTCTTGACCAGAAAGCAATGATGCCAGTGGCTTTGATGGCGCTATCAGTTGTGAATTCGACCTTTCGGCTAGCACAACATAATCCTGACGGTGCGTGTCGGAACCTCAAACAATTGCAATGTTGACAAACACTGTTCCTTGTTCCGATGTCGACCAAAACATCCGCAGCGTAATCGATTGTTGGATCGTATCAGAATGTGAAAGGTTTAATTCAATGTTTTACGTTTGGCCTCTGTTTTGTCGAAGTTCCAAATTATTTTGTGCGTAAGACCCAACTGAGAGAGTCGAACTCTATTGCATCTCTTGTTCGGGAGTCAAAATGGATTGCTCCTGAGAAATTCTTATTCGATTTGCCTCCGAGTACTGTCTACGCTCTACGTTCGTCTCACTGACTCGACGATCATGTAGATGGCCCGCGTTGCGTGTATGCCGACCGATATTTTAACGACTCAGTCGTGGCATTTTTCTTCAAAGAAATTAACCATAAAAGGAAATCAGCTGAACGCATGCAAAACAGCAGATTACCACGGCTGACATCAGTTAAGTCTTTGCAACACACCAAAGGTATGATCACGACCGATAACGCACTGAAATATCGCTGTCGAGTGTATTCTTTTCGCAAAACGCCAGTATTTGAAGTGAAACTTTTTGTTGCTATGAAAACATGCGACAGCAGAACTGTCAAACGGAACTCCACTTTTTCTCGTTATGAAAACATGTGACAGCAGAACTGTCAAACAGACAGTCACATTTCTTTCAGTGAAATTTTCGAACAAAAGTAGCATCATTTCCGACTTCTCTTTCACACACACCTTGTCCTGGTAATTGCAAATCGATCGAGCCGTCCTCAAGTGACTATCTTTCATACACGCGGCAATTGATTTTTATTTATGTAGGTTCAGCGTAAATCTCTTAACCGACATCGGCACTATTTATTAAATTTTAAGCCACATCTGGCATATGCTTGCATAGTTATTTCGGAAGAACTTACTTGTAGAAAGGAATCATGCAAATTTTTACCAGATTTCTGATATAGTCGTAGATATATTTTGTGTTTATTGTTCGTGGATTTGAATGTTAACAGTATTCAGTCTCACTTCGACCTTGTGACCACTAATCCCTGCGGCTGGTCCCGGCGGAGGTTCGATTCCTTCCTCGGGCATGGGTGTGTGTGTTTGTCCTTAGGATAATTTAGGTTAAGTAGTGTGTAAGCTTAGGGACTGATGACCTTAGCAGTTAAGTCCCATAAGATTCCACACACATTTGAACATTTTTTGAACCACTAATGCATTTATCCGTCATGATACTCCCTATTTGCTCTGAATTATTTATTGCTAAGACATGGAGTGCACTCCTGGAGTTACTGTTCAAAATAATTTTCGGAGAAAACATTTGTTAAAATTTCGCATGTTGTTTTATTCCCATCATCGACTTTAAACATGCATTCTCAGCGACTTATGTTAGATACTTTGAAATCACCAGCAAGTACGACTGTGTAAGTGGGTATGTATTTGAGATCACACTCACGTTTTGTGAACCATTTAATATTTGTGTCATCTGAGTCGTGGAGGGCGGGGGGGGGGGGGGGTTGGAAATAGGAGGGAGAGGGGGGGCGTGGAAAAATGTACTATCGTGGTGAATGACGAAGTAGCTTTGAGAGTTTATGACCAATGGTTTTGCGTGGGTGGACTTGTTATTGGACAGTATTCTTTACATGTTGTGATTCTGATGCTACAAATCAGTATCCGTAACATGTTATGGAACTGAATGAATTCACCTGACCGTTTGGCGGAACTGGGTACGGGTTCCGTTTGCGTAGATCACGCAGGCGACAGCAGCGTCACGAAACTAGTACGCCACAGAGCGGCCTCCATTCAGTAATGATGCATTGTCGATTTAAGGACATGTTCAGCGTTTATTCGGAAGCCAATGTTGCTGAATCGCGGTTTTCCGCCTCCTCGTCGTATCTGCAAAACCGGACTCTTGCGGTATCGCGCCAAGAATAGGCTACGCGTGACAGCAGCGGAAACGCTGGCGTCAGTTCTCCGCTGCGGCTTCCGGCCGGTTGGTGGCCCGTGTCTGCACCACTCGCCGCTTCCTGGTAGCACGAGCACAGTTGTGGCCGTAAAGTGGTAACCGAAAAATGTTCAAATGTGTGTGAATTCCTAAGGGACCAAACTGCTGAGGTTATCGATCCCTAGACTTACACATTATTTAAAATAACTTAAACTAACTTATGCGAGGGGCCGCGCATTCCTCAAACAGTGCGGCCACTCTTAGCGGCTTCGTCTCCGATACCCTCGTCCTGTTTCTTGGGATTTAGTGTCTTCTAGTCCAACTTACTGTTCAGCCCCATCCACATCGACATTATGGGTGTAGACTCGACGGTTTCTGTGGTCGGGGTCGGTTCAGTGGCCGTTGTCAGGTCTCGATTGGCGGACCGTCGTCTCGGCAACACACGAGTTCCTGCTCTCTGAGGCCACTAACAATAAAATATGGGTCTGCAGCTTCGGGGTCCGCCTCTTACTGTTCTGCTGACAGCATCTTCATAACAGACTTCTTTGGCTTGACATTTTCAGAAATCCTGCTTGTGATTTTTGAAGTTCGCTGATGTAGCAGAACAATAATGGTCGCTTCACAAACGAAATGGACAATAAACGCTAACTCTTTCCTACGGCGGGCCCGGACACCTGAGCGAAGGGTCAGTGAACAAAGCCGTCACTTTGGCAAGGAAGCGCATAAATTTACGTCCTGCCAGGCTGTAGAAAATGACTTAAGGTGTCGACATGGCTGCAAAGTCGTGTCACGGTATAGCCAAGGTTGTGAAGAGATGGAATCGCGTTCCTAGCTATATGGCTCGGGCTTCTTGCCCACATGCTGTCCTGACCGTACCTGAAGCATCAGATTCATTTCCAACTACAGGTGTAATGGTCACAAGGAAGTAGGTGCAAGGTGAAAGTAGATTAGGGACGAAGAAATCTGTAATTCCTTTGTGTCTTAATTCAGCGTGGCTGTTGCATTAAAGTGATGTCGGCCAATTTTTTTTTTCAGTGCGGATGCACACCAGGCTCGAATCTTATGGGATACTGCGAAATACCGCGAGTAATGCAGACAATGGGCAAAGGCCGCTACAATGTTTGTGTTTGGATAAGTTGAGAATTTGAGTCTAACGGGAGGCGTGCTAGGGTAGTCCGTGCAGTTGCGATGACCTCCGCGTCCGGATGGTGCCGTTGTCAGCGTATCTGCCTAGTAAGACAGAAGGTTTGGACAATAGTTAAGTAATATAAAAAAGTCCTTAAAACATATATGATGTAGCCTTCAAGCATACTGATATTTATACCTAAAAATGACGATAGAGTACTTTATGATAGTTTTAGCGATAAAGAAACGAAACGTTTGTGTGATTCACAAACAATACCTACACAAGTTTAACAATGATACAGTTGCTTTACACTGTGTGCTTAAAGTCTATGTGGAGTGCCTGGAAGTCGCGAAAGTAACCTGTGACAACTGAAAGACTGCCCCACAGATTTCCCGAAAAATTCACACACACGGTACATCCATCCCTTGTCAGCTGACATAAATTATGGCTGTATTATCTTTGGAAACGCAGGGGATCATAACATACTTAATGCATTTTCAATTGATGCTCATAACGGTAACGGCTTGAATAACCTCTAATCCAAAATTTAAATACTTACACTGATGGCCCGAAACCTTATCACTATTCCGTGGCTGACTGATGGTAGCCGGCTGGAGTGGCCGAGCGTTTCTAGGTGCTACAGTCTGGAACTGCGCGACCGCTACGGTCGCAAGTTCGAATCCTGCCTCGGGCATGGATGTGTGTGATGTCCTTAGGTTAGTTAGGTTTAAGTAGTTCTAAGTTCTAGGGGAAAGGATAACGTTCTGTGAGTCGGGGCGTGGAATGTCAGAAGCTTGAACGTGGTAGGGAAACTAGAAAATCTGAAAAGGGAAATGCAAAGGCTCAATCTAGATATAGTAGGGGTCAGTGAAGTGAAGTGGAAGGACGACAAGGATTTCTGGTCAGATGAGTATCGGGTAATATCAACAGCAGCAGAAAATGGTATAACAGGTGTAGGATTCGTTATGAATAGGAAGGTAGGGCAGAGGGTGTGTTACTGTGAACAGTTCAGTGACCGGGTTGTTCTAATCAGAATCGACAGCAGACCAACACCGACAACGACAGTTCAGGTATACATGCCGACGTCGTAAGCTCAAGATGAACAGATAGAAAAAGTGTATGAGGATATTGAAAGGGTAATGCAGTATGTAAAGGGGGACGAAAATCTAATAGTCAAGGGCGACTGGAATGCAGTTGTAGGGGGAGGAGTAGAAGAAAAGGTTACAGGAGAGTACGGGCTTGGGACAAGGAATGAAAGAGGAGAAAGACTAATTGAGTTCTGTAACAAGTTTCAGCTAGTAATAGCGAATACCCCGTTCAAGAATCACAAGAGGAGGAGGTATACTTGGAAAAGGCCGAGAGATACGGGAAGCTTTCAATTAGATTACACCATGGTCAGACAGAGATTCCGAAATCAGATACTAGATTGTAAGGCGTACCCAGGAGCAGATATAGACTCAGATCACAATATAGTAGTGATGAAGAGTAGGCTGAAGTTCAAGACATTAGTCAGGAAGAATCAATACGCAAAGAAGTGGGATACGGAAGGAATGACGAGATACGTTTGAAGTTCTCTAACGCTATAGATACAGCAATAAGGAATAGCTCAGTAAGCAGTACAGTTGAAGAGGAATGGACATCTCTAAAAAGGCCATCACAGAAGTCACGAGGGAAAACATAGGTACAGAGAAGGTAGCTGCGAAGAAACCATGGGTAACAGGAGAAATACTTCAGTTGATTGATGGAAGGAGGAAGTACAAACATGTTCCGGGAAAATCAGGAATACAGAAATACAAGTCGCTGAGGAATAAAATAAATAGGAAGTGCAGGGAAGCTAAGACGAAATGGCTGCAGGAAAAATGTGAAGACATCGAAAAAGATATGATTGTCGGAAGGACAGACTCAGCATACAGGAAAGTCAAAACAACCTTTGGTGACATTAAAAGCAACGGTGGTAACATTAAAAGTACAACGGGAATTCCACTGTTAAATGCAGAGGAGAGAGCAGATAGGTGGAAAGAATACATTGAAAGCCTCTATGAGGGTGAAGATTTGTCTGATGTGATAGAAGAAGAAACAGGGGTCGATTTAGAAGAGATAGGGGATCCAGTATTAGAATCGAAATTTAAAAGAGCTTTGGAGGACTTACGGTCAAATAAGGCAGAAGGGATAGATAACATTCCGTCAGAATTTCTAAAATCATTGGGGGAAGTGGCAACAAAACGACTATTCACGTTGGTGTGTAGAATATATGAGTCTGGCGATATACCATCTGACTTTCGGAAAAGCATCATCCACACAATTCCGAAGACGGCAAGAGCTGACAA
This sequence comes from Schistocerca piceifrons, assembly GCF_021461385.2. NCBI lineage: Eukaryota > Metazoa > Arthropoda > Insecta > Orthoptera > Acrididae > Schistocerca > Schistocerca piceifrons. Next base: position 891,972,812 of record NC_060139.1, read on the forward strand.
GTGCGAGAATTATAGCACAATCAGCTTAACAGCTCATGCATCGAAGCTACTTACAAGAATAATATACAGAAGAATGGAAAAGAAAATTGAGAATGCGCTAGGTGACGATCAGTTTGGCTTTAGGAAAAGTAAAGGGACGAGAGAGGCAATTCTGACGTTACGGCTAGTAATGGAAGCAAGGCTAAAGAAAAATCAAGACACTTTCATAGGATTTGTCGACCTGGAAAAAGCGTTCGACAATATAAAATGGTGCAAGCTGTTCGAGATTCTGAAAAATATAGGGGTAAGCTATAGGGAGAGACGGGTCATATACAATATGTACAACAACCAAGAGGGAATAATAAGAGTGGACGATCAAGAACGAAGTCCTCGTAGGGTGTAAGACAAGGCTGTAGCCTTTCGCCCCTACTCTTCAATCTGTACATCGAGGAAGCAATGATGGAAATAAAAGAAAGGTTCAGGAGTGGAATAAAAATACAAGGTGAAAGGATAACAATGATACGATTCGCTGATAACATTGCTATCCTGAGTGAAAGTGAAGAAGAATTAAATGATCTGCTGAACGGAATGAACAGTCTAATGAGTACACAGTATGGTTTGAGAGTAAATCGGAGAAAGACGAAGGTAGTAGTAGAAATGAGAACAGCGAGAAACTTAACATCAGGATTGATGGTCACGAAGTCAATGAAGCTCAAGAATTCTGCTACCTGGGCAGTAAAATAACCAATGACGGACGGAGCAAGGAGGACATTAAAAGCAGACTCGCTATGGCAAAAAAGGCATTTCTGGCCAAGAGAAGTCTACTAATATCAAATTCCGGCCTTAATTTGAGGAAGAAATTTCTGAGGATGTACGTCTGGAGTACAGCATTGTATGGTAGTGAAACATGGACTGTGGGAAAACCGGAACAGAAGATAATCGAAGCATTTGAGAAGTGGTGCTATAGACGAATGTTGAAAATTAGGTGGACTGATAAGGTAAGGAATGAGGAGGTTCTACGCAGAATCGGAGAGGAAAGGAATATGTGGAAAACACTGATAAGGAGAAGGGACAGGATGATAGGACTTCTGCTAAGACATGAGGGAATGACTTCCATGGTACTAGAGGGAGCTGTAGAGGGCAAAAACTGTAGAGGAAGACAGAGATTGGAATACGTCAAGCAAATAATTGAGGACGTAGGTTACAAGTGCTACTCTAAGATGAAGAGGTTAGCACAGGAAAAGAATTTGTGGCGGGCCGCATCAAACCAGTCAGTAGACTGATGGAAAAAAAAAAAAAAAAAAAAAAAAAAAAAAAAAAAAAAAAAAAAAGTTCTAGGGGACTGATGACCTCAGCAGTTAAGTCCCATAGAGCTCAGAGCCATTTGAACCATTTTTTGACCGGTGGTGTTGCGCGCTCGTGACGTGGTAGGGAAATTAGATAAACTGAGTGTGTGTGGTTTGAGTTTTTCAGGCGCTAAACAGCGTGGTCATCAGCGCCCAAACGCAGAAAACAGGAACACATGCGATGAAGGGACGAAGACGGTCAGCGAACAAGGAGAACGGCTAAAAGACACAGGCCTGATGCAGTTCCAAATCCTCTTATGCAGAGGCAAAACAAGAGGAAAAGAAACGCACTAAAAAGGAAAGGAAACACAAGGAAAAGAGAACAGAAATCGAAGTGAAACAAGTAGGTAATCGTGGCTGGTGGACCTCTTACCTAAAACCTGGGTGAGCCAGTCACCCAGCAGCACATTAAAATCCTCTCCCTAAAATCCGAGGCAACAAATTGGACATGACACAAAACCGTAAGACCTTAACCACAGTCGTTGCGTCGTCTTGCAAAATAGACGGCAAATCCGGTGGCAAGGAAACCACTGCCCTCTGATCAGAGAATAAAGGACAAAACTGAGATGAAATGGATGTGGAATCATTCTAGCGATGGGATGGGCAACATTTGGGGAAACCTTCCGACGTAAACGACTTTACCATTGGGCAGATTGTTGCGGCCCGGTGCCTGGGAACAGGCATCTCGGAAACGACGGAGCTGGACAAATTTGGTGTGATAATGCCACGAGCGTGTGCAGAATGTCGCTAAAGGATGAAAAAGCACGAGGAGGCGACGTTCACGCCTCGTCGCAGAGCGTCAGAGCAGGATACGCAGCGGCCTGTGCCGGATCTGACGACGGACTACTGTACAGTGCCGGTACAGGGGCAAGTGTTTCGGATTTGACCGTTCAGCATGCATTTTTGAACTTGGGGTTCTGGGCAGACGACCCCTGCGAGTTCCCACGTTCCACCACCTGTATTGGGCACAGGAACATTGAGACTAGATCGCGGATCACAAAAAACGTGTTCCCTGGTCGGATCAATTCCGGTTCTTGTTTCACCCGGTCGATGGTCGAAACATGGTTGATAGTTATCATTTGCTAGATTATCACGGAATATTTAGGTAAAATGACGTGAAACGAGAAAATGAGAATGTTCAGCTCCAGTGTCTGTAACCTTGTCGTCGTAATTGAAAATCCCCGTGACGGTAGCTCAAGCCAGGTGCTTAAAAGTGAGATGTAAATCAGGCAGCTGGAAACTGCGTCCGGTCGCTAGAGATGAGTGGAGGTGTGGAAGCAGAAGTGGCCTCAGAGCCTCCAGTTCCAACACATCAGCGTCGCTGAAGGATACTCTGAGTGCGACTAAAATGGACTGATAAAATGAAGACCTTACAAACTACAGATTTAATTAGCTTAGTGAGATAAATAAAATACATACAGAAAATTGTAAAATTCAGTCCGCTCGGGGCATAAATCCCAATGAGAAACACTGCCCTGTGTCCACCCCTGAGACAAAAGGTTGAGGTGCGTTATACAGTGAAGAGCCAAAGAAACTGGTACACATGACTAATATTGTGTAGACCCCGCGATCACGCAGAAGTGCCGCAACATGACGTGACGTGGACTCGAATAATGTTTGAAGTAGTGCTGGAGAGAATTGACACCGTGAATCCTGCAGGGCTGTCCATAAATTCGTAAGACTACCAGGGGGTGGAGATCTCTTCTGAACAGCGCGTTGCGAGGCATCCCAGATACGCTCACTAGTGTTCGTGTTTGGGGAGTTTGGTGGCCATCGGAAGTGTTTAAAATCCCAAGAGTGTTCCTGGAGGCACTCTTTAGAAATTATGGACGTGTAGGATATCGCATTGTCCTGCTGGAAATGCCCAAGTCCATCGGAATGCAAAATCTACATGAGTGGATGCAGGTGGCCAGACAGGATGCTTACGTACGTGTCATCAGTCAGACGCGTATCAGAGGTCCCATATCACTCCAATTGCACACGTCCCACACCATTAAGAGCTTCCACCAGCTTGAATAGTCGCCAGGTGACATGCAGAGTCCACGGAATCATGAGGTTTTCTCCATGCGCTCGATACAATTTGAAATGAGACTTGTCAGATCATGTTTCCAGCCATCAACATCTCCAGTGTCGGTGTTGACGGGCCCAGGCGATGCATAGAGCTTTGTGTCGTGCGCTCATCAAGGGTACACGAGTGGGCCTTCGGCTCCGAAAGATTATATCTAAGATGTTTCGTTAAATGGTTCTTACGCTGAAAGTTGTTGATGACCCAGCATCGAAATCTGCAGCAATTGGAATTTGCTGAAGGGTTGCGCTTCTGACACGTTGAACGATTCTCTTCAGTCGTCGTTGGTCCCGTCCTTACAGGGTCTTCTTCCGGCCGCAGCGATGTCGGTGATTTGATGCTTTGATAAACTTCCTATTTGCTTCTGTCTCGGGTTCTTCGGCCGACCAGACGAACGTCGGCCGAAGAACCCGAGACAGAAGCAAATAGGAAGTTTGTCAACTAGTGGCCATAAAAGCCTTAACAAATTTGTTGTATTACCTGATTCCTGGTATTTGCGTTACGCTTCTTGAAATGATTGTACGGGACATTCCCCAGTTCATCGCTACCTCGGAAGTGCTGTTTCCCATCGCTCGTGCGCCGACTAAAACACCATGTTGAAACTCACTTAAATCTTTGTATCCTCGTATTGTAGCCGCAGTAACAGATCTAACAACTGCGTCAGACACTTGTTGTCTTATATAGGCGTTCCCGACAGCAGCGCCATGTTCTACTGTTTACATTTCTCGTTATTTGAATGTGCCTGCCTGTACCAGTTCCTTTGGCAGCTCAGTGTATTTTGTTATGGTAGTCTCTTTCAATTACGAAACGTGTCACTTTCTTAGCTGTTGCAATTGGGATTTGTCTTGTGTGGCCAATAAGTAGTGGATACACTACGACGACGTCTCTCTGGGAAGCTCTGAGAGAAGTATGCCTTGCCCTGGTGGTCCCTTCAGCTGTTGAGGGTTGCTGCAGTCCGTCATTCCGTATCCCAAGTTTCTAATATATGATGCTGAAGTGTCGGCAGAAGTGCCAACACCGTGTTGTTTGAGGAAGCCGAAATGCACGCTATAAGCTCACGCAGGCTGGCGTGAGGTCTGAAACAGGATACGTAATGAATGCTATAAAGAAAAGTACGTAGCTGCTGGAATACTTAACTTTAATCCACAATTGGTGAACATTGGTCTTGTTGATACAGTATTATCATCTCAATATAACTTGGTGATGGCGCCTTGCTAGATCGTAGCAATTGACTTAGCTGAAGGCTATTCTAACTATCTTCTCTGCAAATAAGCGAGGCTTCGTCAGTGTTGCATCGCTAGCTAAGTCGTCCGTACAACTGGCGCGAGTGCAAGTAAGTCTCGCTAGACCTACCGTGTGGCAGCGCTCGGTCTGCAATCACTGATAGTGGCGACACGCGGGTCCGTCGTATACTAGCGGACCGCGGCCGATTTAAAAGGCTACCACCTAGCAAGTGTGGTGTCTGGCGGTGACACCACATTCCTCCCCCGTAAATCGGCGAACGGTTGTATTATAAGGCTTCCGCCCGCCATGGGGAGGACCCCATGTTGGCGTATGCGACGAGGTGGGGAGCCTAACAACAGGCGAGGCTGTGCCACCCGCACCCTGCCATTCGGTCCGAGGGGAGCTAGGAAACGCCTGAAAACCTAGTCCAGGGTGCACGCCAACATGCGGTGTATGCGCCCTAAGATAGTCATGAGGGGCCGAAGGGTCGACCTCCATCGAGTCGGAGCACCCGACTGGCGAAGACGACAGATGGTCCGGAGGGGGCAAGAGTCCCAAGTCGGAGGACAGCTGGTCACGGGAAGCGATCGGCGGCGCGTGACCCAGGGAGGCGCCCGGCAGTTGCAGCGAAGCGTCCACTGCGGGCGGCGCCGGCGGGAGAACAGGCGGCGGCGGCGGCGGCGGCGCGTCCCATGGGGCAAAATGGAAGGCAGCGTCGGTAACACCTGGGGATGAGGCGAGCCCGTAGATGGGTCCCCAGGGCGCTGACCGGACGGCACCGTCGCTGAAAGCAGACGGGGAGCGGCAGAACCCGTGCGACGACAGAGGCGCAGCTGATTGAGATGCCGACGCACCTCACCAGAGGCCCCCAAAACCAAATACATCGCGCGGCCGAGGCAGCGAAGAATGCGCCCTGCGAGCCAACGCCGTGAACCGCGATAGTTGCGATAGAATACAACGTCGCCTGGTGCAAAAGCAGGAGTCTGCCGCTGCTCAGGAACCTGATGCGGCGGATGCAGCAAAGACATCAAGGTTCGATGAGGACAACCGTGGAGCAACTCAGCCGGCGAGCGACCATCTCGGGGCTGAGAGCGATACGAGGACAAAAAGAGCAATAACGCGTCCTCCCGAGAATGCGACTCTTTCAACTTCAACATCTGTGACTTGAAAGTCCGGACCTATCTTTCAGCGGCACCGTTTGACTGAGGCGAAAACGGCGCGGACGGCAGATGTTGAATACCATTGGCCGTGCAGAATGACTGAAATTCTGCGGACAGGAATTGTGGGCCATTGTCGGAAACAATAGTCTGTGGAAGACCTTCAATGCAAAAGATAACTGATAACGCTTGGATGGTGGCAGATGACGTCGTGGAAGACATCCGGACAACAAAAGGAAAATTGCTGAATGAATCGACAACAACCAACCATCGAGCAATCCAGAAGGGACCAGCAAAATCGATGTGTAAGCGTTGCCAAGGGGAAGTGGCTTTCGGCCATGCAAAGAATTTCCGCGGCGGTGCGGATTGTTGTTCGGCACATGCCATGCAAGAAGAGCACATATTCGTAATCGCAGCATCGATTCCGAACCAAGTACAGTGCTGACGAGCAAGCTGTTTCGTTCACACTATACCCCAATGACCTTGGTGGAGAAGCCGTAAGACAGAGGACTGTAACGAACGAGGAACCACGACCCTGGACTGATCATTATCAGAACGCAACAACAAAACACCACGTCGAACAAAAAGTCTCTCCTTGTGAGCAAAAAATCGGCGAACCAACGGATCCTCGATCCGTGACTTTGACAAGGGCCATTGCGTAGCAACAAAACGCAAAACGGTAGCAAGGACAGGGTCAGCAGCTGTGGCTGTAGGTACACGACGAAAATCGATCGGAAACGATTCGATCACATCATCGGTTTCCGCATCAATGAACATGCAAGCAAGTTCGGAGGTTCGCTAGATGTTCTCCTTCCGTCTGTCCGGAGATCACAGTATCGTCCAGATAGTTTGCTGCAGTAGGGACCGACGCACAAACAGTTTGTAAATATTGCTGGAACAATGCAGGGGCGGATGCACACCCGAATGGCAGTCTTTTGAAGCGATACAAACCAAGATGCGTGTTAACCACCAATACACGCTGGGTTTCGTCATCCACCGGTATTTGCAAGTACGCATCTGCGAGGTCCTACTTCGAAAAATATTTACCCGGGCACAGTTTGTCAAAAAGATCTTCCGCGCGGGGTAAAGGAAAAGTGGCAATCACTAGTTGTGGATTCACTGTTGCCTTGAAGTCCACACAAAGTCCCAATTTTCCGGAAGGTTTTGGCAAAATTACTAAGGGTGAGGCCCTGAGAGAAGCCTGCACACGTTCAATTACACCTTGTGATTCTAAATCGTGTAATGTTCTTGCGACCTCATCACGCAACGCGTGGGCAACATTGCGCGCTCTGAAAAATTTCGGTTGCGCGTTTACTTTCAGTTCCAAATATGCTTTATAGTTCTTAGCGCAACCTAGGCCCGGTGCAAAAATGTCTGCAAATTCTTCACATAGACGAGAAACACTGGCTGATAGGACCTGATTTACGATAGACAAGTTAAACAACTGAAATAAATCTAAACCAAACAAGTTCATTGCAGAAGAAGAACGAAGAACGTAAAATGACCCAAGTTTTGTTTGTCCCTTGTATGTTGCAAGAAGGCTGCACTGTCCTTACACAGGGATATGCTGTCGTGAATAACTAGTGAGCTTAACATTTGTGGCACGCAACGGAGGGCTGCCCAGTTGTTTGTACGTGTCTTTATTGATTAGTGAAACTGCAGCTCCGGTATCGAGCTGGAATGGGATCACGTTGCCATTAATGTGTAAGTCTACAAAAAGTTTATTGTCCTGCTGACGACAAGAGCGACTGTTTTGTGCAACGTGAACAGACACTGGTACAGAATCACTTGCGACGTGACGTGATTTCCGTCAGTGTCGACGCACACTTTTTGTGGGACGAACACAGTCACTGTTAGAGAGAGTGGCACTGGGCGGAGTGGAATTAACTACATGAATCTCCATGGGCGAAGGTTCACGAGCCTGAGTATTCTTGGTTCGATTCCGGCGCGAAGCAAAGGGCCTGGAATCGTTGTGAGTGTCCAATCTGAGCTTTTTCTGCCAAACACTCTGAACATGTCCTTTTTTATTACAGAAAAAGCAAATAGCTTATCGTGATGGGCAATTCTCACGCGAATGTCTAGTAGAACACCGCGGGCATGACTTTAGTACTGCATTTGCATGCTGGCGCGGGACACGTGGCTGCGCGGACGTGCGCGAGGGATGTTTACAGTTCCGTGCAGCTCGCACGGCGGGCCAGTTAATGTGACACACAGCTGGCGAAGTTTCAAATGATTCCTGAGCAAAGTCAAGTGTGTCTTGCCTATCCAAGATGTCTATCACTTGTGGAAGGGAGGGATTGACTAGTTTCAAAATTTGCTCCCGTATACGAACATCATAAACGTTCTGTGCAATTGCATCACGTACCATAATATCTGAATAAGGGAGTCCACATTCACACTCAAAAGCACAATCCCTAGTAAGGCCTTGCAAAAAGGCAACCCACTCCCGATTAGTCTGACCGGCCGTACGTTTTGTACAAAAGAACGTATACCGTTTTGCAACTACATTAACTGATTCTTTGAAGTATGCATCTAATGCCGACAACATTTTGTCGTAGGACAGCGTTGCTACGTCGCGTCGGGGAAATAATTTCACTATCACACGGTACGTTTGCACCCCTACACACGCCAATAAATGAGGCTGCCGCTCGTTACCTTGAATTCTGTAGGCGGCGAGATGAAATCCAAATTGGCGTGACCACTCCGTCCAGCTTTCCATCGCCGCATCGAACGGCCGAAACGGTGGTGCAACAGCATGTTGTGGCTGCGGTAGCGGTGGGGAGGCGGCTGCCACATCGTTTTGCATTGCACGTTGACCCTGGACGAGCTGTCCAAGGGCATCCAATAACGCCTGCGTCTGCTGATTCTGGAAGCGATAAAATTCGGACAGTACATCTGGAGATTGTGGCGAAGCCATGGCACAAATAAATTAGAGCAATACGAAAGCAAAATCCTCTTTTAGGCCTCGTCGCCAATATGAAGTGTCGGCAGAAGTGCCAACACCGTGTTGTTTGAGGAAGCCGAAATGCACGCTATGAGCTCACGCAGGCTGGCGTGAGGTCTGAAGCAGGATACGTAATGAATGCTATAAAGAAAAGTACGTAGCTGCTGGAATACTTAACTTTAATCCACAATTGGTGAACATTGGTCTTGTTGATACAGTATTATCATCTCAATATAACTTGGTGATGGCGCCTTGTATGATCGTAGCAATCGTCTTAGCTGAAGGCTATTCTAACTATCTTCTCTGCAAATAAGCGAGGCTTCGTCAGTGTTGCATCGCTAGCTAAGTCGTCCGTACAACTGGGGCGAGTGCTAGTAAGTCTCTCTAGACCTGCCATGTGGCGGCGCTCGGTCTGCAATCACTGATAGTGGCGACACGCAGGTCCGTCGTATACTAGCGGACCGTGGCCGATTTAAAAGGCTACCACCTAGCAAGTGTGGTGTCTGGCGGTGACACCACAGATTCCACAGCTGAAGACTTGGGGCTGTGCCCGCTGCTCCGGGTTCAAATTCGCTCCCTGTCGTTGGTGTTTACCTAATTTGCAGCGAGTTCATGCCCACATGGCTTAGTGTACAGATAAGTGGTATGGTACTTCCGGAGCTGTGAAGGTCAATTAATAGGTCTCGGATGTTGGCGACTAGAAAGTTTCTAGGGTAGCACTGAGATACTACTTGTAAGCAGCTCAAGGGATTGCTACAAATCAAGAAGTCCTTCTTTGCACAAGTGGATACATTATATTACAAAGCTCGTGATGACTGTACCAACAATATCTGCATGAAAGGGATAAAGAAAAACAACATTCAAACTAACTGACATTTTACCACAGAAAAATTCACACACACACACACACACACACACACATCATGCCGCACTACCAACCCTCCCTCACTCCCTCCATTCCCCCCCCCCCCCTCCCCCTCCTTCCCCCCGCCCACAGAAGGACCCATGAATACCTGAAAAGTGCAAGAAAATGAATGTAGGTATAATAAACACAACCATATAGTTGTAAACAGCTAGATAACAGAAACCAACCACAAAGAATCAGTAAAGATCTTTTATCTAAATATCTATAATTAAATAACTTTCTTATCTAATATACATCACAGACGATGTCTGCCATGCATAGGCGAAACATGTTTGCTACACAGATAAATCATTCATTTGCAACGGAAGTTTTTCTTGTCTGTATGATGTAGTATAATTGTGTAAGTCGTCCACCCCTTGTCTTTACTAAGTAGAAAAAAGGTAAATAGCTTATCATGCTCGTCATGTCTACGTCAGCGCTACGTACAAACTTTGCTAACAGCATATATTACTGTCTGGAGGAAGACAGGGATGGTTACTGAGAAGTTATGATGATACTTTCATACCATGACGCACAGTTAACATTCGTTGAGGTTCAAATGAAAGAAATTTAATACCTCAAGCATGCTGGAACACCCTGTTCTCCAATACTACAAAAGAATAATGAAAAGTTTCCTACACTTACACGTACTGACAAAGTCATGATAGATACGTGAAACAAGTAAACAGACGGCACTTGTCCCCCCCCCCCCCCTACACCCCGTCCTCCTCCAACCAGCAGCCTGTAGCGAGGTGTGCCGCCGCCCTATAGCGGCTTTAGCGGGCCGCCGCACTGTTTTTAACTCACCCGGCAGGTTTCCACAGACCCCCCCCCCCCCCCCTCCTCACCGCCACGAGTCAGGCAGGCAGCTCGAAAATATTCACTTACAGTACAATACTCTTTTTGCCCGACAGCCTCTTGCCACGGTTGCTCCATTGTTTCAGAATCTCCCTCCCCTCGAAGATCGTGAAGTGGTGGACGCGTGAAAGAGTGACGGACATTCTGTAAGCTCCTTAGAGAGAGAAAAAAAAGAAAACCTCAGTGTAGCTGGAATGCACGAGACTAAGGGTGAATCTTTCTGTGGCTCGATAGGAACCCCCCTGACCCCATCCCCCCTTCACTGTAGCATGATGGTATTGTCCCTCTTTAAACGGCTCGAGGTTGCAGTTTTCTTACAGTATGTTACCATCTCGCTGCCTCGGTGGACTTACTGCGTCATGTGCTCACAACGCTACGTGATGGCATTTTCCACATAGTATGTCGATCATCAGTCATTGCGAACAACAAATTTATTTTTACTATGAGAGCGCTTACGTACAATCTCACTCAGTTCGCAATTCAGTACTAGAAAGAGGCCAGTCGAATATGTGTTGGTAAACCAGCACGTCCAGCCTTCTCCCATACGCGTCTGTTGGTGGAACTCACTGTCACCCTAAAAGCCTGTGACACAAAACGAACGAATACTTTTGTGTGAAGACTGTGTGTTGGCAGCTGGTCACTCTCACATCAAACAGGAATATGGCTTCGATCCGGACGAGATACGTCACAGTTATTGCGGTTTAGTCATCCTGCGATAGACTTCCGCTGCGCTTATCGTTATAGCGAGCCTGCGCGACCTGCTATGCACACTGCTTCTGTTTGTTCCCGAGTATCAACAACAGACAATGCATGCCGCGGGCGCAGTTGCGTCGGTGCTGGCACTGCTCGTAGCAAATGGGACCTCGGTGCTGGATTGTGTCTGCAACCACCTCATCAACCTTACTGACCATGGCAGACACTGGAGAAGCGAAATCAGTGAGAGTGAACATCAGATATGGCTGGAGTACTGTCAATATTTCGGTAAGTGCTTTTTCTTTCGGTGCGGATTTACATAACGCTATGCACAGTGCAGTTTTCAACCACTCACAGGCGACTTGGCTTGCGCAAGCTGTTATCAAAGAAGACCAAACGTTTTCAGCCTGACAGTGAAGGACAATGTTTATTAGGGGCAAACCGTATTTCATTTTCAGCCTTTTCTGTCAATGGACTTTGATTAACCTTTTGCGAGTGAGAAGGTGTAAATTAAATATCTACATCTCTTAACTGAGCCCAAAACGTTTTACAGATGTTTGGGAACAGATAGAAGTAAAAGTAATGAGTAGGTTCTGTGTTGCCAAAAGACGTTCGTGCAGAGGTTTTAACGTACCTCGTCATAATCGCGCCGTTCACGGATTTTCTTTAACTTTATTTTCTACATAATTATGCAGATTGATATTACAACAGAGAACAATTCAAAATGAATATAGCGACGCCAAGCGGCTCTTAACTATCTAATGTACAGCAACACATCGACAAGAAATAGAATGAAATACAAAGTAATTTAGATCGTTGCGCAAGCACAATGAAAAGTGGGAACTTCACTGTGATGAGAGAAAATAGCGGATAACATTCTTCGTGTCAGTTATTAACAACGGCCATCCTGTCATCGTGGTCCAGAGAACGTACAGAGAACGTATCGTCAGAGATACAGTAGAGGCAGCGGCGACTGATGCCTAAGTGACTGGAACGAGGTTCACTACCTTTACTGCATTATACAATTTACCTTTCCTAATAATTTAATTTCATAAATTATTTAAAAATTTTTGTAGTTCTAAAACTAAATTAAAATGAGCTAGCCGGCCGCGGTGGTCTAGTGGTTCTAGGCGCGCAGTCCGGAACCGCGGGACTGCTACGGTCGCAGGTTCGAATCCTGCCTCGGGCATGGATGTGTGTGATGTCCTTAGGTTAGTTAGGTTTAATTAGTTCTAAGTTCTAGGCGACTGATGACCTCAGAAGTTAAGTCGCATAGTGCTCAGAGCCATTTTTAAAATGAGCTTTACTACGTTCATGGGATTGAAACGCCTGTAGACGAATAGAGAAAGTCCATCCATCCTCCTTTCCTTTTTCGTGAAGGATCCATGGCTGTGTCAAAATTTTACGATTTTATGTGTTCTTTCTGTTCTTGGACAACATCGGTGGGTACATTTTTAATTGAAGCAGCTTAGGAGGAAACATCGTTACGTCATTGATTAATTATCTCAACAGGCTCTACAGTAGATAACAGATAACGAAATACTACAACCAACTGAAATTTAGAAGATAAATCAGAAGTTTCATCTGCTATCACAGACACAAAATCTGACTTAGCTATTTATGAATTACTTTCCTCATGACACACATGTAACCTGCACTGTAGTTAATTATTTTGTATATCCTTGTATGTACCCTAAAAGAGAGCAGCACCGTTCATGTGCTCTTTCACAACTGCATCTAAAGCTGAAGTGAAATTTACAAGCCCTCTGAGTATTCTAGCTATGTCACATTCTACTGTTACATTATGTATACGTAACGCAAGTTCAGACTCACTGTAAAACTTGTTGTTGTTAGTTGTGGACTTCAGTCCAGGGACTGGTTTGATGCCGCTCTCCACGCTACTCTATCCTGTGCCAGTCTCTTTATCTCCGAGTAACTACTGCAACCTACATCCTTCTGAATCTGCTTAGTATATTCATCCGTAGGTCTCCCAGTACGATTTTTACCCTCCACGCCTTCCTCCAATACTAAACTGGTTATCCTTGTTGCCTCAGAACGTGTCCCACCAACCGATCCCTCCTTCTAGTAAAGTTGTGCCAGCAGTTCCCCTTCTCTCCTATTCTATTCAGTACCTCTTCATTACTTATGTGATGTATCCGTCTAATCTTCAGCATTCTTCTGTAGCACTACATTTCGAAAGCTTCTATTGTCTGCTTATCTAAACTATTTATCGTCCATGTTTCACTTCTATAAATGGATACATCCCACACAAATACTTTCAGAAAAAGCTTCCTGACACTTAAATCTATACTCGTCTTTAACAAATATCTCTTCTTCAGAAACGTTTTGCTTGCCATAGCCAGTCTATATTTCACATCCTCTCTACTTCGACTATCATCAGTTATTTTGCTCCCTAAATAGCAAAACTCATCTGCTACTTTAAGTGTCGCGTTTCCTAAACTAATTCCCTCAGAGTTGCCTGATTTAATTCGACTACACCCCATTATCCTCCTTTTGCTTTTGTTGATGTTCATCTTATATCCTCCTTTCAAGACGCTGACCATTCCGCGTCCTTTGCTGCCTCTGACAGAATTCCAATGTCATCGGCACACCTCAAAGTTTCCATGTGTTCTCCATGGATTTTAATCGCTACTCCAATTTTTTTATGTTTCCTTTATTGCTTGCTCAATATTCAGATTGAATAAGATTGAGGATAGCCTACAACCCTGTCGCACTCCCTTCCCAACCACTGCTTCCATTTCATGCCCTCGACTCTTATAACTGCCACCCCCGTTTCGGGACGAATTGTAAATATTTTTTCGCTCCCTGTGTTTCACCTCTGCCACCTTCAGAATTTGAAAGAGAGTATTTCAGTCAGCATTGTTAAAACCTTTCTCCCTAAGTCTACAAATGCTGGAAACAAATGTTTGCCTTTCCTTAATCTGCCTTCTAAGATACGTCATTGGGTCAGTATTGCCTCGCGTGTTCCAACATTTCTACGGAATCCAAACTGATCTTCGCCGAGGTCGACTGCTACCAGTTTTTTCATTCGATTTAGTATTTTGCAGCCGTGACTTATTAAATCTATAGTTCGGTAATTTTCACCCCTGTCAAGATCTGCTTTCTTTGAGATTGAAGTTATTATATTCTTGCTGAAATCTAAGGGTATTTCGCGTGTCTCATACATCTTGCTCACCAGACGGTAGAGTTTTGTGATGGCTGGCTCTCCCAGGGCTTTCAGTAGTTCTAAGTAGTTCTAATGGAATGTTGTCTACTTCCGGGGTCTGCAGCGCCCTGCCGCCTGCAGTTTAGCTGCGTCTCCACCAACCTGGAGTCTCCCGTGAAGCCTCGTACTCACAGTTCCCACTCTAACGCCTCTCCCCTAGTATTCTGCGAAGATTTATGTGCCCGTGTTCACATGTTTTATTGGTCAGCTCATATTAGCCATCTCGCCAATCAATACATTTAACATGAAGTGCCGCGCGGGGTAGCCGTGCGGTCTTTGGCGTCTTGCCACGGTTCGCGCGGCTCACCTTGTAAGAGTTTCGAGTCCTCCCTTGGGCACTGGTGTCTGTGTTGTCATTATCGTAACTTACTTTAAGTTAGATTAAGTAGTGTGTAAGCCTAGGGACCGATGACCTCAGCAGTTTGGTCCCATAGAACGTACCACAAATTCCAAATTTTAACATTAAATTTATTTTTGCCTTGAATAAAACTCTCTGCCTGTGGCCAAGTACATTCTACGTTCCTCTGGTAGCACTCGTTCTGGTCAGTGCTGAAGTTCAGAACCGACAGATGGTGACTCACGGCTGTTTGCATTTTTGCGTTTTTGTGTTTGGGCAGCTTGTAGAAATGTCCCAGTTCTGTGGCAGCTGTGAGTATTTGAACTCTCTGTCTGAAACATTTTCATATCTGCTACTTGAAAAATCCAAGTACCTCGAACAAAATGGCCACTCTGTGCCACGCTGAGTATGAAAGACACTGGTCATGCGGGACCGAAATAGCGCTTTTAATACAAGTAACTCTAAAAGCAACGATTCTAGGCAATCTGATACAATATTTATTAACTTCCGAATAATATTTCACCACGGGAAAAATGTAGCTCAGAGGCCCTTCCCAGCGATTAAAACCAGAAAACAGTGAAGTGCCGAACATATGTGATATCGAACGAAATTTGTGACTGGATTTTGGTAGGGACGATGCACCATGGATGGCGACTCATGAGAGGTCCGTTGTCACCGTTACTGTTCATGTTATACGCTAATTAGACAGCAAAAAATATTAATAGTAATATTACATACACAGTTATCTATAACGAAGTGCTGTCTGAAAGAGTTGCTTAAATATCCAGCCAGGTATTGATATGATTTCAATGTGGTGCAAACATTGAAAACTAGCGCTATATATTCTCTTCCTATCTGGAAAGAGTATACTCATTGAAGTACCTGGGTGTAACAAAAATGGTTCAAGTATCTCTGAGCACTGTGGGGCTTAACATCTGAGGTCATCCGTCCCCTAGAACTTAGAACTACTTAAACCTAACTAACTTAAGGACATCACACACGCCCATGCCCGAGGCAGGATTCGAACCTCCGACCGTAGCGGCCGCGCAGTTCCAGACTAAAGTGTTTAGAACCCCTCGGCCACTGCGACCGGCTGGGTGTAACAATTTGTGGAGATACGAATTGGTACGATGACATAGGCTCAGTCATAGGTGATGCAGTTGATAGACTACACTTCATTGGTAGAAAGCTGCGAAAATGCAGTCATTCATTATAGGAGCCTTAATCATCCCGGAATACTATTGAAATGTTTGGGGTGCGTACCAAATTGGAGTAAGAGTGATATGGAAGGTTTACAAAGAAGCCACAATGATGGTCACAGGGTGGTTTGAGTTTCAGAAGCGCGTGCCTAGAAAGTTGTAAGATTAGATTAGATTAGATTAGATTTACTTTCATTCCAATTGATCCGTAGTGAGGAGGTCCTCCAGGATGTGGAACATGTCAGAAAAACAACAATACATGACAAATATTTACAACTAAAACAAATAAGCTAATGTACCATTCCACAGGTCCCAAGTGGAATGATCGTCATTTTTTAATGAACACTAAGAGTCATTTTACAAATACTATTGCACTGAATTTAAAATAAAAAAGTTTTTTATTTATTTATAAGGTAAGAAACATGTAATACAACTACTGCAATACTTATTTACAATGAACACATTACTGCACTGAAATGGTGCAGAAGTTAGATTATACTTACACACACACAAGCACACACAAGCACACACACACACACACACACACACACACACACACACACACACACAAATTTTCAGTGAACACATTACTGCACTGAAATTGTGCAGAAGTTATGTTGTACTTATATACAAATCAGTTGGTTTTCCTAAGAAATTCATCAATGGAGTAGAAGGAGTTGGCCACCAATAAATCCTTTAGGCTTCTCTTAAACTGAATTTCATTGGTTGTTAAGCTTTTTATGGCTGCTGGCAAGTTATTGAAAATGTGTGTTCCTGAATAATGCACACCTTTTTGTACAAGACTGAGTGACTTTAAATCCTTGTGAAGATTATTCTTATTTCTAGTATTGATTCCATGAATTGAGCTGTTGGTTTGAAAAAGTGATATATTTTTAATGACAAATTTCATTAAGGAATAAATATATTGGGAAGCTGTAGTTAGTATCCCTAGTTCCCTAAACAGGCTTCTGCAGGATGTTCTTGAGTTCACACCACACATAATTCTTACTGCACGTTTTTGTGCCCGGAAAACTTTAGCTTGGCTTGATGAATTACCCCAGAAAATAATCCCATATGACATTATGGAATGAAAGTAAGCATAGTATGCCAGCTTTTTCATTTTTATATCCCCTATGTCTGACAAAATTCGCATTGCAAACAGAGATTTGTTAAGACGCTTCAGCAGTTCTGTGGTGTGCTCCTCCCAGTTGAATTTATTATCAAGCTGTAATCCCAAGAATTTAACACCGTCCACTTCTTCTATCTTCTTGTCATCATATGTTAGACATATACTCTTGGGACACCCCTTACAAGTTCTGAACTGCATGTAGTGTGTTTTTTCAAAGTTTAGTGACAAAGAATTGGCTAGGAACCAGTGATTAATGTCCACAAATATTTTATTGGCTGATCTTTCTAAGACTTCACTTGATTTGCTATTTATTGCAATGTTTGTATCATCAGCAAACAAAACAAACTTGGCATCTGGTAATGTTACTGATGAAAGGTCATTGATATACACAAGAAAAAGTAAGGGCCCCAAAATGGAACCTTGTGGGACCCCACATGTAATTAGTTCCCAGTTGGATGATGCCTGATAGCTTGAAACATGTCTCTTTCCTAATAACACCCTTTGTTTCCTGCCAGAGATATAAGATTTGAACCATTTTGCAGCATTTCCTGTTACACTATAATATTCTAGTTTACTTAAAAGGATATTGTGATTTACACAGTCAAATGCCTTTGACAGATCACAGAATATACCAGTTGCCTGCAATTTTTTGTCTAATGAATTAAGTACATTTTCACTGTAAGTGTAGATAGCCTTCTCAATATCAGAACCTTTTAGAAATCCAAACTGTGACTTTGACAGTATGTTATTTGAGATAAGATGGTTATAAAGACGACTGTACATTACTTTTTCGAAAATTTTTGAGAATGCTGGCAACAGTGAAATTGGACGGAAATTTGATGCTATTTCTTTATCTCCCTTCTTAAACAGTGGCTTAACTTCAGCATATTTCAGCCATTCGGGAAATATTCCACTGATAAACGACTGGTTACACAGATAGCTTAATATGTTACTTAGCTCAGAATCACATTCTTTAATTAACTTTGTTGATATTTCATCATACCCACTAGATGTTTTGATTTTAAAGATTTTATGATGGACGTTATTTCTGTTGGGGTAGTGAGGGTCAAATTCATATTATGGAAGTTACTTGAAATGTCTGGTCTAAGGTAATCCATAGCAGCATCTACCGAACCTGACAACCCCATCTTTTCAGTAACAGTTATAAAATGTTTGTTAAAAAGTTCTGCAACACTATACACATCTGTCACCAATGCATCATTTACTCTTAATGCTATTTGTTCCTCTTCATGTCTGGTTCTACCGGTCTCCTCCTTCACTATATCCCATATTGTCTTTATTTTGTTATCTGATATGACTATCTTTTCCTTGTAATATATTTGCTTTGACATCCGTATTACAGTCTTTAATATTTTGCAGTATTTCTTATAATGTGCTATAGCATCAACATTGGAAATGTTTCGGATTGACAGATACAGTTTTCTTTTTGTTTTACAAGATACCCCTATTCCTCGAGTAATCCATGGCTTCTTTGTAGACATTGCTCTAACCTTGGTAAGTTTTGGGGGAAAGCAGTGTTCAAATAAGGTAAGCACTTTATTAGCAAAAATGTTATATTTTTCATTCATGCCATGAGCACTGTAAACATCAGTCCAGTGAATGTCTCTGAGGAGTGTCCTAAAATAATCAATTTTTGGCTTACTGATTACCCTCTTGAGCTCAGATTTAACAGATTTTATATCCTGTTCAGTATTAACATTTAACAGAAGGAACTGCATGTCATGGTCTGAGAGGCCATTGACTATTGGTTTTGTAATATAATTTTGTTCATTTGACTTTTCTATAAAGATATTATCAATGGCTGTTTGTGAGCAAGTGGTTATCCTAGTGGGGAACTTTACTGTGGGAATTAAGTTGAATGATAGTGTTACTAACTCAAATAGGTTCTTATTGGGAGAGTCTTTAAGGAAATCTACATTGAAATCACCAGCAACCACTATTTCTTTGTTTTTGGTTGTTAAATGGGCCAGTACAGCTTCAAGGTGGTTTACAAACAGATTAAAGTTACCTGTAGGTGCTCGATATACACTTAATATTATGAAAGATTTTTTGTGAAAATCTAATTCTGTTGCACATGCTTCCATATGCTGTTCTAGGCAAAATTTATGAATGTCTATGTTCTTAAATTTATGACAGTTCCTGATGAATGTGGCAACTCCTCCTTTCTCCATTTCTGATCTACAAAAGTGAGATGCTAACCTAAACCCTGTAACACTTAAAAGTTCTATACCAGTGGTCACATGATGTTCAGAGAGGCAGATTATGTCAGCTGGGTTTGAAGACTCTAATTCATCTATGCAGATAGTTAATTCATTAATTTTATTTCTCAGTCCTCGAATATTTTGATGCAATAAAGATAGCTGACATTTCACATTGACTGACTTAAAATTGGGTGGAGTTAAAATATCTGCTGACAGTTGAAAATTCTTAACCAATGGCTGTTTATGTTGATGTAATAAGCTGGAATTATGTTTTTTGATTTCTTTCTCAAACTGAAGGTTTGTCTCAGTTCTAACCTCTCTTAAAATTTGTTTTCTTTCTGTCCTCCCTACCCTAAAAAAGGGTCTTTTCTGAATCCTATAACCACTGGTATTTTACCACTCATGACAGTGCCTCCCCCCTTTAACTTTCTTGCTATTTCCCCAGCCAATTTACCCTTCCCCTTCCTGTTGAGGTGAAGGCCATGCCTAGTATAATCCCACCTACTGATAGAAGATCGAAACTGGTAGAAGACAGAAGCCAGCTATCCTGTGAGAGCCTACAATGTATCAAGAATCAATATTAGGCGAGGAGTCTGGGATTGAACTAGAATCACTGTAATGCTATCTGTATGTAAGTGAGTTAACGAAGTAGCCTGAAACTGCTATCAGGCGAGGTGAATTTGCTTGTGAGGGCATAAAATAAATAAAATAAATAAAAAAATATTGTTATTTTAAATATGTTAATTATTCTGTCTGTATGATGGTGATTGTGATTGCAATTGTATTTGCTTATCTGGAACGTGGACGTTTAATTATTCGGTATCAGACGCTTGACAATGGCTTTTTCGTAAAGGCAATGTTACTCGTAGTTGACCGTGAAATAAAACTGAATAATCGGACTTCGTAATTAAATCGTTTCCAAAGACTGCTGCGGTAGGTGCGGACTCATAATCTAAATCTCAATATTACAATAATTTGCCAGCCATGCCAATACGTCGTACAGAGGTGATTGTCTACTAAACATAAAAAAGTTACACAGTTAGTTAAATCAGATATATTCAATGAATAAGCCTACAGTTCATAATCCTACTTACTTTTATAAATATAAATTCTTTACAGAATCGAGTGCCTAGTGTGGTTGCAACTCGCAGTATTCTTCTATAACATGAAATATGGCGGTGTGCCAGACAATAAAATAAAATACGTGCTTCTCGCACCACTTCAACCAGAGCTCTCCCTTTCTTAATCAAACATAAGAGTAACGTAATTGTGCTTTTGTTTTATCAGCGACACAGCGCTGCAGTTGTGTGCCATAGGCTTTATTTATTTGTCACTGATTATTTATTTAATTAATATTTCGCGTTTCCAAGGAAACTCACGCTCGGCATGCAAATGTGCCTTTATATTGCCCCCTGAATTGCGAGGCGAAAGGACACATCTGCTGGCGAGCAATTCACCTAAAGGCACAAGAAAATCTAAGTTATCTACAACTATTTACATGACTTACATTACACATTATACACATTATATACAAAATTTGAATGACGCGGGTGCGCCGTAAAAGTTCTAATGTTGGCAGATAGAGGGCGCGCATGCGCAGAAGCGTCTGTGTAACTGCGGCACTGCCGTTATATCGTACAGTTAGATCACGCGGCACAGTACTGCAGATCATATTGTTCGTGTGCGCGCGTTTTTCAGTCGTTGCACAAAGAAAATATTCAACCAAGATTACATATGAAGACTACATTCTATGACAGGTAACTTAGTTTTAAATTTACAATATTTGTTATAACACAATACAACTTAGATTGTTGAATGTTCTTAGTTACATAGTATTGTTTTGAAATACTTCAAAGAAAAATGTCCATATTTTTCAGGTGCGTTGACCTATACACATCGTGTCGTTATTACAGTTCATATTCATCCGCTGCACAATAATTTTTTACAGGTTAGTATCGTCGTGGTAAAGTTTTTTGATCACAGTAACATCGTTGTATAACAACGTGATTAATACATAAGCGTGTCCATTTCTCATTTCCATTATAGTCGTAGCGATGCAGTTCGTTGTGACTAAAAGCATTGCTTATTACAGATCAGACGTGACCCGTCGAGGAATTGGTCCACGTGCAGTTCGTTTTTTACATTCCGTGGAAGCTTGGTTGCAGAACCTCGGACGGCACATAGCTGGCGTCGATCTTTGGACAGTCCAGGTAAGAGTGTCCGTCACATTTCGAGAACATTTCATTCCCTGAAGTTCCAACCAAAATTCTTCCACCCGTCGTGTTGTTTTCTGGACAGGCACTTTGTGTCCATTTAATCCAGTTAACATCTTGAAGTTGGGTACTGTAGTAATGTCACTAGACGATGCACGAATTATGCACTTCACATTTTCAGTTTTTTGCTGAATATAGCTCACCTAAATGTTCGTAGTTATTAATCAAGGAAATCGTTCATCGCGTTTATATAGATACGCTGCATAATGAATGGCATTAACAGTTTCTTTCACATAGGTTTCCGCGTAGTTGCAGAGTTAGTAATGTTCGTTAATGTCCGTGAACAGTGGTTCACTATACAATGTCTTTTTGGCACTTGTTTTGTTCAAATTTTTACATAGTAACAGTTACACTATACATCAGTTAAAAAAATAAGTAATTATACATACACACGTCACATATTTTCTTAGCATAAACATAATATAGTTGCACATAAACATGTTTACATCATCATTACATCGCTATAGGTTATTACATTGTGTCACATTTGATTACATGAATTGCAGATATTTACATCCTCTTTAGCGGTTTTGCTGGGATATTATCGATGTTTTTTGTGATGTCATCTGAAATTAAGATAGGTTAGACACAACATTCATTACATCAGTAGGCAAGACCAGGCGTTTTCACTACTCAATAAATATTCAGAATAGTAAGAGAGAGAAAATGTTCGATTCCTCGCGTTTTGTGCGTGTGTGTAGAGTGTCTGTGTGGCCTTGACTACTGATAGATGCTTTTCGTGTTGAGAGATGTGCGTCTAATCTATTTCTCAAAGTAAAAGATCGCTTCACAGATGACGTCTGTCAGTTCGTCAGGTGTCACACCAAGTCAGTGGTACCTTCAGTAACAAATGTTCCGTGAAAAATTAGTATGTCATCCACTGCTACGTAATCATAAATTTTACTTTAATATTCTGTCTTTCAGGTGGAGGCGCGCGCTGAAAGAAGAGTTCTTCTGTCTTCAACTGCGTCACTGGAACCGCTGAAATGAAAATTTCTATACTACTTATTATCTGTGTTGTAACAACAGAGTTTTTCGAGTTGCTTAGCAATATTTTGATGGGTATGACTTTGACATTATTCAGCATGAAATGCTCTAAGATCTCGGTGTGCGTATAGCCCAATAATTTTGTTAGTTCTAGGATGTTGTAACATATACGCACCAGGATGCGGTATGTTAACAATTATATAAGGTCCTTCATATAGCAGACGCCACTTAGCGTTGCGTCGTTTGAGTGCTACAGATTTATGATGAGTACGAAGTAGTACAAGCATTCCTACCTCGAATTTTTGTTTTCTTTTTATTATGTTTCTGTGAATTTTGTTTCGTATTTGTGCGTGATGTGTCAATGTAGTCAATACTTCTTTTATTTTCTGTTCAGGTGTGATTTCCTTGTCTGACAACTTAGGTAATGGTTCTATCCACTGATCGTTCTGTTTGCAATTGAACATGATCTCGTTAGATGTGTAATTCGTATCGTAAATATTTAAGTTATTGTGTACGTCTTCGAAAAGACTTAGGTAGGACACCCAATTAGTATGTTTTGATGAAATATAGGTCCTCATGAATCGATTTAATTCTCGGAAAAGTCTCTCAGTCGCGTTACATTGTGGACTAAACCTCGAAATAAATATACTTTTAATGTTATTGTCCTTCAAGAAATTTCTCCATTTGTACCCAGAGTAGTATGCTGCATTATCTGATAGAATTGCTTTAGGTTTTCCCACGTGCGTCAGGTAATCACTTGAGAATCTTCGTATTATAGCATTTGCAGTGGCGGATTTTAAAGCATAAAGTTTTACATGTTTAGAAAATATATCGTAAAAAGCTAAGATATATTTGACGCCTCCAGAGCTTGCTGGATGCGGTCCACTGATGTCAGTACACAGAATTTCCAGGGGTTTACTAGGTAAAATAGAATGTAAATCAGTTTTTGTGGATAAATTCTGAGGTTTTGATTTTTGACATATGACACATGTTTTTAGTTCCCTGTAAACTTTTCTTCTCATATTGCTAAAATAACAGTATGTACTGAGCTTTGCCAAACACTTTTTCGTCCCATAATGACCCCAAACTAAGTGTGTGTGCCAAATTAGATTACGTTCAGACTCTTTGGGAATGCATACACACCAGTTAGTAGCATTTGGATGTCGACGGTAAAATAACACATCATTGTGTAACTTGTAATACTTAGTCAAAGGATGATTGTGTTTTTCTACCATTAATGTTATTATCTTATACCAGTGAGGATCAGATTTTTGTAATTCAGCCATGTTTCTGCACATATCAATATAATATTGGTGATACTGCTTGTCTTGCATTAAGAGAATCCTGTAGTCATTTATATTTTCTAAGTCACTGTTGGTATCATTCATACCTTGTGGAAGTCTAGACAAAGTGTCTGCAATGGTGTTGTCCTTACCTCTTATGTACTTAATTTCAAAAGAGTAGTTCTGAAGTGTAACTGCCCATCGTGATAGTCTAGGATGTACAAGTTTACAAGTTAACAAAAATGTCAGGGCCTGGTGATCGGTGTAAATTACCGTATGTTTTCCAAATAAATAATAATTGAATTTCTTGAATGCCCATACTATGGAAAGTGTTTCTAACTCAGTAGTGGAGTATGTACGCTCACATTCAGTTAGAGTGCGACTCGCAAACCCAATAATTCTTATCTGTTCCTCCTCTTTATTCTTTACAACTTGAAATAAGCAACAGCCCTAGCCAGTACGTGAAGCGTCACAAGTCATACAAAAATCTAAATTGAAATCTGGATGGCTCAATATGTTAGCATTCACTAAAGCATGTTTAATTGTATTAAAGTCATTCTGGCACTGTTCCGACCAGATCCAAACTTGATTCTTTCTGAGTAGATTTAGCAGATGTTTACTGTTCAAAAGTGGTTGTGGCAAAAAACGTCTGAAAAATGAACATAGCCCAAGGGATAATTTTAACTGCTTTTTAGTTCGAGGGCTAGGAAAGTTTCTGATAGCATCTAATTTACTAGGATCCGGATGTATGCCCTGTGAATTAATGATATGTCCTAAATACTTTATCTCACTGCAACCAAATTTTGATTTTCTTAGGTTGGCTGTGACTCCAGCTTGTGCAAATTTTTCTAAAATTCTTTGAAGAGTGTCAACGTGTTCATTCCAAGATTGTGTAGCTATCAGTATATCATCTACATAGTGTGTGACTGTCTCAACTAAATCGTCGCCAAGCACGGTATCCAGGGCTGTAATGAATACCCCAGAGCTGACATTCAGTCCGAAGGGTAGAACATAAAACTGATAGGTTCGCCCCCCGAACATAAATGCAGTATATTTCCGAGAATCAGGAGTGATACCACCTGCCAAAACGAATTAGCGAGATCTATTGTGGAAAAATATTTTGCATCTAGAAATTTCTGTAATTGCTCTTCTAAATTTTCAGGTTTTGTGTGAACCGGTAAAATTATTTCATTAATAGCTCGTGCGTCTAACACTAACCTAATGCTTCCATGTACACTGAGAGCTGTAGCTTCACTTATCTTATGATCAAGCAATGTTTTCAAGTCCATTAGCTCTGTGTCAGATGAGTGTGTTTGCATGTCTTGAATGTCATTGTCAAGTACTAACTGAACCTTGTACCCTGTACAGTGTTTGTCATGCTTTAGAGTTCTCCTGTCCAAATCAATAATAATTACACTGCCTTTATCATTTAAAATACATTTACCTTTGGAGAAGTCTATAATGCAGTCCTTCTCGCTCATAATATCTATTCCTAATATGCAATTTGTCACAAGGTTTTGTACGACCAGGAATGGCCATTGTACGGTTCCATTACCTATTTTAACGTTTACAAAAACTTGCTTCGTAACCCTACATGACTTATTACCTAGCGCAGTAGTTATTTTACAGTTTTGGGCAGGAAACTCAGGCACAGGTTCCAATTCACACATCTTTTTATAGAAATTAAAAGACAAAACGCTCACAGCTGCACCTGTATCTGGGATAATAGTAGTTGGAATCCCACCTACTACACCAGTAGTAGATGCTAAAACAATTTCATTTGTGTTTAAACGACATTGTGTACTGTCTTGTAAAAGTTCATCTGATATATTGTTATTGTGGTTGTATCTTATAAATAAAACAGGTAGTTTTTGTTTAGAATTACTCGGCATATCATTATTCTGTTGTTCAAGTGTGGTGTCAAATAACTGATTAACATTGAAGTCGCCCCCCAAGAATTCTTCAGCCACGACCTGGGGCAAAGTAGTGACTGTTTCTAGTTTGTTGGATTATCATTTGTACTAGGTACTGACACAGATTGAGGTTGTGCATCAGGTGTCATTTCTATTATATTCACATTCGGATATTGCCTATTATGATCTCCAAACTTTTGCGGTTGTTGTTGCTGTTGCGCATTATGACTTACCTGTCGGTCGTAAGGTATGCTCCAATTTTGTCCTGGTGGCTGCTGTGGTAAAGCAGAGTTTGAATGAAAGTACTGATCGTTACGAGTCCAACCTTGATGCTGTCTTGGCTCGTAGTTATTATTATTTCTATTTCTGTTTGTGTTTTTGTTATTACCTTTGTATCCGTTGTTACCGTTGTAGTTATTACCGCGGTGCCTTTTGTATGGATTGCCGCATGAAATGTTATTACTGTTGTAACTATTGTTTGTATTGGAATACGCGTGTTGATTTTGATTTCCGTACTGAGACGGCATGTGAGTTTGCTGTTTTTGTTGTACCGCGTATCCAACTGTGGGCGCGCCAGAATTGTGTTGGCAAGCCTGCATGTTTTGCATACCACTAGTGTAAACATTGTGGCTGCTGTTTTGCCGCGCGAAGCGCTGATCTTCAAGTAACATGTCAATCGAATCTAAAGCTGTTAAAAAATAATCTGAATCGTCATCCGGGATATGTAGAAGTTTTTCCTTAATGTTGAAAGGCAATTTGGTCTTCAACGCTCGGAGTATATCACGCGTTGCGACTGGTTCGTCTAAAAAATGTCCCATGTTCAAGTATTTTTCAAAATATCTGCGTAAGTTACCATTTTTACTGTTAAAAGTTTCAGGTTCTAAAATTTGTCTTCTGAGTCGCTCCTGGACGGATTGCGACCAGAATTTGTTCAGAAAAGCACGCTCAAACTCACTGTACGTGGTACATACGTCAGCTTGACTGTATGCCCAGACAGCTGCATCGCCTTGGATGTAACCGACAATATATGAAATCTTTTTCCGGTCACTCCAAGTGCGTGGAAATGCGTTACTAAAAGATTTAAGAAAAATCACCGGATGAATGGTTCGTTTTTCTGGGATAAAAATCTGAAATTGCCTGTGTTTCATTAAGCTTTCATCTTCCTTCGCATTGTGATATGGATTTATTCCACTGTAATTACTGGTATGTTCAGCTGGCGAGTAATTACGATAATGTTGCTGTGGTTTACCATGATAATAGCTTGTGTTTGTGTTTCCACATCGTGGTATGTGTTGTAGTCGTGGTGTGTTTTGTTCTTGTGTATTTGTCGTGTGCGGAATGTGTGTATCATACTCGAATGTATATTGGTTTCTGAACTGTACATTTTGACTGATATTTTCGTTACATTCAGACTGTAGTTGATCGGTGAATTGTCTCATGGGTGCAGTGACGGATTGTACTGCGTCACTGATCAGCTGTTTGTTATTAGTAATGTATTGCGCTACGGAGTCGTGCACAATTGTTGGTAAATTTTCACGTAAGCATCTATCAAAACGTTTGTCTTTGTTCTCAACCCAATCATGAAATTCTTTATTAATATTTTGAAAATGAACTGTGGCATCTGATTGTAAGATGTCAGTCAGGTGTTGTCCAACATTGTCAAATTTATTCTGTACGTCAGTAATTCGTTTTTCAAGATTGTCATGTACTGAAGGATATGTTTGAATTTGTTCAGTAAGAACTTCACACGTGACATTAAGGTTTTTTACTTGTGTCTGTAAAAGTGCTACGTCAGTTGTAGTCTTTTCTTGTCTCGTATTGAGCTGGGAAAATTTAGTACTGAGTTCGGTCATCTGTTTGGTCAGTGTGGCGTCTATAAGTTCCACACGCTTACTGTAACCTCCCCACCGTAATTTTTAAAAGAAATAAATGACAATACTTAATACAAATGGGAGCCAAGTGTAACCTCCCCACAAAAATTTGAAAGAAAGAAATATGACAATATTTAATTATGAATCCTAATGGACATTGCGCTAAGCGTAACCTGCCCACAATGAAATGTACTGACAATGGCAACAAAAATGTGAAATTCGCAATCTGACTCAAATATAAATTTTTCACAAAATTTAAAGTCCGTTCAGTGACAAGAAAATACAATTAAACCGAAACATCGGTCTTTGGCCCTGTGTAAAACAATCAGAGTTAAAGTCTTACCTCAGAATAAATGGATGTCACATTTCTGCTCTTGTTGTTGCGCACCGCTTGGAGGAACTGCATTGCAAATAATAATATTCTCTTTTTTTGTGATTTTACTTAAAATTTTCTTTTAAAGAAGTGGAGTGAAATGGGAAGTGCAACGAAATCTTTAGTTCAATAAAAATTAAATTTTTGAAAAAAAATGCTTTTGAAATAAAAATTATTATTGGGGACTTGTTGGAGAATAGTTACAATAAATAAAATTTTTCATTATCTAATAATTATATTAATTAACAGTATACCTTATTCACCATCTTGACCAGTATTGCCGACCGCTCTCCATGACGACTATTGGCGTACTGCACTGCACGACTACTACTAGAGTACTGCTCTCAACTAGATAGAGCTACAGACTCGCAACGACTGACTGACAGACTGAGAACCGCTCGCAACACTCGCGCGGTCAAGCGCATACTCTCTGGTCACTGATGCTACAATGCCTCGCCATCGCTGCTATGTTACATACATGTTTCATAACCCTCCACTGGGGGGGCAAAAATTTGGCAGCGATGGTGAGTCATTTGGACTTGCCAATCGCGGCAAAATTTTTAATTAACTAATAAACTTCTACAATTTACAGAATAATTAGATGTAGTACATAAAGTAAATGTTGTGCACACGCACTAAGTACAAGATATATCAGACAAAGACAAAATGTGAGTACAAAACATAGTAACAAATCAGAAAAATGTATATACAAATTATTTGACAGATAACAAAGTGCACAGGCACTGAAAAAATTCATTGGCATATTTAGAACAAATAAACAGACTGGCAAAAAATATTATGTTGACAAGTGACATGAGTGCACATGCACTGGAGTTGAGAACATATCAGTAAATGATGAAATGTATGTACAATTAGTAACAAATGGCATAAGTGCATTCGCATTAAAGTATTGAATATACAGAATAGTAGAAAACATGTTGAAAAATGAGATAAGTGTACAGGCACTGAAGTTCAGTAGAAAACATATTAACACCTAACAGAAGTGCACATGCACTGTAGTTCAGAACATATCATAAAAATAAAAATGTATATACAATATAAAAGATAAGAGTGTACATATACTGTACTTCAGAACAAATCAAAAAAATGTCTTTAGCATTTTCGCAATAAATAAACATAATGACAAAACATCATGTCCAAAGTGCACACGCACTGAAAAAATGTCTTTAGCATTTTCACAACAAATAAACATAATGGCAAAACATCATGTTGACCAGTGACATAAGTGTACTCGCACTGAAGTTCAGCGAATCGAAAAAAATGTATAACCTACGAACAGAAATGATTTTCATTATGTGACAAGAATTAGGATAGGAAAGGGAAGGATTGCATCATGGTTGTAGCACTTTAGATTGCACACAGCTGTTCTGAAAGTCCATATCTTTCCAAGAAGTACAACACCAAGTGACACAATTTGAAGCTCTTTTCCCATCAGAATTTATCAGTGTAGCCAAGACACTGAACTGTCGTAGTAATGTTTCATGTTTTCATTTTGGCAGTACATTAGGTACACCAAACAGTGGGACCATAATAATGTCTTCATCGCTCACGGTGGTGGACAGCATTTCGTGTCAACACCACGCTCTTACAAGGCGCACCAACGTAGAATTAGTGCAAAACCAAATATAGTGCTCCATGATCACTAGGATAAACAGGACAAATGGACATTGCAATAATTCAGGGTAGTCAGCTTATGAGGTGAAGGACATCAAGTCACATAATATTGACAATTAGAGACTTAATTAGTTTGTGGCATTCATAGCCCAGTTATTGAACATTTCTGTACCAAGTATGTAGTATTACAGAAAAATGTTCATTAATTGTTTTACATGGAATCAGTAGCCTTCTTTTCCTTGTTACAAATAATCGCATTCTTTTCAGTTACAGAGTGTAATTAAGAATCATTAACCTTCTCCTAATTACAGTTAATTAATCATTTGTCATTCCAATAATAATCATTACCCTTTTCCTAATTACAGTTAATTAATCATTTGTCGTTAATTAATCATTTGTCTAATTACAGTTAATTAATCATTTGTCGTTAATTAATCATTTGTCGTTAATTAATCATTTGTCGTTAATTAATCATTTGTCATTCCAATAGTAAGAATTATTAGTCTTCTCCTAATTACAGTTAATTAATCATTTGTCATTCTAATAGTATTAATTATTAGCCTTTTCCTAATTACAAAGCATTATTAAACAGTACCATAGTTAATTAATTATGTGTCATTCCAATCTATTAAGAATCACTAGCTGGCATCATGGGTAATCGTATTACAATAAACAGTGGCAGTCCTTGGCCACTTACAAAGTATATTTAGTATGACAGAATAATGTTCATCACAAGTCTTAGTTGAAAAGGAGAGTCAATTATTGGCCTAGCATTAACATAATACATTGAGTGATACAAATTATTGGCACTTATTGGCCATTAACCAAAACATGAAAACTCAACATGGGAAAAAAAGGGCTAATTAATGGCATAATTAATAACAATTCTTCCAGTGACATTAATTATTGGCACTCAGTGGCCAGCAAGTATTGAAAAGAAAAAAACATAGTTCATCATTCAGTATTACTCAGATCATTACAAAGTCATTATTAAAATCAGTTAATTACAGTCATAGCATTAATAATCATGGGCATTATAAGTAGTCTCATTATAATAAACAGTGTTCCTCATTCAGTAGTATTCAGATCATTACAAAGTCATTATTAAAATCAGTTAATTACAGTCAAAGCATTAATAATCACAGGCATTATAAGTAGTCTCATTACAATAAACAGTGGCAGTTATTAGCTAGTGACAAGGCATTATTTTAAATATATACCTTTTTTTTGTCTCATTAAGAAGTCATTACTCAAGTGACATACTATTCAGAGCTAATCAGTATTATTCAGAATTTTCTCAAACTGGTATCACTATTTGGGACTGGTAATACATTTTTTTTGTTAGCAATGCATTGCGTTGAGATCAATAATTAATTGCTGAGGCATAACACTATTTGCTTTTGGCCTATTGCTGCAAATGAGGATAGGTAACGTCATTCGTCATGAGTCAGCTGTAGCAAGATTATGTAACAAGGCAGTATATGTGATCACATTTATAAATGATAGACACAAATGGGTAAAAAAAATAAAAAATGCAAGTACTAGAACAGGTATAATAAGTAACAGGTTTAGTAAGTATCATGAAAAGCTTCTCCTGGAAAAAAATACAAAATGGATTATTGACCTGAAAGAAGAAACGCACACTATGCTGAAAAGTAGTGAACTTCGAATTAACAGGCAGTGAAATGTGTATAAAAATGTGTTCCATAGCTGTCCTTTCCAAAACTTTGTGTCATCCTACTATGCAATGTAACACCTGCTGTCAAAGCAAACTGCAACAAATACTTAAATAACTACGTAGCATAAATACATAACTTCAACATTATCCTCATCTGTAAAGAAAAAACTTCATTATCCATCACTTCATTATCCATATTATCATAACTTCATTATTATCATCACCTGTAAAGAAAAACTTCATTATTCATAACATCATATCCTTCATCATCATTCATCAGTATTAATTATCATCTGCAAAAAATCACTTCATTACTCATTATACAACTATTCCTTATCTCTAGCATATTTCATCACTAAAAACTAAGATGTGTAGTTCTCTCTGACAGCCTGCATCAATCACCTTGTATTCTGAAAGAAAAAATTAGTTAAGACTGCTATTCTACGATGAGTATAGTATATTCTTGTTAATGCCTGCCAATCCTGATCCATTTACTCTTCCTCATAAAGTTATTGCATCTTCTTTTGTTTATTCCCTAGGTGAAATTCCCATTTCTGTTGAATTTATTTCTTACATGCATCATTTCTTTCTGAAATTGATGAACAAAGATTAATGTCCTGCATTTAAATCATATACCCACTAAATAATGACTGGTTTATGGTGACATAATTAACCATACAGCATAACATGACAGAAAACGTAATATGTCAAAGACATTGACAGTGTTCAGATGCAAAAATGTACACAGAATAATACGATGCAGCAGCAAAAAAATGTAAAACAGTCACGATGTTGAGATGTCATAAGGCAAAAAAAATGTCAAAGTCAACTGGTGCGTGTTATATCTTAACTATTTCACAGTGCATACAAACAAAACTGGAGTACAATCATACATAAAAAGACAAAATGTGACGTTCGTTGTGTTCAGCTTGTATAGAGGCGAGAATTAAAGACTTTAATGGAAAGAGAATTTGATAAAATTAATACGTCATTACATAGAATTGCATAATTATTCATAAAATACGTAAGTTCATCTGGAAAAATATGCACGGTCTGATGTGTAACGACAAGAAAAGCGACCTGCTAACCTTACCTTGCCGGGCACTTGCCAAAAAAAATACGATAATCATCAGTAATTAGTAAGGTGAAATAATTGCATTAGTAAATGGCATCATAATGTGTTGAATCATAAAGTGTCTTCATTCAATAAACGGTTTAATGTTTGAGATATGGTGATTGCCTTTCGATTTTCTGGTTCTCAAAGTTTCGACGTGTACAACATTGGGGTGAGGGATGCTGCGAATCCGATATGGACCTGCGTATAGAAGTTCAAATTTACTGCACTTACCTTTTAATTTGCTGGATAAATAGTGTGTACGTACTAGTATCTTCTGTCCCACGTGAAAGTCACGGCGTGTACAAACCTGTTTTTGCTGTCTTCTCCGGCGCTCTGCGGCACGTTTGATGTTGTTCAGCGCAATGTCAATTATTTCGTGGTGTCGTAATCGACGAGATGTAGGAAATGTTATTAATTCTTTAATTTTGTTAGGTGGTTCAGCATTTTTCAGTATAACAGACGGAGATAGCATAGTGGATTCATTTGGAATGGAATTAATTACATCTTGGAATGAGAATATGTGTGTGTCCCAATCAATATGTCTTTTGTGGCAGTATATTCGGCACAGCTTATCAATTTCTTTCATTAATCTTTCACAGGGGTTCGAAGAAGCGTGGTACTTGGATATATAGATCGGAGAAATGTTTCTGGCTCGTAACATGCGTGTCCATACGCTACTACGAAATTGAGATCCATTGTCAGAAATTACTTTCATCACATGTCCTACATGAGATAGAAAATGTTTTACAAATGCTTTCGAAACAGTTTTAGCAGTAGCTTTGCGTAATGGAGTGAAAGTAACAAATTTTGAAGTGAGCTCAACAGCGACAAATATGTAGCAAAAACCTCTGTTAGTTCTGGGAATCGGACCAAAAATATCTACTGCGGCCATGTGTCTTAATTTAACAGGTATAATGGGATATAAAGGAGGAATATGTGAAGTGGTGTCTGATTTAGCTTTCTGGCAAATTTTACAAGACGCTAAAACTCGTCGTATACGTTTCCCCATGTTGGTAAAGTAACAGTTCTGTCTCAGTATAAGAAAACATTATCTTGCTCCGTAATGTGCGTATCTTAAATGAGTGTACCAAATTAATTTGTTAACCAGTTCGTCAGGTATGCATAATAACCAATTGTTGCTGTCAGGATGAGAGCGGCGAAACAGAATGTCATTGCGTACAGTGTAGTGGTTCCTAATCGTAACATTATTCTTATCTTGCCAAAGGGGTTTAATTTCTTTCCACACAATGTCTTTATTTTGCTCCTTTGCTATGTCCTGTAATGACGATGAAATAAAGTTTTCAAATGCAACTTGCTGAATGTACATGACACTGAAATTTGTTTTGCAGAAGTTGGTTGCTACGTCTTGCTGATTGTCGCCGAGAGAACGCGATAGTGCGTCTGCTATAACATTTTGTGTGCCGGGAATGTGGACAATCGTAAAATTAAATTCTTGTAAATATAGTTTCCATCTACTTAATCTATCATGAGTAAATTTAGCTGAAAGTAAAAATTGTATCGCTCTGTAGTCTGTGTAAACGGTGGTATGTCTGCCATAAAGAAAGTGCCGAAATCTCGTAAAAGCCCATACAACACATAATGTTTCCAATTCTGTAACAGAATAATTTCGTTCAGCAGGTGACAGAACGCGACTTGCAAATGCGATGTTTTTAATTACTATTGAACCATGTTCTTCAATTTCCTGGAAAATGTGTATGCCTAAGGCGGTGTTGGAACTGTCGGTGGCAATGGAAAAATTTCTAGTAAGATCTGGGTGCGATAAAAGCGGAGCATTCAACAAAGCATGTTTCAAATAACATTCTCGTGAACAAAATTCTGCGTGTCTAAATTATTGCTTACGTTACTGGAATATGCAATCTGTGCTGTATCTGGTTAAAATCTATCGTATGTGTTATTATTTACGGGAGAATGTTGTGGCATATCCACTATATGAACTGTTCTGTTATTTCTTACTGACGTGTTACGCTATGGATGACACCTATTGTCCGTTCCATTCATGATTATTTGTTGTTGCTGATGTTGTTGCTGCTCATAAGATCGACTGTTATTAAATGTACGCTGAAAATTGTGCTCATCATTTTTACGTCTGTCCTGATAGTAATTTCTATACGGCGCATTGCGATGCGAGTTGAAATAGTGTGTCGTCTGTACGTAGTTATTTCTTTGCTGCCATGCGTTACTATTTGTTGGAGCTGGGACTATACGTGCACGCGGCGAAACATTAAAGTTTGGTTGACCTTGTAGACTGCATTGTTGGTTACGTATGCTAAGCGGCTGACTTTCATGCTGTTGCGGTGAAAAACGTCTATTGTTACAAAAAATGCGTTTGCGACTACTCAAAATTTTATACATACTGATGATTACGATTTTATCTGTAATGAAAATTACGGCGGTAGTTGTCATTACGGGAGTGCCTACTGAAAATTGTCACATTCGGTAAAAGTTTGTCATATCCGGTTTTCATTACTCGTTTCTTAATACTAGGTAGAGCAATAGTTAAAGAGCAGTTTGGATAGATATAAAGGATAGTAGAAGAAAAGGCAGCAGTGCAGAAAACTAAAGATGAAACAGCACTACTACAGCTCGGGGCCCTATGCTCGCTACGGCACATATTCATTAAAGCGTAATGAATCCCCTGAGGTCAATTACGCACTGCAACTAAATTTTAGCTTTTGCGTTACAGGCAATAGCGGTAAAAATCCAAAATCAAATTGTTGTATCCATGTTAATTCAAGTTTCCTCATTACACGCAACGCTGTTGTAAATACGAAAATAAATTGTCGCATCTGGTTCAAAGCTAGCTTTTGCATTACAGGTAATAGCGGTGAATGTACAAAGATAAATTGTCGTATACAGTGCAAAGCGTGTACCTGTACGCTGTCATTATTAAGTTCTTTAGATTTTCTTACAAATGCAAATTGCTCGAAATCTACGTTCTCGTCACTCAGTTTGATAACACGTTCAGATTTGTGTGTGAATCTGTTCGTCTGTGTCATTTCGGATTTCCAGTTGCATAGCTTTTCAGATTTTAAGTCGCGTGGCTTTTCGGATTGTAAGTCGCGTAGTTGCTGTAAATTGCTCACATTATACACGCTGCGTGACTCTGACAAATGTTCACTAAGTGGCGGATTCTGTGACGTATTGTTGACTGAAATAATTGTTAATTCTGTTACTTTAATACTTTCGTCAATCTGGTTGTTGTGTCGTGCAAATTTCTCGTCATCTTCCGTATTCAGAGTGTGTGAAACTTCCACTGACTCTAAATTAATTTCGTCGCGAATCCGTACTTCGTTTTTAGGACATTCTTCAGTGACTGCATTAATTTCATGTATCTGTGTTTCGTTCGCTGAACATTGTTCAGTGACTGCATTAGTCTTGTCTTTATGTGATTCTGTTGTACCTACACGTGTGCTACTTGATTCTTGTGCAACAGTGCCAACTTTTTCATTACTGTTATTAGCACAAGTCTTGGTATTCACACGTAATTGTTCTTTAATGTCCTGGCATTGCACGGTAACAGCTGTATTCTGTTCACTAACTTGTCTGTTCCGTTCGTTAAGGTTGTCTTCTTTTTCGTTCGTCAGTTTGAAACTTTTATCAATCATTTCGCTAAGTTGTTTGTGCCGTTCATCAAGTCTTTCATTAAGTTGTTTAAACATTTGTTGCAAAAATGCTATAATTTGAGCTTCAGTAGCATTACCTGCTCTATTCTCTGTACTGTTTGACGGTGTATCTACAATTGTCGCGTTTTGTGTGACCATTTGGTCATTCTGTAATTTACAAAAACGTTGATCAGTCGGATGTACATTGTCAGACACTGTTCTGGAATTAAATAAATCCGTCGTACTTTCAGTATCCTGTTCATTTTCATTAGACAAATTTGTCTGTACGTTACTTGAGTTTTCCAAATCGGGTGTGTTAAGCTGGGTAGCGCTCATTACAATGGAGCGTCCCACGTCATCAATTGTCGTCAAATTAACAGAAGAGACAATTGAGTTCGTTTGTTCATCATTAAGATAAAAGTCATCATTAATGGTTGTAATGCACTGATTGTTGGTGAACGCAGGATTGACATCATTACACTGCGTGTCACATGTCCTATCGGTAAAGTCGTTTGAGCCGGTAATTTCGCTCGTAATACCTCGCGATACACTATTCACAGTCTTTCGCGGCATTTTTTTACAGTAGTCACAATTATTCACAAAACAAATAAGCACTATGCAAAAGCAACACACAAATACAACAGAGCAAACGAATTGTCGTTGATCTGTGGAAAGAGAGTCACAAAATTAGTAAAAGCGTAGCGCCAAATCCTAATTATAGTTAAGCAAACAAGAGCAGATATCTGACTGTTGTTCAAAAGACTCTCAACGAAATTCAATCCTGGACTGGGTGTCGCCAAGTGTAACCTCCCCACCGTAATTTTTAAAAGAAATAAATGGCAATACTTAATACAAATGGGAGCCAAGTGTAACCTCCCCACAAAAATTTGAAAGAAAGAAATATGACAATATTTAATTATGAATCCTAATGGACATTGCGCTAAGCGTAACCTGCCCACAATGAAATGTACTGACAATGGCAACAAAAATGTGAAATTCGCAATCTGACTCAAATATAAATTTTTCACAAAATTTAAAGTCCGTTCAGTGACAAGAAAATACAATTAAACCGAAACATCGGTCTTTGGCCCTGTGTAAAACAATCAGAGTTAAAGTCTTACCTCAGAATAAATGGATGTCACATTTCTGCTCTTGTTGTTGCGCACCGCTTGGAGGAACTGCATTGCAAATAATAATATTCTCTTTTTTTGTGATTTTACTAAAAATTTTCTTTTAAAGAAGTGGAGTGAAATGGGAAGTGCAACGAAATCTTTAGTTCAATAAAAATTAAATTTTTGAAAAAAAAATGCTTTTGAAATAAAAATTATTATTGGGGACTTGTTGGAGAATAGTTACAATAAATAAAATTTTGCATTATCTAATAATTATATTAATTAACAGTATACCTTATTCACCATCTTGACCAGTGTTGCCGACCGCTCTCCATGACGACTATTGGCGTACTGCACTGCACGACTACTACTAGAGTACTGCTCTCAACTAGATAGAGCTACAGACTCGCAACGACTAACTGACAGACTGAGAACCGCTCGCAACACTCGCGCGGTCAAGCGCATACTCTCTGGTCACAGATGCTACAATGCCTCGCCATCGCTGCTATGTTACATACATGTTTCATTACATAAAGTGTCATTACCTATCTTGATTGCTATGAGATCAGATTTGATTTCGTCATTTTGTGTTTTTAACTGTTCATTTTGTGTCTCTAATTGTGCCTTTAAGGTTGCCATGTTTTCGGCGTTTTGTTTCATTAGCATTTGTAACATGTCGGCAATGTTTACCGTTTGCAAGGTCTCTGTCCCCGCCGCGTCATTAGACGTGACGTCATGCATTAACATGGGCTCTGATTGAGATTTTGAAATTTTTGTAGTGGACGGCCTATCGTCAAAATTTTCGTCAACACTTGCGTCAATGTTTGATGAATCGTCACTACCGGTTGCTGTCGTAAAGTCATTTTCTAACACCTGTCTCACGTCCGAGTCGGATTGCGTCTGAATAGTACGTCCTTGCTGTTCCATTTTTGCGTATTGTTTTCTAGTTATTACCATGCCACACGTGATATATGTTTCAAGAAAATTTTTGACACTGATTTTAAAATAAAATGTAGTTGAGCATGAATCGCTCGTAGCAACAATGGCTGTCTGTTAATTTAAAAATA
The DNA here is from genome assembly GCF_021461385.2 of Schistocerca piceifrons. Classification (NCBI taxonomy): domain Eukaryota; kingdom Metazoa; phylum Arthropoda; class Insecta; order Orthoptera; family Acrididae; genus Schistocerca; species Schistocerca piceifrons. Next base: position 892,011,027 of record NC_060139.1, read on the forward strand.
TAAACTGAATTTGAGATTATTGGTAATGGCTGCTGGCCATGTTACATGATATCGTACAGAAGTCGGCCATATTGTACACTCGTGTATTGGTATTGTTGCATACGTTATTGTTTAGGGAAAAGTACTGAGAATGAAATTTATCACTGAAACTGTTATGCAGAAAAGAAACACTACAGAATTTACTGAAAAGCTAATACACTGAATTATACGTCTGGTCAAGCCTACCAATGCAAGATGCTGCGTCTTACCTTATTTTGCTGGAAGTTTCATTGCGTCTTCCCGCAAAATTTCAGAATTGGAAAATATCTTCAGATTTTGTTATCTCTCATACATTGACGTCCAGGTCCAGAAAGTTGATTTTTTACATGAAACAAAGAGAACAATGTAACAAATGACAAAATAACAAGTCCGACACGCAGTCGCCAATATAAAATAAATAAAATAAATAAAAAAATATTGTTATTTTAAGTATGTTAATTATTCTATCTGTATGATGGTGATTGTGATTGCAATTGTATTTGCTTATCTGGAACGTGGACGTTTAATTATTCGGTATCAGACGCATGACAATGGCTTTTTCGTAAAGGCAATGTTACTCGTAGTTGACCGTGAAATAAAACTGAATAATCGGACTTCGTAATTAAATCGTTTCCAAAGACTGCTGCGGTAGGTGCGGACTCATAATCTAAATCTCAATATTACAATAATTTGCCAGCCATGCCAATACGTCGTACAGAGGTGATTGTCTACTAAACATAAAAAAGTTACACAGTTAGTTAAATCAGATGTATTCAATGAATAAGCCTACAGTTCATAATCCTACTTACTTTTATAAATATAAATTCTTTACAGAATCGAGTGCCTAGTGTGGTTGCAACTCGCAGTATTCTTCTATAACATGAAATATGGCGGTGTGCCAGACAATAAAATAAAATACGTGCTTCTCGCACCACTTCAACCAGAGCTCTCCCTTTCTTAATCAAACATAAGAGTAACGTAATTGTGCTTTTGTTTTATCAGCGACACAGCGCTGCAGTTGTGTGCCATAGGCTTTATTTATTTGTCACTGATTATTTATTTAATTAATATTTCGCGTTTCCGAGGAAACTCACGCTCGGCATGCAAATGTGCCTTTATAGGGGCCTGGGGCTCAGTGCGCGGTAACGCTGCCTCAGTGAGAGAACCATAGCAGAGCAACCCCCAGCAACTGGCACAGGCCAGCAAGGTGCAGAAACTAGCAGCGTTACTAAAACTGGGTACATCTAGAAACTCGGAATTTAGATGCAGTAGATGCCCTAAGAATGGAAGAGTCTTATAGAAGCTGAAAGATGGCTCCTTAGAGCTTCTTGAGAACGTATAATAAGGTATTAATGCAAATCTGAGTATATATCCGATCTCAGAAAAATGAAGTGCATCCAATGATACAACAATACTTTCAATATCTTTGAAGCTACAGAAGTTAATATATCACAGTTAATAAAAATTTTCACAATGAACCTCTGAATTGTCAACTTTTAAATGCTTCATATGATTCCAACAAACGATATCGTAAGTGACAGAATACGTGATAGCTATAGTCGCAGAGAGCCATTCGTCTGTCTTTATTTTACTTGTTGATTTACGACAGCTTTTATATCTTTATACTGCGCAAATGTTTATCAGAATATTGAGTTCTCCACAATTACACAGCTGATGAATGAAGCATGAATACATCACATGTTGCCTTACACCCATTGTTATTTAATGAACAGTTTACTGTTCTGGCAGTAAATTTATGTGAACATTGACTATAAGTGCTATTAAGAATCAGCTAATTAAAAATTGGTCAATCACATGCATTAGTGGACAACGTTATTGCAAAGATAACCAAAAGGCACTTGTGTCAAGAAGGCATAAATAATTGCACAAACAATATTTAATGGCAGTTTGTTGGAATTTATCATGAGCACACTTGTGCAAGAATCTTGGCTTATCTATTTATTTCAACCATTACTTATATTTATTGTAAATCATCAGAGTGTAGCCGAATGTTTATGAAATTTCTTTGTTTAAATATTGTTCTTATGTATTAGTCTGGAGAGAAGTCATCTATAATCAAATAATGATTTTATAACTTAAGACGATGGTGGGGATGGCCTTCAGCCCATGGAAAAGCAGGCAGTAGTGCAACTCTACGGAAGTCAAGTGGAGACTGGAACTTTAGGAATGAAGAGCTCAAGTGAGCTATGCCGGGCACTTTATGTCGATTTCTTAAAGAAGGAAGACCTCCCTGAGGTTACATGCATGATTCAATTATATAGGTGATTGGTTCTAGGCAGTGAACAGCTGCTACTATAACTTCTGAAGGGAATTTACACTTCGGGATGTCTGAAATTGCTCTGTGTAGGACTCCAACATTTTTGCTTGTATTACAGGACGGAGGATGGACAGAGTATGAGTAACAATTCTTGGTATCGCATGCGACAATTTGTATTTCATCTTGTTAAACTCTTAACCGGTTTGAGCTGGTGAATGTTTTGTGTATTGTGATTACGAATTGGACTTAGTCGCGGCATATCTTTGATGACTATTTAGTTTGGGGATTTTGCTACCACTCAGGTAACACTCTCAACATAACTGTACTGCATTTAGTAAGGGTATGTGTTTTAACTAAATGTCGTAGGACCACTTCCCGTTTACTTGAGATGTCCTTACTTGACCAAACATTATTCAACATAGCTCTCTGTCGTCTGCATCAATTACAAAAATGGTTCAAATGCCTATGAGCATTATGGGACTTAACTGCTGAGGTCATCAGTCCCCTGACCGTAGCGGCAGCGCGGTTCCAGAGTGCAGCGTCTAGAACCGCTCGTCCAACTACGGCCGGCGCATCAGTTACAGACGTTAGAATAAAATCCTTATCTTAAATTATTTATTTAACTTTTATTTTGCATTTCTGTGTAGTTTATCAACACGAAATTCTAGGAAGAGAAGGAGGAGATTAGTGTTTAACGCCCCGTTGACGACGATGTCATTAGATACGAAGCACAAGCTCGGATTAGGGAAGGAAATCGGCCGTACTCTTTCAAAGGAACATCCCGGCATTTTCCTGAAGTGATGAAGAGAAATGACGGAAAACGTGAATAGGCATGGTCGGACGCGGGATTGAACCGTCGTCCTCCCGAATGCGAGTCCAGTGTGCTAACAATTGTGCCACCACGCTCAGTCGAAACGGTGGCCAATGCGTACTGTATCTGACTGCAGGATCACAGCTGTAGATTATTATTTGCCGTGAATTAACTGCTCGGCATGAAAGTAGGTGTATGCGCTTTGACCCCACGAATACATCGATCTATTATTTTTAAATGGAGCTATGCATAGCCAAAGTACCTAGAGAATGAATAACCACATTTAAAGAAGCAACTGGTTTTCTCATATGGACTGCTGTTTAGAGAGCGGTTACACTCAGCAGTAACCGTCAGATACTGTCCTATATACCGCTGCCTCAGCGTCGATGATGACAATATTATAGTAATTAAAGCAAGCACAGGGTAATTTCAGAAGTCATTCTTCTTCTGCACAATAAAAGAATGGAAACGCAAAAGGCCAAAGATCACTAGTTCGTAGTATAGTGGAAAGCTCACTCTGCCAAGCATTGGACAGTGGTCACTGAACTACAGGCGTACAAGTACATTACAGTTGCAGCACCACGAAGGACAGCAAGTAACGAAGTTTCACTTATTGCGCGTACACAGTGGAGCAGGCAGAAAAGATGATTATATTTGTAGGTGATGGTGGGTATAAAGGGTATAGAATTTAGTACACGTTTCTACCACCAGAGTCATCAACAATGACTCTAATCTAGTCAGGCATCGAGTCGAATCTTGGTCGAATTACACAGACGGTCGCCGGCCGCTGTGGCCGAGCGGTTCTAGGCGTTTCAGTCTGGAACCGCGCTGCTGCTACGGTCGCAGGTTCGAATACTGCCTCGGGCATGGATGTGTGTGATGTTCTTAGGTTAGTTAGGTTTAAGTAGTTTTAAGTCTAGGGGACTGATGACCTCAGATGTTGTCCCATAGTGCTCAGAGCCATTTGAACCATTTTGACACACACGGTCACATCATACCGTGATCGAGGTGAGTAGACAGTAGTTGTGCCTTGGCAGTGTCGCTGCAATCAGTGACCAGATGTTGAGAAAGGACGAGCGATGGGGAGAAATTTCCAGTCAGGGCAACAGTCGAACACGGTCTCTGTCGAGGCAGGCAAAACAGCAGGGGCAACATGCGGTGTCGAATTCTTTTATGGATTATCGAAGACAGGGCAAGTCAGAAGTGTCAGAAGAGTAAGAAATGTAACGGCTGCTATCCGTGTTGTGTTATGTACCAATTGATTGTTCAAATGGCTCTGAGCCCTGTGGGACTTAACATCTGAGGTCATCAGCCCCCTAGTCTTAGAACTATTTAAACCTAACTAGCCTAAGGACATCACACACATCCGCGACCGAGGCAGGATTCGAACCTGCGACCGTAGCAGCAGCGCGGTTCCGGACTGAAGCGCCTAGAACCCCTCGGCCACAACGTCCGGCTGTACCAAATGAGTCCCGATGCAATGACTCCAGGTGATGGGCAAGTTCTAAAATGACGAATGCAACCTGGCACCGCTCACTTTGCTTGGAGCCTCGACTCACGGATGCATCCGTTGTGATGTAATCGGAATGAGCGCTCGTCTAAAAGGACAACCTAGTGTAAAGTGTTGTCATTGTGCAGAACACTGACGGCGCAGCTCTCTCCACTTATACATCAAATTGACCGACAGCAGTGGCGACCGAGCTGACAATCAGCTGAAATGTTAATCATATACTTACATGAATATGGTGTCTGTTCTTTCGGACATGTCCGAGAGAACAGACACCATATCCATATGAGTATATAGTTCTGGCAATACCGGCCATGGCTTTCTTCTTCTGTGCGGATGCACACATATTCGCCGAACTCTTACGGGACTTGGTAAGAATGTCTTCCACGAGTAATGAGTATGTTGGAGTGGGACACTACGACTGTAGTGTGTGGATATGATAGGTGAAAATGTGGGTCTCGCAGGAGGCGTGAGCGAGATTGTCCCTGCAGTCGTACTATCCTCTGTGCCCTCGGTGTCTCCGATGGATAGAGCGGCTGCCATGTAAGCAGGAGATCCCAGGTTCGAGTTCCGGTCGGGGCACATATTATCACCTGTCCTCGTTGATATATGTTAAAGCCCATCAGCACCTGAAGGTATTAATATATAATTCTAGTTTCGAAATGCTAGTCGTTTGCTTGTGAAAGAGTGTAGTGCACCTGCTGCCGTGTTCACTTGCGTTGATTGCTCCTGACTTAGTGTTTCACTTTCAGTGGCTGCCATAGTTGAATTCTTTTAACATGGCGGTTCGTGCATGCCCCCCCCCCCCCCAGACGCGGGAGACTGCTGCGTTGCCAGTTCTATGCGCCAAGGGAAGCAGCGCCATAGTATACTTCGCAAACTTTAGGGGGGACCGCGCAGTTTATGAAGTAAAGCCACCACGGCCGCATTAACTCTTTCACTGCTACAGAGACGTGCTCCCCGCATTCCGCGATGTGCGCGATTTTGTCATCATTGCACTGCTCGCCTGTGCAGACCTGTGCTGACACATGGTGTTTCGACTGCTTTGACACACTTTATCATTCGATTTCACAAAAACTATTTGGCCCAAAAATTTGATTTTTACACATCTTCTTGACTGATACCTTCCCCCCATAAATGACTTAATTTTGTTTCGATGTTCAATGCAGTTATTGTGCAGCATTAGATGTAGTAAACCATTGCACGAAATTTTGAAGAGTTTGCAGAGGTAAAAGTCCATAACGTATACCTTCCGTATGGTCGATTTTAGTTGCCACTAGAAATTTCAAAAAATTACACTCAAACGAATAAAATTCATGAAGTAAGACACTTCGATATTGTTTTTAAAATAGAGAAAATATTAAGCTCAGATCAAGGTTTGATCTCAGAACCTTTTGCTTAACAGCCATAAACTTTAAACATTACACTAACGCAGCTCGTCATTCAATAAATCTCCTGCAGGACTTTAAAATATCACGCAAGATACCGACAAACACTGTTGGTATGATTATGAATTACTCACGTTTCGTCGAAGTACAATAGGAAATGAACAATTACTGCTGTTCTTTATTACGAAAAAGCGATAGTGAGAATGATACAAACACCTTTCCTTGCTATCGCCTGAATTAGGAGGCTTATTGCTTGTTTGGTTTAATTAATTAATAGAATATGAAGCAATTGGTATAAAGAATGCTTTTTCCAAACTTTCTGTAAAAGAAAGACTGCTATCAAGACATTGCTTTTGTTCAATTACTTTATTTATGACTGAACGTTTCTAAAACTGAAGACACTCGTCCGTGATCTGCACTGCAGTCGAGCTCTGGCAACGTCGTTCTCTGTTCATTGGCTGACTGTGTTTTGTGACGTCAGAGGCGCAGAACGAACCTAAACTCGGCCGCCATCATAAACTGCGCGCACGTTAGTATAGTTATAGACAGAAGTAGTCAACGAAAGCTTTTGTGAGTCGTCAGAGCGCAGAGTCCGAGATGACCGAACATCGTTTTGCAGCAGTCCACATGCTGACCGGAACTTGCGAAACCCTGGAGTCGCCGTCCGCCATTGTGCCAACCGTGGCCCACCTGACAGCCAGCATCTCGAGCTACAGACCGCCACCGCCGCCTGCAGGGCCGGGGGAGTGGGATGGGTGCGCCGGAGCCGTGGCGGAGCTCCGACACCTCACGTGGAGCCAGTCCAGGGAACTCAAAGTGGAACTCGGCTGCCGGATCGCTGCTGACTGTATCGACTCCTGCTTTGTACAGGGGTACGTACGACACTCAGTCCTCTTCTCCTATCCTTATATTTGTTCTGTATGCTATCTCCCACTTCTCCTATTTACTGAAATTAACCATCTGTCAGTAAGCACACATAGGTCAGAACTAAGGAGACTTCATGCTAGCAGCTTGTGACGCCTCCTCTTCCGTTCACAGAGGACACCGAGCAGTTGACCGATGTGCCTTGTGCCATACGTCTTACTGCGCTTGCTGTCTCCACATATCGCTACAGTAGACAGTCAACGGTACGTTGGTGATAGTCAAAGACTGAAACCAGCAACCATCAATAACACATTTTGCGACTGATTGCCTTACTACGAGTAAAACTGTATTTATATCGCTGTCCCTAACAATATTATCAAAACTCAATAAAAGTACGATGTTATTAGCGATGATGAAAGAATCACTGTAGCTTGATGTCGACTTTATTTGGAGATAACTTTAAAAGTGAAGAAACACCATCCATGGCTACATTAATTATTATGCGAAACAAGTAACTGCAGAATCAACAAAAAAAATGGTTCAAATGGCTCTCTGCACTATGCGACTTAACATCTGAGGTCATCAGTCCCCTACACTTAGAACTACTTAAACGTAACCAACCTAAGGACATCACACACATCCATGCCCGAGACAGGAGTCGAAACTGCGACCGTAGCAGCAGAGCGGTTCCGGACTGAAGCGCCTAAAACCGCCGCAGCCGGCGTAGAGTCAACACTCTGCACCATAAGTTAGTACTAATGCTCCACATCATCTACTATACAAACGTCAGTAAAATCTTGAACACTGCAGCAGTCAGCAACAGCAAAATTATGGAAACTATAGGAATCATAACGCCGACCAGTAGCACGTCAAAAGCTTATTCAAACTTTTACCTAGATTTACTGTTGATAAATCTTGTGGCTATACCTTAGCATTTATAAGCATAATTGCACTGTTGACTGAACCTTATGACTTGGTTTATCTTTTCGTACATTATTTAAGACGCGTTACTAGTTCTTCAGGGGAACAAAGGTTTATATCTGCTGAAACATAGATAAAGCTTTGAATAAATTTTTGACATATTACCAGTTAACTGTACGATTCCCACTGTTTCCTTACATCAATAAGTTACAATAAGACAGTCAGCTTCAAGGATCTGCTTGAAGGATCACGCAATGGCATCACGGTATTACCGTCTCTATCATCGAAAATTCCGTCAGTTCGGCGAGGAAGAGAGTACCAAAAGTTTCTTCAGATACACAGTATCCATCTGAAGCCTCCCACTGACGATGAGATGCCGCAGAGCTACCAATCTGAGGGGTATGTCAGCTGCCGTGTGTCAGCTACTGTTACAAATAGTTCCAGACACTGTATGCGGCACAAGGATTGGGTTATCCAATGGCCATCTCGTGCGGTATGATGCTTGGGTGTTCGTGAAACCAGTAATGTATTCATGCAGCCCTGAGAAAACGACTGTAGTCATCTTCTACAGTGCGAGTATCCACAGCATATTCACCAGGAAGATATAGAAGACAGGGAACCACTTCGTCACCGACGATGTTGAAATAATCCTTCTGGCTCAGATTCATATTAACCTTATTGAGCGAATCAAAGTCATGGTAACAGAAACACTCCCAAAACAGCAGAGAACCACCACTGTCCTGAACTACAAGCTCTACATACTGCAGCTTATACGCCTCATTGGGCCGTTAGTCCAGTCGACACGTTGATAATTTCAGAAGAGACGCAGTTACTTGCCTGACAACGTTACACACCTCCACCCATCCACAGGCCGTCTCTGTACTGTCTGGCCCACTCAAGACGTGCAGCTAAGTATGTCTCCTGTCTCCTACCCGAAATTTCGAGCCTGTGCAGCTACCTTCGCGATGACTGCTCGGCAGCTGGTTCAGATGGACATGCATTCATTGGCAGTGGCAACTCGTGCCTGGTTTGAAAGCGATCGTCACTGAGTGACACGAGTCTCCAGATCCCGTCGGCTAGGATCCATTTACGTGACTGTTCTTACGCTGCCTTACATCACTACGAGTAGTACACTATTCCTTGTAGATACTTGGACCGCACACATTGATACGAAAACAAATCGTGTAACTTTACTCTTGGTCTGATCATAGACATGTCGAAAGGCAGTAGTTCCTTGTTGTTGTTACTGTTAGAGGCATACATGTACAGTTCACTGAATATTTACAAATTTCAGGTCTTAGTTCTTCAATTGTACAGAATGCTTCTTTTCGATATCACAAAGGAAAACTTTCGTGAGTTTCTGCAACTATTATTTATTTACTCACAAATTGGGATTCAGCTTCTTATGCTATCATCAAGTGACAACATGATGGATTGTGATTAAACTAGTGACGGCTGCACAACATCTGAAAAATGTTTCTTTTATGATGTTATTGTCATGTTCCGTCAAGCGTCGAAGAATAATTCGTTTATTTAATTTCATTATCTGTCAAATGGGTTATGTCTCCGTCACATTATGTAGTGAAATACGTCTTAACATATAGGGTTATCAAGCAAGCTAATAAGATTCCTGAAATGTTGACCTGCCATATTCAAAAGTATAATTAGATTAGGAAATAATACACTAAAGCAGCAGATGAGTTGTCCCATTCGGGCAGCAATATAACAGTCGATAGCCGAAGTGAGCAGCATATAAAATGCAGATCAGCTACAGTTCGAAAAGCATATCTAGAGAAGAGGATTTTTTTAACTCCTAATTCAAATTTAACTGTTAGGAAGTTATTTCTGAAGGTATTTGTCTGGAGTGTAGCCTTGTACGAAGGTGAAATATGGACAATAAGCAGCTGACACCAGAAGAGAATAGAAGATGTTGTACTAGAACAAACTACTGACGAACAGGTGGGTAGATGGTTTAATTAATGAGCAAGTACTGATTCGAATTAGAAACTAAAACAATAACGCACAACTTGACTAAAAGAAGGGATCAGTTGACAGGGCCCCTCTGGAGGCGCCAGGGAATCGTTCATGTGGTAAAGGAGAAGAAGTGTGAGGGAGTAAAAATTGTAGAGGGTTGCCAAGTGATGTGTACAGTAAACAGGTTCAAGGGAAAGCAGTTTACAGTAGTTAATTGGAGATTAAAGGACTTGCACAGGATAGAGTAACATGGAGAGCTGCATCAAACCAGTCTTCGAGCCAAAGACGACAGCAACTAATAGCAGCGAATGTAGTAATGACAATGGTAATAAATTTATTTCAAATTAAATTTATCAGTAATGGGACAAACGGAAATCTGCATCTAACTATCAGATGGAAACAGCGTGACAGGCTGGGACTGAAACCCAGTCCTCTTCGTTTTGAAGACGTAGCTCACATCAACTGAAATATCGAGACGAGACTTGGGACTTATATTCACGGCGGGAATTCTGAACTTACCTTTTCTCCGGTATCTCATTCTCGGAATAGGAAGATGTCAGCCATGGTGTTTTGGTATGCATGTTTTCGGCATCTCCTTGGCCACATAGAGAAAACCCACGTCACGATAGTGGGATCGGGTATCCTTGTTTGATGAACAGTTTACGAGCTTTTGAATGCATTTTAGTGTCTTGTGCTTCTTGAGGTAGCCATGAAGCTCCCAGGTACCAAATGCATTGTCGACTATTCCATTCATTCAAGTTAATTATAGTCGTAGAATGCAAGTGGAGCTGAAGTACTTCTGCAAGAAATAAGATATTGCCAGCAGAAATCTTTTAGGTTGAGTTTGGAGAGTTTAGGTTTGACACTACCAGGCCTCAGTTCCTTCTATTGTCTTGCGTCCTCTGAATGTCTGCTATTAATCCTTTCAAACTAGTGCACGTTGACATCCGAAAATCTTATAAGAAATTAAATGTACTGTGATGTCAGTGCGAGAATGTCGCGCTCATTAAATGGAAGTTTGCATGGTGCAAGTGAATTACACCACAAACGGCATATTGCTCCCATCATTCTCAATTGCGAAGAGGTCCGGCGACCTTGCTGGCCAAGATAGAGTTCGGAAAGCCCAAATACATATTAGTAGAAATTTGTTTGTGGGTGGGCGTTATCCTGAAAAAATGTTAGGCAAGAATGATTACGATGAAGGGCAACATAACGGAACGTAGAACACCGTCGACGAACCGCTGTGCAGTAAGGACGCCAAGGAAGACAGGCGAAGAAGTCCTGCCATGAAAAATGACCCTGCTGATCATCACTCCAGGTCGTCAGGCCATATGGCGCGCGACATTCAGGTTGTGTTCTATCGGCGTCCGGGACGTCTCCAAACACGACTTCGTCCAGGCATCTCATTGACTGGAATAGAATTGTCTTCTGAGATGAATCCCACTTCTAACTGAGCCCCAATGACCGGCTAAGGCGAATCTGGGGATGCCCTAAAGAGTGGTGATTACCAACCTGGCTGTCGCCCTCTATAAGGCCCAACAACCAGAAAGGATGGTATTGGGTGCCATTCATTTTCATAGCAGGACCCCTTTAGCAGGCATCAGTGGTACCCACACAGCAGAACGATACGTTGACGATATTCTATGCCCAGTCTTGTTGCCCTCCATGGCAAGCCACAGAGGGCTTACGATTCAGCAAGGTAATGTCCGCCCGCACCCGGCGAGATTTCCTCTTCATGCTTGACAAACCATACCTTGAACAAAAGGTCGCCGGATCTCTCCCCATGTATTCCCTGTTTCAAACGGAAACATCACTAAAAAATAAGAAAAATCGTTGATTTAGATCCATAATGTTCAAGTATTTTGCTGTTCTAAATATATTGAGAAATCTGCATTTGACAGACGTATTCCAACCCATCATTCGATCGTCTTGCTGAAAGGAAGTAGTAGCCAGTACACTGGAAAATAAAGGAACATGGAGAGAAAGGAGTTTGATGGTTTTTGGGAACAGGTCTTTTGAGCCTCATATTGGCTATGCATAGAAAGCTACATCTCTTCAGCGGCGGTCGTAAGAATATCGTTAACTCCTATAGATACTGCCACCTCAAAAGCTACTACTGTTCAGAGATCATCCGGACTTACTCTCCACGGAAGAAAATTCGTATCTGCTTCTGGTGGTGCAGAGGTTTCTGAATTTCTTTTCGGCGAAAGTACAGAGTTAATAAACTGTCTGGCCACAGTCAACTGCTGTATATTACGCTAAAGCAATGGACAACAGCGCACATACAAATAAGACAGAAGGGGCATGTTGACTATTAATGGCATTACCACAACAGCTTCCACATAGTGGTTGCCTGTTCTATCCAGTTCTGTCCCAAATAATCTCACAATCAAAGACGCCAGGGTGCTAATTCTTAAGACAGACTCCAGAGAATTGCACAATCTACCATTTGAGGAAGGTTTCACAGTTCGATCATCCTCTACATCTACGTCTACATGGATACTCTGCAAATCACATTTAAGTGCCTGGCAGAGAGTTCATCGAACCACCTTCACAATTCTCTATTATTCGAAACTCATATAGCGCGCGGAAAGAACTAATACTTAAATCTTTCCGTACGAACTCTGATTTCCCTTAATTTATGGTGGTGATCGTTTCTCCCTATGTACGTTGGTGTAAATAAAATATTTTCGCATTCGGAGGAGAAAGTTGGTGATTGGAATTTCGTGAGAGGATTCCGTCGCAACGAGAAACGCCTTGCTTTTACTCATGCACAGCCGAAATTCTGTCTGATTTCAAATGGTTCAAATGGCTCGGAGCACTATGGGACTTAACATCTTAGGTCATCAGTCCCCTAGAACTTAGAACTAATTAAACCTAACTAACCTAAGGACATCACACACATCCATGCCCGAGGCAGGATTCGAAGCTGCGACCGTAGCAGTCCCGCGGTTCCGGACTGCAGCGCCTAGAACCGCACGGCCACCACGGCCGGCTCCTGTATCATTTCAGTGACACTCTCTCCCATATTTCGCGATAGTGAAAAACGTGCTGATTTATTTGAACTTTTTCGATTTACTCCGTCAATCCTATCCGATAAGGATCCCACACCGCGCAGCAGTATTCTAAAGGAGGACGGGCAAGCTTAGTGTAGGCAGTCTCCTTTAGTAGGTCTGTTACATTTTCTAAGTGTCCTGTCAGTAAAACGAACTCTTTGGTTAGCCTTCCCCACAACATTTTCTATGTGTTCCTATCAATTTAAGTTGTTCGTAATTGAAATTCCTAGGTATTTAGTTGAAGTTACGGCCTTTAGATTTGACTGATTTATCGTGTAACTGAAGTTTAACGGATTCCTTTTAAAACTTATGTGGACGATCTCACACTTCTCATTATTTAAAGTCAACTGACAATTTCCGCACCATTCAGATAACTTTTCTAAATCGTTTTGCAGTTTGTTTTGATCTGATGACTTTATTAGTCGATCAACGACAGCGTCATCTGCAAAAAAACTAAGACGGCTGCTCAGATTGTCTCCAAAATCGTTTATATAGATAAGGAAGAGCAAAGGGCTTATAGCACTACCTTGGGAAACGCCAGAAATCACTTCTGTTTTACTCGATGACTTTCCGTCAGTTACTACGAACTGTGACCTCTCTGACAGGAAATCACAAATCTAGTCACATAACTGAGATGCTATTCCACAAGTACGCAATTTCACTACAAGCCGCTTGTGTGGTACCGTGTCAAGAGCCCTCCGCAAATCCAGAAACGAGGAATCGATCTGAAATCCCTTGTCAATAGCACTTCATGTGAATAGAGTTAGTTGTGTTTCACGAGAACGATGTTTTCTAAATCCATGTTGACTGTGTGTTAATAGACAGTTTTGTTCGAGGTAATTCACAATGTTCGAACACAATATAGGTTCCAAAATCCTGCTGCATATGGACGTTAATGATTCGGGCCTTTAGTTTAGTGAATTACTCCTACCGCCTTTCTTGAATATTGGCGTGAACTGTGCAACTTTCCAGTCTTTTGGTACGGATCTTTTGTCGATCGAACGGTTGTATATGATTGTTAAGTATGGAGCTAATGTAACAGCATACTCTGAAAGGAACCTAATTGGTGTACAATCTGGACGAGAAGACTTGCTCTTATTAAGTGATTTAAGTTTCTTCACTACTCCGGTGATATTTTCTTCTACGTTACTCATGTTAGCAGCTGTTCTTGATTCAAATTCTGGAATATTTACTTCGTCTTCTTTTAAGAAGGCATTTCGGAAGGCTGTGTTTAATAATTCTGCTTTGGTAGCATTGTTGTCGATAGTATCTCCATTGCTATCGTGCAGAGAAGGCGTTGATTGTTTTTTGCCGCTAACATACTTGACATACGACCAGAATCTCTTTGGATTTTCTGCCAGGTTTCGAGACAAAGTTTCGTTGTCTTCGCAAAAGCTCAAGCTCAAATCTCATCCAACTGGCACAAGGGTGACATCGCCACATCTTGAAGAAGTAGGTAGTAGAGAAAGTGCTACCTGTGGCTGTGGTGTCACGGAACAGATGGTGAGACATGTTGTGGAGAACTGTCCACTCTATGTTTTTAAAGCTGGTCTGGCGTGCTTGTCTTTTCATAGTTCTGGCTGAATATTTGTATGGGAGTTCTTGTATTTCAACAGTTCATCAGAATATGTCAGCAGACTCACACACCAGTCATAATTTACGCCAGAATAACTGTCTGACGCCTTGACTCATCTCTAATGAGCTGGTGATCTCTATCAATGGGAAACGTATAAGCTGGATAAGGGGCAAGCTGAGTTTAGTTTTCACTTTTCTACTCTACAAAATGCAGTCAAGTCTCCGAATATCGTTTGTTACATCAGCTGACTCCATTTTATTTTGGTAGGTTTTACGACATGGAATGGAACGTGACAACGCTACAAACTGATCATCTGAGGCGCCCTATCCTGTCGCAGTCACTGTACGCTGTTCGCCGCATCACAAGAGCCATTCTCGCCAGGGGACAATGTGAGCAGTATCACCGACCTGATTTTTTGCGGAGGGACTTGAACAAAACTGGTGAGTATCTTATTTGGAAGTATGATATTATTAAATAAAGTATAATGTGCTCATTAAGTTATATTATAATGAAAATCTCGTCTAAGTTAATGAATACATGCTAATGGGGTTCTGAGAGGGGTCAAAACTGTGTCCTAATTAAAGTGCATAGAAATAAAAGCCTTAGAACTAAATAATAACCACATTGTGGAAAAGAAACAATATCTACTGACAAACAATTGCATCTAAAGAGGGAATATCAACAACTCGTTCTCATATTTTAAGGAAAGGAAAGGCACACATGCAAAATATGAGCCAAAGCTATCAATCCTGCGCGGAGATTTGCGCCAGAATTCTGACAAGCGCAGTCACACAGCTGTTCAACGCTCGTGTACCTGTTGTTTCTCAGTAGCTCCTGCCTGACACCACCAGGAGTAGTAAACAATGACGATCCAATTGCAACGTTTAAAAGCCAAAGCTCGTTAAAGTTGTGACTGGTAAGCATCGTCACGTGTCGCTATTCGACAAGTGTTTCTTTGTGCTATTATTTGTACAGTCCGATTTAGTTGGAGAAATCATAGAGAAGGCCTGGTAAATGTAGAGAAGAGTAGTTGAGTGACGTTGAATTCTTCTTTAAGAGTGGATGACGATGACGATGATGATGTTACTCTTTTGACAACAAACACATTCACCAAACAACTTCATTGGTACAATGGGAAGGAGGTGTAAAATCAGTAAGTCACTTATTAAGAAGCTTGCTTTGAAGGTGTGTATTGTCAGATACCACTTTGCCCCTGTCAGTTACACACTGAAAAGCTAAAGAAAGCGCCGGCCGTAGTGGCCGTGCGGTTCTAGGCACTACAGTCTGGAGCCGAGTGGCCGCTCCGGTCTCAGGTTCGAGTCCTGCCTAGGGCATGGATGTGTGTGATGCCCTTAGTTAAGTTAGGTTTAATTAGTTCTAAGTTCTAGGCGACTGATGACCTCAGAAGTTAAATCGCATAGTGCTGAGAGCCAGCTAAAGAAACTGGTACACCTGCCTAACAACGTGTTGGACCCCTAAGAGCACGCGGAAGTGCCGCAACACGGCATGGCATTGACTCGACAAATGTCTGAAATAGTGCTGGAGGGAACTGACATCATGAATCCTGCAGGGCTGTCCATTAATCCATAAGAGTACGAGAAGGTGGAGTCCCCTTCTGAACTGCAAGTTGCAAGGCATCCCAGATATGCCTAATAATGTTCACGTCTGGCGTGTTTGTTGGTCAGCGGAAGTGTTTAAACTCACAAGAGTATTTCTGGAGCCACTCTATAGCAATTATGAATGTGTGGGGTGTCGCATTTTCCTGCTGCAATTGCCCTAGTCTGTCGGAATCCACAATGGATATTAATGGATGCAGGTTATCAGACAGAATGCTTAAGTACATGTCACATGTCAGAGTCGTATCTAGACGTATCAGGGGACCAAATCACTCCTACTGCACGCACCCCACATCATTACAGAGCCTCCACCAGCTTGAACAGTCCTCTGTTGACATGCGGGGTCCCTGGATTTAAGAGGTCGTCTGCATACCCGTACACATTCATCTGCTCGGTACAATTTGAAATGAGACTCGTCCGACGATGCGACAATTTTCCAATCATCAACAGTCCAGTGTCGGTGTTGAAGGGCCCAGTCGAGGTGTAAAGGTTGGTGTAGTGCCTCATCAAGGGTCCACGAGTGGGCCTTTGGCTCCGAAAACCCATATCGATGATGTTCCATTGAATGATTCGCACATTGTCACCTACTGATGGCCCAGTATTGAAATCTGCTGCTACACTACCGGCCATTAAAATTGCTACACCAAGAAGAAATGCAGACGATAAACGGGTATTCATTGGACAAATATATTATACTAGAAATGACATGTGATTACATTTTCACGCAATTTGGGTGGATAAATCCTGAGAAATCAGAACCCAGAACAACCACCTCTGGCCATAATAACGGCCTTGATACGCCAGGGCATTGAGTCAAACAGAGCTTGGATGGCATCTACAGGTACAGCTGCCCATGCAGGTTCAACACGATACCACAGTTCATCAAGAGTAGTGAATGGTGTATGGTGGCGAGCCAGTTGCTCGGCCACCATTCACCAGACGTTTTCAGTTGGTGAGAGATCTGGAGAATGTGCTGGCCAAGGCAGCAGTCGAACATTTCCTGTATCCAGAAAGGTCCGGACAGGACCTGCAACATGCGGTCGTGCATTATCCTGCTGAAATGTAGGGGTTCGCAGGGATCGAATAAAGGGTAGAGCCACGGGTCGTAACACGTCTGAAATGTAAGATCCACTGTTCAAAGTGCCGTAAATGCGAACAAGAGGTGACCGAGACATGTAACCAATGGCACCCCATACCATCACGCCGGGTGATACGCCAGTATGGCGATGACGAATACACGCTTCCAATGTGTATTCACCGCGATGTCGCCAAACACAGATGCCACCATCATGATGCTGTAAACAGAATCTGGATTCATACGAAAAAATGACGTTTTGCCATTCGTGCACGAAGGTTCGTCGTTGAGTACACCATCTAGGGCGCTCCTTTCTGTGATGAAGCGTAAGGGGTAACTGCAGCCATGGTCTCCGAGCTGATAGTCTCTCGACTGCTAGTGATACGAGGTCGTTGGGATCCAGCACGGCGTTCCATATTACCCTCCTGAACCCACCGATTCCATATTCTGCTAAAAGTCATTGGATCTCGACCAACGCGAGCTGAAATGTCGAGATACGATAAACCGCAGTCGCGATAGGCTACAATCCGTTTTTTACCAAAGTAGGAAACGTGATGGTACGCATTTCTCCTCCTTACACGAGGCATCCCAACAACGTTTCACCAGGCAACGCCGGTCAACTGCTGTTTGTGTATGAGAAATCGGTTGGAAACTTTCCTCATGTCAGCACTTTGAAGGTGTCGCCACCGGCATCAACCTTGTGTGAATGATCTGAAAAGCTAATGATTTGCATATCACAGCATCTTGATCCTCTCGGTTAAATTTCGTGTCTGTAGCACGTAATCTTCGTGGGATAGCAATTTTAATGGCCAGTAGTGTATTTGCAGAAGGGTTGAACTTCTGTCACGTTGAATGATTCTCTTGAGTCTTCGTTCGTCCCGTTCTTGCAGCACCCTTTTCCGGTCTCAGCGATGTTGGAGGTTTGATGTTTTACCGGATTCCTGGTATTCACAGTAGACTCATGAAATGGTTACATAGGCGTTGCCGACCGCAGCGCCGTGTTCTGTCTGTTTACATGTCTCTGTATTTAAATGTGCTTGCTTATACAAATTTCTTTGGAGCTACAGTATATATCGTCATGTCAGTACTAGAGTATGAGGCAGACAGGACCGATTCCACCCACCTCCTTCCTCGCTTTCAACATCCTGTGCGTATGAGGGTTCTGGTTATCACTCGGCTGTACAGTACTGCGCGCTCGGGCGTTACGAAGCTCCTTGATGCCCACTGTATGACATAATAAGGCAAAGCTGCGTACTACTAAGTAAATTATTATGTGTAACGCTGCATATAATATGTAATCGTATTTCCTAATAATATTACAAATGTGAATTTTTGTTTGTTACGCTTTCACGCAGAAACTACTGGATGGATTTGGATGAAATTTTACCCGCACATAGAGTTCGACCTGCGTTATGATATAGGATATTTTTGTACCGATAAAAGGATTCAGTGGGATAATTTTCAGTGTTGGTCCACACTAGGACTATGAAGTCGCTGGCAGAAGCTAGTAAAATATAAATAACGAAGAAATATTTCTCGTCCATGGAAACATGCACCCTTTGCACGAAGCACGATGGGAACAGTCGAGTCAAGACTTGCACGTCCGTTATGGCAAGGAGGTGCGGAAAGGCGGGCTGTTGTCAATGCCGGCAACTCTGTCTCGCTAAACTAATGCGCTGTTAGCTCAGGACCCGTACCCATCACCCCGATTTCGTTTAGAGCAACGATTTCCGATTGGCACTTGTCCGTAAGCGTCGGAGGCAGGGGTCATGTTTTCATGGCTGTAGTTAATAATATAGTTAGACAATACAACGAAGTAGACAATTTGATTTTAACAACTTACTCTAAAAAAAATGGCTCTGAGCACTATGGGACTTAATATCTGAGTTCATCAGTTCCCTAGAACTTAGCACTACTTAAATCTAACTAACCTAAGCACATCACACACATCCATGCAGGATTCGAACCTGAGACCGTAGCAGTCACGTGGTTCCGGACTGAAGTGCCTAGAACCACACGCCCACCGAGGTCGGATATTCTAAAATCATTTCCGCTTTTAGGTTTTGCAAAATAATCAATAAGTACCGTTAAATCTAGACCTGACGAGGCCTTGTTTTCGATTGTCGAGTGCCAAATGTCGGAGCTGAGGTTGACCCACACTGTTTTTAATTTTCTGAATGATCCTCTGGATGTTGCAGAAGTGACAAGTGTTGTATAAAATACTAAAATTGCTGTAAATTCTTCCGTAATGTCGCATTCTAGTATAGCGTATTTAGTTAATTTCCTTACGTAATTAGTGAACGGTCGATGTCGGAGTCAGTTTAGGTAGAACAAGGTAACAAGTATCAATAAATTTAAGCGAAAAATGACGGATGTTATATCAGCATATGTCCTTTGGAATTGATCACTGTGTGGTAATAAAGTTACTTCGCCTATACTGAGCAAAAATGATGGTGTTAAAAAATTAAATATTTGATAGACTGCACTCATGAGGGTAAAACGTATATTTAACTGAGCTGTTATTGTGTCTAGAATATTTTTGAAAATAGTATATTTAAATACTTCCTCACTGTTTCGAAACGGGTGGTCTGAACATAATTCATAAAAATATATTTTAACTTTTTTTGCCGTTTTTAGTGAAAATTGGGATCTACGTCATACTTTTTTGCACTTTCATTGACTTCGCACTCAAATGATTCGAAGCCATTTCTATAAAATATCAATTTTGTTTTAACATCTGCTAAAACTGTACGTTCCTCGTCTAAATCGATTTCGCGTTTTTGTAAAATTTTGAATGCGAAACTGATGTCATTTAATATTTGCTGCATGAATTCATAAAGGAGTGCGAACTCGAAATTTAGTATTTCTGTTTTAATACTTTTTGCTGCGCTACGCTTATCTTTACTGGAACTCTTCAGTACTATTTCTGATCAAGACTTGCTTATGTACATAAAAAAACAGAAGTTTTAGTGCAGATGTCGTTTTAACTCTTCTAGACCATCTAAACAGATTTAATTTTTTAGAGTGGCTTCTAATTCCACAGTGCATTTCGACAGTAGCTCCAAGTGCTTAATGCTGTTCCCGAAAAAATTATGTAAGTCTTGAACTGTTACGAAAAAGTCTCTCCTTCCTCAGAACTGCTAACGGCATCATTTACGACTAAATTCAAATTATGACTGGCGCAATGTACATACTCCTCATTTGGCTGAATATTCTCAATCTGTTTTTGTACACCGTGATAAACACCAGTCTTGACATTGGACCAATCATAATAGTGACCCACACACTTCTTTTAATTAACATTTTTGTCAATTAAAAATAACTTAATCACCTGCCTGACTAAATCTGTTGCGCAATTTTTGATGACAGCATAAAAGCCTAGAAATTAATCTTTTACTTTCCTATCGATTGGCTGTCCATTTTCCTATCTTATTATTACTGCGTATCTCTGAACAATGTTTAGCTGATCTACCTTCGACGTATCCTGTGTAGTGCCCATTACGATGGCGAAAAATGGTAATGCTCTAATTTTTTCTAGCAGCTTATTTTCAAGTTTGTTCCCTAAACATCCAATCATTTCATTTTGAGCTGTTGGTCCCATATACCTTGTAGATTATAAGAAGAAGCTGTGATTTTAAAAATGTTTTCCACTGTAATTAATTGAAAAAATAAACAAAGCATGAAATGCTAAAAAAATTCTTGGAAGTGAAAACGATTAACTTTGGGCCTACCCTAAACTTGCCGCAAGATGTGATAACCGCGGCGAGTGGCCGCGTGGTTCGAGGCGCCATATCACGGACTGCGCGACCCATCCCGCTGTAGGTTCTAGCCCTCCCTCGGGCATGGGCTTGTGTGTTGTTCTTAGTGTAAATTAGTTTAAGATAGCTTAACTGGTGTGTAGGTCTAGGCAACGATGGTCTCAGCAGTTTGGTCCATTAGGAATTCACACTCACTTGAACACTTTTGAAGACGTGTTATTACCGAGCGACAAGCTCTACAACGCACAGAAAACTGCTGTGGTATCCTTCCTCCTGACCTCTCTCGATGTCCTCTGAAAGCCAATGAACAGTTTGATAGAGTTAGTATGATATCGAATAAGCTTGTAAGAACCATTTTTCAAAATGATGCGCCGACCGCGGTGGTTGAGCGGTTCTAGGCGCTCAGTCCGGAGCCGCGCGACCACTACGGTCGCAGGTTCGAATCCTGCCTCGGGCATCGATGTGTGTGATGTCCTTAGGTTAGATAGGTTTAAGTAGTTCTAAGTTCTAGGGGACTAATGACCACACATGTTAAGTCCCATAGTGCTCAGAGCCATTTGAACCAAGTTTTCGCCTTTGCACGCGGTGTTTACCTTAAGCTGCCGTCTGCTAGGCCGCCCTCTTCCGCTGAAATTCCTGTAAAACTAATCAAACCTTTGCTGAACTGTCCAGCAGAAACTTTGCCTATGTTTCTCGTTATGCTAGAAAGCATGTACTTAGCCCTAGTCTTTGTAGGTGGCGATATACACGCGCATGGTTGGAGCAGTGTGCATATAATAGTGCCCTCTCAGTTTTCGCAAGAACTGTTAACTAACTGGTTAGTTAGTTTCTTCACAATTGGAGCCTAACGTTGCTACAGTAGTATTTCTAGCCGGATTTCAGCCGTTGTGAACACAGTGTTCACACAAATCTCTTCTCTGCGTAATACAGAGCGTTAAGTGCTCTGTTCTGCACTTTACGCCAGTTCAGAGAAGAGTTCACAATAATGTCTCTCTTGTCTTACTCATGGCCGAACTGCCTCCCCCACCTGGGTTCATTCGTTCTTCACGTCACGGCCGTTTTCGACCAACAGGAGCGTTCCTCTTATTTTGTGGAAACGCTCTCTACCAATTGCAAAGTCCCTTCTAGTAAACTGCGTCGAAACTTCAGTATTTTTCTCCTTTCTAGTGCGTGTCCGCCAATCGGACGTTTTGTGGCCATTATAGCCGTCTGAAGTACATTGACCTTCACATGTGTCGCACTCGCTGGACACGTGATCGAAATACTAGTTTTTTTTCGTATCCCTTTGGAATTCCGATATGCAGCCTTCTAAAGCTTTTTCTCTGTCCCTCCTGCAGATGTGCCGCTGCATCCGTTTCTCTCACCTGAGTCACCTGGTCAGGTCGTTGACTTTCTGCCTGCCACCCCTTTAAGTGGTTTGTGTGGTAACACCTGTGGCACGCCTTCGCTTCTGCCCTTGTCCCTCTGGCTTTCAAACTCAAACGACTTGTGCTGTTTGTTCCACCTTCCGATCAAAGACATGCATTATATATGAACAGTGTGTTAATTAGTATCGATTGACTGTCATCCCTTTTTGCATTACATACTGGTAGGCAAATTTGCTGATAACCGCCGAATTACATTAGGTGTCACATTCACCTTCTCGTTGTGATGTATAAGGCTCTCATGTAAGGTGAAAATCTGACCTTCATTTATTCTGCCACCTCACACCTTTGCTAAAACCAAACTAATCTTCATATAGCATTGCCCAATCTTCTTTATCTCTTAGCTTGAGTTCTCACATATACATGTCACCAACTTCAATGTGAGAATCCTTAATCCAACTGTGCGAATGTTCTCGCCTTACTACCATTACAACCATTAGAAATGCGTGGATGATATTTTGCCGAGATTCTGATTGTATATCTCGAGGACCATAGACTTCACAAACCATCTGGAATAAAAGTTTGGTTTCCGTATCCCTGCACAATTTTCGGAATTTCGAAAGATTGTTCCATATGCCTTCCACATGATTTGATCCCTAGGCTTCCTAACCTCTGTTTGACTCCATGATCTGGAGAGGCATGCATCAAGGATCGCTGCTTCCCATGATCTCTCACCGCTTCATCTGAGAACAAAATATTTTCGACCTGACTGCCACAGACAAAAGTGACACCCAGCACTGAATACCACAGAATGTCACTCAGTGTCCCAGCTGACTCTGGCTGTACATTGTGCTGCCTGTGGTAATGTGTCAATGGTAAATGGTACATGGCACCTACATATGTCAACCCAGATTCGGTCAATCTGTATGGTTAGTGATCTTCTCACCACCCTATTGTCTTGACCCCAACTCGTCACTACACGTTCTGCAACCATTTCCTGGCAGCTGAATGTCTGAGTAATCCGTCAGTATGAAGCTCTCATCTCCCTTATGCCAAAGATTCGACCTCTTACAAAGTCAGAAGGATGCCCATAAACTGCACGTGCACATCCTTTGGACATTTTCTTTTGTGATCTGCCCTTAAATAATTCCAGCGCCGTTCGAAACACACAATAGCCACCACGAACTCACAACATCTTTTCTGTACTAAAATAAGCTTGCGTAAGGGTGAAACTCGAAAAATATTGCACAGACGTCAAAAAAGAGGAGACAAATTTTTTAATAGACATCACAGTTGCAATTGACTGTTAAAATTATTTTTCGACTGCAGTTTCGATCTTCTGCCCAGTATCAAGTGGCATACTGCAAAAACTGGAAAATAAAGGACAGAGGGAATTTATAAAATGACACTATCATGCCATCCATATTGTAGTTATACTGTACTATAAAGATGCTAAAAATAGCATATCACTTACATTGTGCCTCAGTAGACATCAAAATTTACGAATCGTCTGATATGTATACATCTGCCGGCCGGAGTGTCCAAGCGGTTCTAGGCGCTAGAGTCTGGAACCGCGCGACCGCTACGGTCGCAGGTTCGAATCCTGCCTCAGGCATGGATGTGTGTGATGCCCTTAGGTTAGTTAGGTTTAAGTAGTTCTACGTTCTAGGGGACTTACGACCTCAGCAGTTGAGTCCCATAGTGCTCAGAGCCATTTGAACCATTTTTGTATACATCTCATTGTCGTATATGTATGGTGAGTTTTCTAACTTTGAGATTACATCAGCATTAAACGACGTGAGGATCGTAAAAATGGCATAAAGTACATTTACTGTTACTGATGTTAACATTATTAACGTGAATCTCATTAAATCACTTTTCATGTACACTGTTTGCGTGGCAATTGAGGCAGTCGGTGGGGAACATATTCACAAGTTGTTTTTCTTCGCTCTCATCAACAATTGTACGTCCCACAGTAGAAGTTTTTGCGCAAGTATCTTAATATCGTGTTTACATTCGTTATCAGAATTTGGCATTCTGTTTTATGACATAGTCATGTGATATAAGTTCATAAATAAGTAATTTATTTCTTATGATGTGGCGTAGTATTACATATCATACATGTCCTCAAACACTTACAATAGCCTGGATGCTCATAAAAACATGGCTGTAATAATATCAAATATCATTTTACATGTGTATAGATGGTAGCATATTAACATCACAAAGGCATAAATCGCATTCACAACATCCATCGCACATGAACTCATCCCAAAGAACAAATAACAAAAAATTAAAATAAACTAATTATAGTAAATTGAGATAAAGATATGTGATGGCATACTTCCCACAAATTACACAACATTATGTGTACTATCATCTAATTGTAACATGTACTATTAATATTTAAGGTAATGTGCATGTACATCTGTAGTCACACATTCCCATGCTCCTTATAATGTTTAGCTGGAAAAGGGCTCTGTCAGCTACAGAAGCAAAACATGTGCTACAATTTTTTCTTGAATTGCTTATGTTAAAATAACAGCATCCTAAATATAAAGGTGTGTGGGAGTGCTCATGATTGTTCCTCGTTTTCATATCAAACAATACAACTTATTGGAAACGCCATAAGGACTACTCATGTTATAAAACCAACATACTCACGATTCTGTACGAATATTTTCATCCTATGCTTGTCATTAAGTCAAACTAAAATAGGCAAACTACGTGTCCTCATGTATGTTACCTTCTATCATAAAACTCACTGCAGATTACTTAAAATCTCTTATTTGTTAAATCAGCCTGATTGTTGAGCAAGTCGTATGGGTGATTTTTGAAACAATTGTATATTTTCATTTCTTCAAATAGGGTGATACTTCTCCTCTTAGGCCGTGTAGAAAGGACGTACGAGGCTGAATCTACGTTAAGTTAAGGTACTCCTCTCACTCTGTATGATGTGCTCTTTAAATGTGTCACTGGAGTACGACCTTTCCAACGTCTGGTCAACGTATCCATGCGGTAACTCCTACGAATACTGTCCGTGTATATTGATCTAGTCTCGAAAAATTTAAATCTACTTACATAAGCTCTGTGAGCTGGTGAAGGCAGAAAGTGAAAGATGTGCTCCCTACAGAAATCTGACCTACTGGACTGTTCACTAGTGTGTCGTCTCCCCTCTTGTCCAGAATTACGAGCCCTGGAGGCGGTTTACCGAGAACGCCTCTCCAACTACTGGCGAGACTTCGCGCTGCTAGTTTCATTTGGTGTGGCGCACGTCTCACAGCTATTGGTTCCCCTCGCATTCGAACATGTGGTAAGTGATGTTGTTTCCTACTCTTATTAGATACGTTGTATGCACCAGGAGTGAGAAAATGACACACACCGCCTGGTCAGTTCTCGGAGTCTGTTTCCTAGTTTATCTGGTTCACACTGTAGCTCTCTTTGTTTCTCTAGCTCTGATGTCAACCCTCTGCAAGAGCTCTGAACCCACTTCTACCTCGGTGAGCCTTGTGGGGTTATGACACAGAGAACCTAAGCTCGGAATGGTTAAGTATAGGGAAGAAAATCGTACCTGTCTTTATTTTTTCCTGTTTTATCTCAACTTCCTTAACAGATTTCGTAAAATTTGCGTCAGATTCTACTTTATAAGTCTAAGCCTGTTAGTTATATCCTTAGTGGAGACTGACCTACATTCTATGTCTGACATTTTATGTCACCATCTGCATCTTTCCTTATTCGGGATGTGTACTCAGAAGGAGGAAGGGAGGGGGTCTGAGATTACATAGCCAGCAAACTGCAATATTTAATAAGGTAGCACATAAATAGTTCTACGCACTGACATGGATGCTGTCATGGACAATATCATAAGGAAAAATCGCCAAGGTTCAACATCAGGAGACATGAAAATCGTAACATGCAGACGAGGTGATGATATGGGAAGACCATGAGCGGAAAATGAAAGAACAATAGTTTATTAATCTACAATGGCTAGAACATGACTATATGTTATGTTTCTCATTCACACTGATAGAATTCATAAATCAAAGTCCATTTATTCCAAAAACAAAAAAAAAGAAAAAGGTAGCTGAGTGGTCAGCGCCACAGAATGTCAATCCCAAGGGCCCGGGTTCGATTCCCGGCTGGGTGGGGATTTTCTCCGCTCAGGCACTGGGTGTTGTGTAGTCCTAATCATCATCATTTCATCCCCATCGAAGCCCAAGTCGCCGAAGTGGCGTCAACTCGAAAGACTTGCACCCGGCGAACTGTCTACCCGATGGGAGGCCCTAGTCACACGACATTTATATTTTTAGTATCAATCTCTAATTACCGCTCGGTCAGCCATAATTTTATGTCACCTGCCGGTATCCAGAGTAATAACTGGCATTTATACGAAGGTGTATATACGGAGTGGTTCATCTGAAGTTTAGGATGAGATTATCTCCAAAACTATACATTGGGTAAAAATAGTGGGTGAGACAATAAAACTGAGGAAGAACTCCGATTTATTTAGAATGATCCGAGAAGGACGCATCAAATCGGTACAAAACGTGCACCAATTCTTTCATGAGGCCAAATTGAGCTACTTTTTTTACAAAATGTATCCTACGCGCCACAGTTTTTGATCGAGGGAGGCGGAATGGTATTAAAATCTCGTTAGGGAACTCTTCACAATTGCATTAATCACCTGACTGTGGCGCTATCGTGGCCCAACTGCAAACTACGGCCCAGTATAAAGGTCGGTGCAATGCGATCAGACGTTACTTCACTTTCAGACTGTGAACCGTAAACATCAACTGATGAAATTAAATTATTCTTTAGCGAAACATGACTCACTATCCTCCTACAGAGACTGTTGATATGATGTTAATTTTTGGTGACAGCAGTAACAATTACGCTGCAGCTGCGCAATTCTATGCGGATCGTTTCCCAAACAGGCGACATCCAAGCGAGAACATTATTCGAAATTGCACTCAGCGAGCTCGAAATGGATACATACACCGTCCACCTCGTCATCGCAAATAAGACGAAAATGACGCTCGTATCCTTACCGTTCTCGCCTATGTTCTACTGGATCCCGAAATTAGTAGTCGTGTGATGCAGAGACAAACTGCAATACCGAAAGCAACTGTTTTGAGGATTTTGAAGGCACATAAATAACATGCGTATCACATCACACTGACACAGGCATTAACGCCGAATGATATGTCAATACGCGTGCATTTCTGCCAATGGGTCCTGGAAATGATAAGAGGTGAAAATGACTTTTTTAGATACGTTATGTTCAGCGATGAAGCCAGATTCATAAACAATGGCGAATTAAATCGTCATGATTGTCACTATTCGTTCCCTGTCAATCCACACTGGCACCGACCCGCTGACAATCAACACAAACGTTCGTTAATGGTCTGGTGTGGAATTTTAAACGGTTGCTTGATAGGACAGTAGTTTTTTGACCGAAATATCACTGAGGAACCTTATTTACAACTTCTCCGTGATGATTTGTTGGAGCTAATGGAAGATGTTGATTTAGAAACTAGACAATGAATGTGGTTCCAACAGGATGGAACAGACCGCCATTATGCTGAAAATGTGCGGACCATTTTAAACTTATGGTACTCTGGTCGGTGGATAGGACGCTGTGGACCAAGTCAGTAGCCTCCACGTTCACCCGATCTAACATCCCCTGATATCTTCTTGTGGCGTTATTTAAAATATATTGTTTATGAAAGACAGCCCACAACACGAAACGATGTGGAGCAAGGCATTCGCAGAGCGTGTGCAGCCATACCAGGGATGTGCTGCTCAAAACTGTGGACAACTTTCGCACACAATTGACTTAATGCATTGAAGGAAATAGGGATAATTTTGAACAATTTCTTCGTGATTAATTTCATTAATTAAGCAACCCAAATTGTGAGAGGCAAGGACTTTACACTAATGAAGCACCCCAACATGTGAGAGGCTAGGGGAGTCACACTAATGAAGCACCCTATGGGAACATCATTCTGCTACGTCTATGTCGTTGTGACGCTTAAAGTAGGATGCAGAACATTTTGTACAAAAATAGTTTAATTAGGCGTAACGAAAGAACTGGTGCACATTTTTTATCGATTTGATGCGTCTTTCTCAGATAATGCTAAATAAATCAGAGCTCCTCTCCAATTTTACTTTTTTCTCGATTTCAGCGTCATCTGTCAATGGTTTAAAAAGGTTTGAGACAAAACTTGATTACTTTTGTTATGGAGAATCTGGATCTGCAATAAAAATGGGTGTTTCCATTTCAGATTTAAAAGTTGACCCTTGCCCCACCCAAGGGGGCGGGATCTGGAGGTCACGTGTAGTATCATATGATGTCCCCCTTTGAACTTACGAACTTGTCTTACCCACTATTTTTTCGCGATGTATAGTTTTCGAGATAATCTCATCCCAAACTTCAGATGGGCCACCCTCTCTCTCTCTCTCTCTCTCTCTCTCTCTATATATATATATATATATATATATATATATATATATATATATATATATATATACTGTCTTTGTTACTTGCAGTGTGGCATTACAGTCACAGCACTAATCCTGCTGCTCGTACTACTACCAGCAGAATGCTGCTGCTGTTTCTGTTTGTTAATGAGTACAATTTAACAGCAAGTAGTTGAAAGCATGTGAATGTAGTACTGGCGCCAGACAAAGACTGTTAAGCTATCCGATATAGAGAATGTGCTGTGAATTGTTACTAAAGTGCACTGTATGTGGGTAGAATCAGACTACTTGTGTGGTATGATCGGATGCATCGGACGAAAATTGACTGATGAGTACAGTCCATTGCTTACATCAATTAATGTTGGAATGTTAAAGTGTGTTGCAGCACTAGTGGACGTATATGGAAAGGCAATGCTCGACTCAAGAAATCACAGAGTAGCCATATACAACAAACAGTCAAGTGTATTTAATTTACGAGACACATATTCTGCATAAATGAACATCTCAGACAAATTCTGTTGCTGTTGACAATAAAATGGAGCAGCATGCCGTGACTTTATTAGCTGTTTGTGCACTAACAAAGTGAAGCTGGATGAGCTAGATTAGTGTATAAGTACACATACTTCACATATACCGCTATCTATACAAGTTGAACCTGTAAGTGAAAACTCATGGAACCTGAACGAACTGATGGCATACCAATGCGTATTTGCCTGATTAGAGTAAATACAACGCAATCCGAACTCAGGGTATATCAGTATCAAATGTTTGGACAATAATGCGCATTAATATGCATGTATACATGTAAATAAAAAAATATTACGTTCAAGAATGATTTCTTTTTCTTCTGACACCTGTCATCAATATATAACTGACAGTCTTAGATGAAGTACTTCATTAAAAAATGAAAAGAAGGAAAGCTGTCTTCTGAAAGCAACTCACATTATTTTACTTTCCATTCTTCTCATAATTGTGATATACCCAACATTTTTTTAATTTCGTAGTTGATATATATCTATTACAATATACACGTTTTTTATGAATAAGGTAATTTCTTTTAATTTACAATATGTACAAAACGCTTGTTACTAATTGTGAGAGAGAGAAAAAATCAGTGTATACATACTTTCAAGAGCAACAGAAATGGCAGCACAAAAAAATACACATGCACTCGCGTGTGCACACACACACACACACACACGCACACACACACACACACACACACACACACACACACACACACACACACACATGTATAGAAAATAGTACCTTTCAGGGATATATATATATATATATATATATATATATATATATATATAGTGTGCACATGTTACACACAAAATATATACTGATACGACTAATGGTTAATCAAATTATTCCACACAGACCCAGTTGCATGCACCAACTATTTACAAATAAATAAACACACTCATTTACTCCAGCAAATAGTCTGCATACAGGAGCGTCCCAAACCCATCTAAACAGATTAACCGTTTGTCGTCGTGATAGAACAATCTTTATTTCAGCTTTAAATCGACGTAAACGAAGAAGAAACAAAGCTCTTAGTGAGAGTCATTCTTAAACGTCAGTAAATATTTATCCTTTATAATCAATTGCACACATTCCCAGCTCCATCAATCAATGAAGTGTCTTTCAGTATAGCCAATCCTGGTAAACGACTTGAGATACCTACAGCAAAAATGTGTTGGACCAGTTTTGTTTTCATTTGGGAGAAAAGTAGATGTGACATGCATTTGATCCAAATGTAGTGTTTCTTACCAGTTTCAGAGATTGGCAGCAGATCTATATGTCTGGAACGTATTGAATAATTCGCAAAAGAAGTCTGCTCCAGCTACTTTAAGCTCGACTTCATTGTTGTTGTTCCATACAGTGTGCTCATGTTCGTCTTCTTCTTCTGGCTTACTCACGTCCAGTCCATATACGTAAATGAAATACTTGTGGCTCTACCTATCTTTCGAAGAAAGTGGAGTTCTATGGGGGATTGAGTGGACTGGAAATTATAATGCAAGTGGACATCTGATGTTTGGTACATATCTGATGCCCTGCATGTATAACGCAATCCCTATAGCTAGCAACAAGCGACCATGCAGTCCAATTTAAATCGCTCTCATCAAGATTTTGGACATTAATGCATGCTTATTTTTAAAAAATATATCCCTTGGAAGAGAGATGTAAATGGATGCCGCAATAAGTGGATCAAAAACGTATGAATACAAGTGTAGGTAGAGAATATAGCTGAGCGTCTTACCAGAACCGCTTTCCTGAATCTCAGAAAAATTACCCAGTTTGACTCTCTTGGTAAAATTTCCGAACCACTCTGGGATCGACTCATTCCATAATGTCACCTCACTTCTCCCCAGACTTGGACAATGCTCTACTCCTCAACACCACGTTCTCTTTCGGGGATGTATAAGCTCACAGCAGAGAACTGCTTTGAACTTAAGGTGCGATACTGTGTATTCCAGACCTATCCAGGGAGCTCCCCTTAAAGAACTGTCAGACAAGCATTAAGAAAAGTGGCAGGATCTCGGTTACTAGCGTTCAAAATATCGTTTCACACAAGTGAGATCCTGTCTGCAAAAGTGCCATCGATCATTAAAAGCGCCATCAATAATTAAGTAGTCTAAAGGAGCTTCAGGACTTACTAGGTGATCCATAACAGTATGGGCATGGAGATCGTGGCCCAGACCATGGGAGACGGGCCATGCACATACAGCATTGCTACAACCACATGCAGTTGTAGCGTGCACCTGTTGGAAGAACCTTGCTGGGGAGGGTGTAGTGCTATAGTGAAAGCATAGGGCAGAGGTAATTAAAGGGCCAGTCTCTGGGAGAGAGAGTCTGCCTGTCAGTTTGAAGGCAGCTGCAGCGATGATGGCAGCCAGCGAGAAGTTTGGGTTGTTGCG
This sequence comes from Schistocerca piceifrons, assembly GCF_021461385.2. NCBI lineage: Eukaryota > Metazoa > Arthropoda > Insecta > Orthoptera > Acrididae > Schistocerca > Schistocerca piceifrons. Next base: position 892,042,640 of record NC_060139.1, read on the forward strand.
TAAGACCACCTCCTAATAAACCTGCACAGAAGAAGAAGATAAAAAGACAGTTGATAAGTATCTAGTGATTTAGGAATATAAAAATCGTATCTGCTCATTAATAATATTAATAAATTCTGGATACTTACACAAAAAGTCATTGTTGTGTTCATCGATGGATACGCTTCCAGCAACAGATCATCAACAGGCATGTTGGTCAGTAAGAGCGTATCCAGCATGAGTATTGGTGGAGGCATGTGGCGTCGGTAGGGGAATGTGGGGTTGGGTTTTATGGGGGAGGAGACCAACCAGAAAGGTAATCGGTCTCATCAGATTAGGGAACTACAGGGAAGGAAGTCAGCCGGAAAGGAACCATCCCGGCATTTGCCTGGAGCAATTTAGGGACACCACGGAAAACCTAAATCGGGATGGCCAGACATGGGATCAAACTGTCATCCTCCCGAACAAGAGTCCAGTGTGCTAACCACTGTGCCACCTCACTCGTTGGGGGTGGGGGAGATGTGTCTGAGAGAATATGGACAAACCCAGAAGACAACACAGATGCAAATGCACCAGTAGGTAATCATCTTGATGTGAAGCTCCTTGGTCCGTGTTTGCTTTAAGAACAACATATGTTTTTGGCTGGTGTCCATCTTTAGCAAAACCCAATTTTGTTTTTTGACCCAGACATCTATGACTGCAGTTGCAGCATTATCAGTGGGTTTTTTATTTTATGGCTGTTGAACATAAGGAATATTCTTTATTGTTTAAATACATGTAAATATTAGTTTCTAAATAGTAAATACAGATTTCTGAAGAGCACATAAAATTATGTATTCAGACCTTCTTACCACATGGTGTGGTTTTCCTGCTGTATTATGTTTTTACAGTGTCTGTTTCTCTTTATAGTTTGTCATGTGCAACCGTGTACAACTTAATGTAGGCAAAATATTTACGCAAAAATTACGATCTCTAAACTTTTATGGCCATGCTTGAAATTAATAATTTTGTGTGTGTGTCTATTTACATTATGTTTCACTTATGTTTTCTCTTTTTGTCATCTTCTTCACTATCTAGTTCTGTATATTGAGTTGCCACTGTCACTGTTTACCAGCTGTTAAAACAAAATGGCGGACAGTGGAACAGTTGAAGGTGTGAAAACCAGATGGCGGACAGTGGAACTGTTGAAGATGTCACTGGCAGTTGTTTTGAATCTCTCAGAGAGGTGTGCGTGTGTGTGTGTGTGTGTGTGTGTGTATGTGTGTGTGTTTGTGTGTGTGTGTGTGTGTGAAAAAGAGAAAGAGAGAGAGAGTAGATTTTAGAATTTATCATCATTATTATATATATATATATATATATATATATATATATATATATATTCATTTTTAGTTTTATGTGTGTGTATGTGTTTATGTATGTGTCTGTGTGTGCTACCACCAATAGCTGGTGGTTCTGTCAGAAAACCGATATTGTGATTGGGTGCATCTACAATCAAGAACATCTCAACGGTAACAACGAAAAATTAATATTGCAGAATAATGAAAATAATAGTAGTCACATATCTGCTCCTGAACAATCGAAGCCATTCCTCAAGGTTTACCATCATCTTTAACCACTGGGTTCAGATCCCACAGCGAGTCAAGGCTGATCGCATCTAGAAAGGAAGAAGTAAAGACCGCAAGAATAACTCACAAACAAAAGCACAAACAGTGGTTCACTATTTAAATAGTTATATTTACTTTCACCCTCTGCCAAGTTGCTCATGATGAATGACATCACACCATTGTCGGTAAAGAGTGACAACTCTGTGGTGTCATAATTGTTATCCAATGTGTATGGACGCTTACTAAACTCACCATCATCATCACCGTTATCACACGAGCGTTTAATTTCGACTTCAGTGCTGGCTAGCAATCGGAGAGAGAATAAGACTTGGGTCCCCTCCGCGGGGCTATTTATAAGCCCCTTCAGCCACGCAGCGTGCACATCAAAGGAATTCAAATACCAGCTCATTATGTTTCTTCTCTCACCAATAACTTTGCTTTCAAATAACGTATTACGAAAGGTTTTCAGCGTGTTGGTACATGTCTGAACCTGCTTCTCTCATTTGGTACTACTATCATTACATACCAAGCATGGAGCCAAAGCAGCAAAACTGGGTTTATTTCTCGAAAGAAGAAAAAATTCAAGTATTAAATGAATGAGATTATGCTGTGTATAGATAAGCACGAATTGGAATCTGCTGGCTGCAAGCAACTGCTGATCGGGTACGTTTTGAGCGATGTATTGCAGACTTCGAAAATCATCTCTCCAATTATCCAAAAAGGTAGATGTCACTTGTTAAATAACTATACATAACAAAAGAACCGTAAAAAATTTTGTCGGAAATATGTAAATAATTACAAAAATTTTATTACAAAACATTTCTCTATTGATCAACCATTGTAATAGTATCTGTACACATCTGGAGTCAATGTAAACCCGGTTTCCTCTCCGCCACAAGAGGCTTGCTTGGGATGTATGATTAAAGGACTGTTGAACAACTCCAAATTCCAGATGGCTGCATTCAGACTACCTTTTCGTGATCTTTGATGTGTACAATGCTGTCTCTGCGATCAAAGTTTCGGAGTGATGTCAGCATATCCTCACCAGTTATTCCTGTATCGTCCCAGCTTTTACCATGATGGAATGGAGTCAACCACGCTATTGTCTTTAGAGTCTTGTCTCAGTTCATTGCTATGAACAGCTGGGGCAAGGAAACAACTGTGTAGAAACTTGTTAAAACTCAAACTGAGTCTGTGTATATGACAAAAGCTACATATTTAAACGTGAGGCGGCCACACTCGCCGTGGTAGTCTCGTGCATGAGCAACAATGTGGTATGAGGGGACAGGCAGCTTCGACCCTGGCAAGCAGGTCTTCAGCGACATCCACAGGTGTTTCATACGCCAACATCTTGATGTAACCCCAGAGAAAGACATCCAGGGTTGTGAGATCCAGCGATCGCTCTGGCCATGAAATAGAAGCTCCCCATTGCAATCCAACAATGAGTGTGGTTGAAAACACCATCATGGGTGAAAGGGGCCTCATCCACGAACAGGATTATCAGTACAAAGTTTGGCCCTACAGCACAGTAAATCCATTGACAGAAGTGGACGTGGGGTTCAAAAGCAGTTTGTCCCATTGCTTGCATACTTTCTTTATGATAGAGATTTAATATCTCTTCCACCAGTACTCTACACTCTATCCGTCGAAGTGTACATTTCATGGGTAAATTGACAGGTGCTGATTGTTGGGTGGTCGGCCACACGATCCAACACCATCTCTTCAAAGTCTGGTGCTAAGATATATTTTTGGTAAGAACGTTGGCTCGCTCTTTGTGGCGTGAATGAGCCCATCTCTCATAAGCTAGTATCTACAGAAGTAAACATCTGCCAGTTAGGATGACACCTGTTGAGAAAGAGCTCTCAGTTCATTCTTGTTGCTTTACAGGCAATAAATCTTGCTACACTATGCATTAAATGCATGTCTGCTGAGTCTTGTGACAAGTAATATTCCCTCTCGGACCACATGTCATGCCCTGTACACAGTAACACACCTCACCACGAGCACATCACAAGCTGCCTGATGCAGTGGACAACTGACATCAGGAATAATTGTGTGCTTGCGGCAGAGGTTAATGGGTCGGTGTGATGCATTCCTTGGTCACATGACACACATGCTCTAAGCCACGTTGTGCACAATAAGTCTGTTTAGTGGTGAGGGACGTACACTGTTCATCACCTGCTACATGTTCCAGTGCTCAACAGACACATCATGGGGTCTCTGCCAGAATATGGCAGCTGCAGGCATTATTGTAGTACATGCATGGAGACTGCAGGTAGTTGCTTAGTAAAATTACTATAAGCAACACTGTAGCACAACAATTATGCATTTTTGACCTTTGGTTCTCTGTCTCAATATCAATCAGTTTTGGAACCATTATCACTGTTTCAAAATGACACCGAAGATTTGGGACACCCCATATACAGAGCAAGAGCAGTTCTGTCACACTTCCCTCGGACGCTCCTGACGACACCCTAGTGTCTGATAAACACTCACCTTACAGCACAACATACTGGGCGTTCTTAGTGTAAATAAAAAAATTGGGCAGCTGTGAGAGGGACTCGCAGACCAAGGGTTTTGCACAGACTTAATTGTGTATACGTACAATTGATACATCCTGGGAACTGAGAATCCGAACGATTGTTGCCTGTCGTCGGTACCGATACTGGCAAGATATCGGTCCTGGGAATACCAAGACCATGTCAGAATTTCTAAAGTAGTTCCTCAGCCTAGCCCGAACATAGAAAAACAAGCGAGCAGGGGACTTCAGTTTATCTACGTACAGAGATTAGATTTAATAATACATTTAGATGTACCTACTAAAACATTACGGCAACCTATATTTTTGGTTTGCATGCAGTAATGTTTATGTGATATACTTTTTACGGATGATGAATGCACCGTATGTCCAAATGGTGAAAGATAACTTTTATTTGATATAATTAAAATAGGTTTTTCCTTTACTTGTACTGGACTACTTCGTTCTTGCCAAGTTGCATGATTATAAGCCAACGGGGAGCATCCTAAGGATTCTGATTAGCGAGTTTTCGAGTTTCAAAATATTTGACATAAATTACCGTATCTTTCGACTGCACTGACTTACAAGCTTACAATTTTTACGTCGCCAAAAGTACATAGACATAAAGCTGTTATAGAAAAAGGGTGCTAACAAACGGACAGACAAATAGACAGACTGATAAAAAATGACATATATGTAATTTTTCACGTTTTCATGTTATATAATTACAGATGAACAATTTTCGGATTTTTTACCTTTAAACTTATTGCGAAATATTGCTTCTTACCATATGTAATGGTTCTAGATCAACGGGAAGCACCCTTCAGGGCTTGATGAGTTATGTTTATCAAAACATGTAATACAAATGGCTGTATCTTTTGATTTGAGTGACTTAGAATCTTAACATTTTGAAATATCATAGACACCATGGACATTAATATGCGACATGAATTTCAACTTGACGCGTCCACCCGTTTCTAGCAAATAAGATTCTTAACAGTCGGACAGACAGACGGACAAGAAAGTGATCCTGTAAGGGTTCCATGTTTACAGACTGAGGCTTGAAACCCTAATCATTCCACGGTCTTCTCTTTACATCCAACGGAGATATTTCGAGATATCTTCTCTGATTTGGTTTCTCTGTTAACATCAGCTAGAACAAGTGGGACAGGCACATTTTTCCCCATATGAAACTCATTAGGTCAATAAACTGTGCTGCATTCCTTCCAATCTGCAACATTCGAGACATGTTCAGATATAGACGACCCTAATGTTAGATGACGAGCAACAAACGGAAATTTTAGACAAAATCGAGCAGTCGCGAAACAGCCAAATTTTGATTCAAACTGACATTTCATCTGCGCACATTTAATTAAGATAATTTTTCTGATGTGGAGCGGTTGGTGTCTACCGTTACGTTTGTAAACGATAGCAACATGTATTCAGATTCCTCAGAAGCTGATGATTTTCTTTATCAAAATCGTTCAAAAGTTTTAACAGAATCTCACGAGAGTCCCAGTTCCTCCAAGTGGCTCTACGTGGACGAGCTTGAAGCAGCTGCCAGCCCCAGAGCATTTCGGTCAGACATATTGCCACGAGAGTACGCATTCATGTATTCATACGTTTGTATTGTTAACTACTCAGAAATATCTGCAGCTCTCTTATCTGATGGCGTAGTTTGAGAATTGTATGTATTTAACATGACACCGCTAGGCACCTACTCTGCATTAATGTCTTAATGCCTGCACAGAACTAAATGACTACACTCATGCTCCGGCAGTAATTTCAGTGTTATATGATGTGGTACTTGTAACTGTAAATTAAGACTGGCTGATGCTTGTGAATATTATGCAAGTAACATGAATTATTTCTTGTGTGTCTCAGGGTAACCACATGAGTGAGCAGAAACTCCACGGCTGGATTAAGCATGCGGAACGTGTGAAAGACATGCTACACACGAAATTGAGCGGATGGGTACACGACATGCAATCCGTCAGCAAACAGACAGCGTACTACGAGACAGAAGAAGAAAAGGAGAGGCCCGGGTACTTTATATTCAGGTATAAGCCAGTATACATTCAAATCTTTTTTCGAACTCACTATGTTTTGTTAATGTTTATTTCACTTTTTTCCATTGAAATATTCATAAATGTTCTATAAACTACTGTGATGATTTAATACAGTGTGGAGTAAACAACTAGGACTGATAGAAAAAAGTGAAGGAGGTGATTACACAGACTAGTAATTTACAAAGTTTTCAGATTCCTTTTAATCTTTGATTTTGTGGTTCGTCTTTTGTCTAAAGTGGGCCACATATTATGCAGCAGACAAGCGGAGCAAACCATCATAATGAATGTTGTTACTGCTTCGACTAGAAAAAGTTTATATTATTTGTGGCAACAATGATGTGGCAAAATCTCTGGCACCTGGCACGAGAACTGAGTATGTCTTCACATTATGAGGGACAAAAACGAGTCATCTCTAGGAGAAATTACGCTAATACCGTGTAGTAGCACCTCTAGCCCAAATAACGGCACCAATTCGGCGAGAAAAAGAGGCCAGAGTTCATTTTAAACTCAACAGATGAAGGAAAAGTCTAAGCATTGATGAGGATTAAACAAAAACGGGGAAGATGTCAACAGAATGGAGGAAGCAAATTGCCATGGTTCTTATATTTCTTGCTATGATCGATGTATTTAAATCAGTCCGTAACATAGCGCGTATTTGATGGAAGTTGCGAGCGAAAGGGAAACAGCTGTCTCTCGAGTGGTAAACGTATGGGGCTATCGAAGGGACTAGTGTACGAGATATATTGTTACTATGGACGGTGAAAAGCTGGTTTCCTATTTGGGAATGGGTGAGCTCCAATATACATGCCAGCTCTTGTGGCATAGTTCTTGGGTTATTTTAGGTGGGTTATTGTGGGATAGCTATGGAGGGGAAAATATGGATTAGGATGGAAAATTAAACTGAATCGTGATTGCTTCCAGTTGGATGAAAAACTTCTGTAGCTATATCTGAAAAGGCTGGCGGGGAGACATTTTAGGGATAGGTGTTTCTAGGAAGTGGACTAGGCCTTCTGATGGGAAGTGAAGATCTGACACCCACAGGTAAGTTCATCATAGGAACCGATGGCGATATACAGGTGTGGAGAGGTACTGATCGATGCGAGCAAGGAAATTATATGGTATAGGATGATTCAGACAGATACAGGCAGTAGCACAGGTGACTGTTAGGGTGGTAAAATACATGCTCAGGATAAAATGTTCTATACGATGTTTGAACATGATTTGTAGATGTTTTCGAGGAGCCCTACTGCTACTCCATATCTGGTTATTGTGTGGGGAGTCTCGGTTCAGTACTCCACACCTGCCATGGATAAAGGATGTGGGTTATTGGTTCACGGCAAGTTACAGTGAGACATGCTGACAGTGTGATGGGACAAAAGTATGAATATTCTGTTGGGCAATGGGCATGAAGGTATGAGTGCTTAGAGAAGTTAACTGAGAAGTGGAGATGGGTAGACTGGAAGACAATAATTGAGAGGAATTATTGATTTCACGTCTATGAATTTAGTAAAATCTTTTGTGATTTGGTTTTATTTGGAATGGCGAGGATTTATCTGCTCAGTTTCGTTTTCTTGGTCTTTGTAAAAGGACATTAACGTATGTTTACGGCGAAGGTGATGACAGTACAATGGTGGTGGATGTGGTTGGAACTCCTGGCACCGGCAACTGTGCGGGCGATGTGGCGCGACGTGGTACTGGGGCTGGTGATGGTGTTGGTGTTGAGATAGCAGCGCTGCTAGCGGCAGAGTCGACGATGGTGTAAGTGACAGTTATGCTGTTGGAGCATTTGACGGTGGCAACGGTGAAGAACCTGCAAAATTACAGCTCTTTGTGAGTGCTAAAACAATGAATAAGACGACAAAGGGTGGGAGATTATGGGCGAAGAAAAATTACAAGAGTGCAGATGAGAGAGCTGAGGTGGTGGCGTAAAATAGAGGGTCGTATGAAGAAAATGGAGACATACTTTACACATGAAATTTCGGACAACATGCTCAATTTCGCATGAATGATCGAATCGAAAAATATATTTCACCCGAGGATGTTCTCAGCGTCACTAAAATGGTTCGGGTAGTAGCTCAGAACAAAGAACGTTCTCCGATTTAGGATGAATAAAACTAGAGGAGCCTCTCAGAAGCGGAGAACATTCTTCGTTTTTTGAAGTGACCTTTAAATCATACTTCGAGCTGAGTAAGTTCTGTTGAGCTTCAGTTTTACCGACGTTTTGGCGTAACGGCGGAATACATGTTGGTAGGAAGACAGAAAAAGATATGCGTAGACAAACGAAATGCTTAAGAGAGAAACTCTAAATGTTTATATGGGTTTAGCAATAAAAACATTATTTGCCTTGCCTGGCAAACTTCTTTTCAGAAAATCGGGAAAGAAAGGGGACAACCTTTAAAACGAAGTGAAAATTAAAACATTTTTGATGCTATTTAGAACACCCAAGTTTTGAGACTGATGTAAGAGAAGGCTAAGGTATGTGCCTACACCAAACAAATGCGCCACTGACTTCTTCAGGTGTTCATCAGCATATCTTCCGACAGCATAAGTATTGCATTTTGTTATGTTAGAAATAATTCGACGGATCAGAAAATATTAGTAACTGGTTTATTACTAACCTAGCGATCTATTTCACGTAACGAACCGCACGGACGACCATTTACGCACTTGACAGGGAGCAGACCATTGTACGTCGTATTTAAGCCAAATGATGTGGTGTTAGAAAACTCTGACACAGTTCCGGTTAAAAGTAGATTAAAAGTCAGGATATTTTAAGATTTCGTTCGCGTAATGTGTTCACCTAACTTCATTAACAACAAAGTTTCCCGTATGTTGAAAATTTGGTAACATTCCAATATAATGCACGTTAGTAAACTGCCTGTAATCAAATGGTTCAAATGGCTCTGAGCACTATGGGACTTAACATCTGAGGTCATCAGTCCCCTAGAACTTAGACCTACTTAAACCTAACTAACCTATGGACATCACACACATCCATGCCCGAGGTAGGATTCGAGCCTTGCGACTGTAGCAGGCGCACGGTTCCAGACTGAAGCGCGCATTTCTTCTAAAACAGACTGATGTCTTCCATGTTTGTACGCTGAGTAGCTCGCCTGTTTGAGTGAGTTGAATGAAATGTAACATTATGCATGCTTTCTCTGCCGGACACGACAGACGACACACACTGAGAGCCTTCTCCACAATGAGGTGAGGCAGTGAGAAGGAACTCCCTCCTCAGAGAATATGCTTCAGATTTTTTATTCATACGAGATCTCTCAGAGAACGTTATTTTGCTCTGAAAATCTTCCCCAGAGAACGTTCTCTTGTTCATTCATACGGCTCAATGTGTCTATTGTCGCGGTTCGACGACAGTACAAAGTCGAAAACAGGAGATGCATGAGGGGGTACAGATCTCCAACGACAATGGTGGAGCTTTGATACCGTCCTTCTAGTTCAGGAAATGCATCATTTCGTATGTCTTCTATAGCTCACGTATCACCACGTACAATGGATCATCTCTAGATTCCACCAGTCCAGTTAATTACTGGATTCGCATAATATCTTGAGTAATGGCTCCGGCACTACAGGCCAAAACCATGGATCGCACACTGACGCCTGGAGACAGCGTTTGTAGGCAAATTGACGACGATTGTTATGGTAGTAGCCTGCCACGCGTTTGTACAGAGCGTCTGGACACTCCAATTCCTTGTGGCGAGTGTTTATCGCGTCTTTGGTTGATTTGCCACTTTGTGAGTTTCTAAACTAAATATCGCAGTCAATACTGTATCATTACTGATGTGTAGTACATTAGCGGCAAATTGTCCAGAAGTTTCGAGGTTTTCTTTACACTTTTAGTGAATGTTATGTATTCACCCCCACCCTGCACTTAAAACCGTTCTTGGGTTGCTTTAGTGAGCGAACTTGTTCCATTACATTGAAAGAATCTCTTTTCTGAAATTCGTCTCCAAGCAAATCTCCGTATGATGATTATTCAGACCATTGTCAGTATACAGCTACTTTCTCCATCTGTGGCATACAAATGATGAATTTGATCACGGCACGTATTCTGAGTCCCACCTTGTTAATATAGTAGGTATGGTACTGTACATTGAGGCAGAACAGTCTGCTGGGATGTGTTACACGGACATGATTTGCGAGCCTTGGCACCAAGAAATCACATGTCTTGGGAAGGACTGCTTCCCGGTAAAACTGAGGACCCAGAAATCAATCGGAATTTGTTATCATGTAGCTTACAGCCTCATCCATTAATTGGCAATGTCGCTCTCTAGTAACAGTGATAACCAAGGACCATGCTACAAGGAGTACGGGTTGTTCTGCATCATATGTGACAGTAAGTAAACTTTCCGTCGTTGATAGGGCTATAGGGAACGCAGTCTTAGATTAATTAGGAAAATAAATCTTACTCCGCAATTGAATGCTCTTCATATTAATGTACTAAAATCAACTTTGAGGTTTCCATTCTTATCATAAGACGCATCAGAAACAGATTCATCGAATCGACGTACAAAACGCTGACCTTTGGATAACATCTTACGGCCAAAAATTGTCCTATGAGGACTTGCTTTGTCAAACGAGAGACCCATACCAACCAATCCCGAAGCGGGATCCCCAGCGAATGGTTTAGAACCAGGCAAACAAACATTTGTGTGCAATAGTGCTGCGTTATTTCGTCGTGTTTTACTTCAGTAAACATGTACTGCTGCACGTCAAGCTGCAAATAGGTCAAACAAACCGATGTGAAACGCTGGAATACGCACTTCCGGATATAAGGAAAAATGTTATGAAAATTCAATCACTGATAATGGTATAAATGAGTAAAACAAAACACGTATTGTGAAAGAAAAACACGTTTTTAGTGGATGCAAAGATGAATTAGAAATACCTCAAGTCATCATATTACGATGGCCTCGACCACTGGATTAGCTGCAAGGGACTGGTAAAGTGGAACTCATCTTTCTGTGAGTTTTCTGGTTTCAGCTGACGTACCTCTCTTGACAGGCAGAATTACTCAACTGTCACACCAGTTAATCCAGATACGAAACTCCCTGGCAGATTAGAACTGTGTACCGGGTGGGGAGTCGATCCCCGACGTTTCAAAAGAGTGCATCTTCCACTACAGAGTGGTAATTCATTCATGAATCAATTCTCGAGATCATTGGTCACTGCTGGTCCTGAAAGGTATGCAGGAGTGCTTCTATGATGGCTGGAAGGCAGAAGATGAGGTACTGTCAAAGGTAAAGTTGTGACGGCAGGTCTTGATTCGTGCCTGGCTAGCTCAATGTGTGTTTTCTTAAGGACATCATATTCCCCATCGACTGCAGAAATTATTTATTTTACAATTGCAGTTTTGGCCTTTCGGCCATTTTAAAGTGGTGCTGTAGAAGATTTTCTTTCAAATCATGTCAGACTTTAAAATCCTCCAAGATGTGTACATTTCATCGTCTAAAATAAGCGTTTCCACTGTAGATACACAGTAACATCAAACAAGTGCGAAGCTCTGTACGTCGTGAAATGATCCTTTCAGAAATTGTACATGATTGTGAACCCAAACCATGAGAAGTTGAACAGTGTGTATTGTATTTCACTTCTTAATTTTATTATGTATACAGTTCAGTCAATGCAAATATGGACAACTTACTGGTATGGTAGAAGCTATTAAGGTGTGGTAAGGTGCCGGACTAACATGAATTCAGAAGCCTCCAAAACAAAGTTATTAATAACAATTCTTACCCAAAAATTATTAGAAAACATTGTCTTTGGACCTAAAGGTTTCGACTCAAGATCGATAACTATATGTGATGAAACGTTTAAAATGCCTGAGGCTATTTCAGAATGCATGGGGTAATCTTTAACACATTTATAATAACAAACTGACAGAAATTCAAACCTAAGAAAGTATTCAAATAAATCCAATTTAAGAAACTCACGTGAAATACGCAACAAATGGTTCAAATGGCTCTGAGCACTATGGGACTTAACTACTGTGGTCATCAGTCCCCTAGAACTTAGAACTACTTAAACCTAACTAACCTAAGGACATCACACACATCCATGCCCGAGGCAGGATTCGAACCAGCGACCGTAGCAGTCGCGCGGTTCCGGACTGCGCGCCTAGAACCGCTAGACCACCGCGGCCGGCACGCAACAAATTACAAGTTTTGTACACACCAGTTTCGCGTACCACAATTCAAAATTTACTCGATTACTGTACAGGAGTACCGAACAAATTACAAAAGGCAACTATTTAACTCAAGAACAAATCTGTTTCAGCTGCTACCTCAGTGGGTCTGTAGAGACGTAATCTTATTTTATTTCATACGTCAGTCTTGCGTGCACTTCCTGGCGGTACATAAAACTCATCATAAAGTTGCGTGATAAGACCTGAAACATAAATCATTTACGAATAGTCCTACACAAGGGTACAAATAATGGCCTCCCACTTTGTAACATGAACAAACAAATGACCATTCACGAAGTACTGGAAATAATACCGCCCTACAAGAGCCGACTCAACTTCAGTTTTGTAACACGAACAACCACAGAACACAGATATGCAGGTATTCAGTAATAAAGTTACTCAGCTCAACGTTCAATTATTCAGTACTCGTGTGTCAATGCAAACTGGACGCAGTGACAGTTTAGTGACGGCTACACAGACTTCCAACCATTGCTTTCCCTGCCGATCTCTTTCGACGCACGGTACACTTACCTTCATCAATAACAAATTCGAACAAGTCATTCACATTCTTAACATGAATATCACATGTTCACTTTCTTGCAATGCATGTGAAATTCTTATTTAAAGACAAAGTATATCCTATTTGCAAGCGTTGCAGTCCTGCTGTTTAATTTCTGCAATTTACGTCTAAAACCGATTCAAATCATACAGCAGCGCAAAACAGAATGAATATTTTGCAAGAATAGTTAAAATCAGTATCTCACTCAAATGCTCTGAAGATGGCTATTTGAATATGAAATCTTCATATACCAGAATACTAAAGAAACCAATGGGATTGCTATTGTTTGTTATGTTCCTGCCGGCCGCTGTGGTCGAGCGGTTGTAGGTGCTTCAGTCCGAAACCACGCGGCTGCTACGGTCGCAGGTTCGAGTCCTCCCTCGTGCATGGATGTGTGTGATGTCCTTAGGTTAGTTAGGTTTAAGTAATTCTAAGTCTAGGGGACTGATGACCTCAGATGTTAAGTCCCATAGTTCTTAGAGCCATTTGAACCATTTTTTTGGTTATGTTCCTGCACTGTCTGACACGCAGTTTTAGTTTTCCAGGAAGTTTGTAATCCACTGCTGAATAGAAATCCATTCTGTATACTTTTACATTCTTACTTACACTGGAAGTGGTGTAACCTCGCAGCTTTTGTGTTACAGGCGACCGCTGTTGAATGATGGCCTACTGAACTATCAGCCGTCATACCTTTCCTTTTACGATGACATGAGTGTGCTATGCCAAGAGAGACAGCCAGAGGCATCGAAAATGTTTGGTGTCGCCGATGCGCTGTACGCCTTCTCTCATAGCTACTGGTATAATACAGTATGGTTCTTCAATCAACGCCACGCGCATTACACCGAACCTGTGGGTAAGTTTGATAATGGGGCTCATCCACTTCATTGTTACGCACTGACGGGTGTCCACTTATTCAAGGAATGAGGTTCAAATAGAGTTCTGTATGTCCAGTTTTAGTGCTTACGTCATTTTGTATGTCATGCAAGATAATCGCTGGTGCACTTTCCGAAGTCAGTTTCTTGACTGATTGGATATATTACAAGCTAACTTCTTCTTTTTGATGTGTTATCGACTCCATTACTATACTGGGAGTAAAAAAGACTGTGTACAAAATTTTGGAGTGCTTAGAGAAGATAGAAAGGAACACTCTTTTATATGTTATTAATGCCACAGGTGTATCCTCTACCTACTAGTGGTGCATGAATGTTTCAACGTTAGTGATGTTCAGAGAATGTGGAAAAACTGAAGTGTGATGGATGACGTATTAGAGTCATTATTCAGGTGGCAGCTCAGTACTAATGATTGTACTCCACACTCGAAACAAGTTTGTGTTTCACAAATAATGGCTGCCGCCTCAGCTTAACTGGCTACTAGCCAACTGTAGTGTCTGCCGTTGCCTTGTACACTGAACACCTCATCTTCCTTCCAGCAACGTCTCTGAAACGATATTCATCACACAGAAGTTTGAACTCCATCTCTGAACATCAGCAGCGGTAAGACCATCCTACACCTGTGAAATTTGTGTCACGTAAAGAAGTGTTTCTTTCTATTTTCTCTAAACACTGTACAATTCGGTAGCCTTCTTATTCTGAGTATAAGGCTTGTTCTAGAAACGACGATTGATTTCAGTAACATAACAGCTGCAGACGAACTAATTTTTTATCAGTACTGTAATTGGTACAAAGTTCTAAATTTCTCATATATGATTCTGGTATGATATTGCTTGTATTTACTAGTCTTCTATGACGAATATTATTTATATTTGTAACTAAATAGTTATATTGCACAAGATAAGCTGGTAATATTATTCTTACAAATGTTAATACTACACTGGAGTGCCAAAGAAACTGCTATAGGCATGCGTATTCAAATACAAAGCTATGCAGACAGGCAGAAGACGGCACTGCGGTCGGCAACTCCTGTATAAGACAACAACTATCTGCTGCTGCTATGACTGGTTATCAAGATTTAAGTGAGTTTCAACATGGTGTTATAGTCGGCGTGCAGGCGATGGGACTCTGCACCTCCGAGGCAGTGATGAAGTGGGGATTTTCCCGTACGACCATTTCATGGGTCCATCGTGAATATCAGGAATATGGTTCTTCTCTGAGAGTGCAGTCGCTAACCAATTACCCCAGGTAATTACTCTCCTGTTCAATGAATTGCGTGTTAAGAGGTGCTAGAAAAATATGCATCATGATCTTGTTTAAGGTCATGATGCATAAGTAAAAGTTAAAAAGTTCCCAAACACGTTTTTGCTACATCGCTGTTTCGATGTGAACAGCAATTGCTGGTTAGCATACTGGACTCGCATAAGGATGGACGACGGTTCAAGTCCACGTCCGGTCATCCTGATTTAGGTTTCCGTGATTTCCCTAAATCACTTCACGCAAATTATAGGAGGGTTCCTTTGAAAGTGCACGATCTACTACCTTCCGCATTCTTCCCTAATGCGATGGGACCGATGACCTCATGTTTGGTCCCCTCCCCTGAAGCACTCAACCAACGAATAGTAATTGCCATCACTCTTCATTAATGATGTAGTTGCTACTACCTGCACTATGTTTTCTAATTGTCATTCCCTTTCATGTCTTCCTTTATTTCTTTGCAGTGTTCCTTCTACAACTTCACAAGGAGCATTTTGTGGTGCACTGTGTTACCTATCCACTCATGTTCTCTTCCACTGCTTTTCCCTAATGTTCTGTCTTACGGAATGAGAAAATCTGTAACATCTACGAAACTCAGAAGCTGGAATCTGTGTTTGTTTTGCCGAGACAAAGCATGTATGCATTTCTAGGCCACCTTCTATTTCACTGAAACGATTACTGAGCAACAGAATCCGCAGGAGACCGGGTCAGTTCCACCAAAATACTCAAGAACTATCCCCGGACAACGTCACAAATTTTCTCAACGGATCTGCACCCGAGATTTATTCTTTCCTTCCCTACTTTAAGTAATATTTTCAGCAGCGGCACCGGTCGCCATATGTGCTTCACAGTTCTATCTGGTCGGATCACTACGTATCTTTTTTATATTTATTATTTTATTCTCGTTGCAGGACGTCATTCTTTACTCGATCACTCCATCTGCTTATCGTGCACCAGATTTGATAGAGGTTCTAATGTTACATTTCTCTCTGTGTAACTGTTTGATAGCGTCGTGCTTGGTAGAGAGTGATTCCATTTAAATGAGAGGAAGAGAGGGCATCCCACTTGGGCTCTGTCAGCGGGAAAATTAATTATGCCTGCTGGTCTCAATCTTGACCGCTTCGGGCAATCGAATTCGTTACTACTCGTTGGGTTTCAATGGGTTGTAAACTGATTAATTAAGAAACTGGGAAGATCGACAGGCTTACAACAGAAAAAAGATAAGTTATCATTAGAATATGCATATACTATCACCAGGAACCCCACCCGTGCAAAGAACAGTCTTTACAAAAGTAAAGAAAAAAGAAAAACAAGCAGACTTGTTGGGAAGTGCTAGACTGAGTTGCTCTATGCAGCGCGTGAGTGTAATTGTGACTGAAACTGTAGTGGCAGCGGTGAATAAATGTGTGAACTAAAGTTACTGTGTTGAATTCCTTGAGGACAGACGTACGGCAAGACTCATTCTTGTACGTAAACATATATCTCTTCAAAAATATTACAGGTAAAATATTAAAACTAGACACTATTTTTTGCAACATATCCTGTGCAATTTTTGTTTGAAAATGCGCATCGACATACGTTTTATAAGGATTTAAATCTTTAATTACCATTGTTTCTATAATGTACCTTTTTTCGTAAACTAATCGAGCATATGATTGCTCTGAAATTAATTTTTCACTTTTGTGTTACCCAGGACTTCTCTACTTTTCTCAAATTTAAAGGGAAAACTTTCCTCAGAGTAAAGATAAAGGAAAAATGCTGCAAAGATTCATTCAGTAAGTAATTCTTAAGAACTATACCGAATTTCACGATGTTGGGCTTTATAGTCCCTGAGAAAAGATACGTTATATCTCAAACAATTCAGATTGCGGCAGTTCTCATTCAAAGTTTTTATTTCAAATTTTGACAATATTTCCATCCCTCTAGTGACTAAATGCTGCTCATATTCATAATATTTATCTCTTTCTCGTCTTTCTGAAGTAAACTCTTCCCCTGCCTCCTTTGCTTAGTTGCATTTTTTTCTTCTACTGCCTGAGATTTGTACAGTCGCACTTCATCGAAGCTTCTGAGTATTTTCAGTGTGAATGCATCTGGATGGAAGCCTAGTCCTTGCAAGCACTTTATCCTAATTACATTTCCACTCTTGAACATTAGACAGGCATCACAACCAGCTGTCTTCAGAACAAATGAGGACACAAATACGGTTTTTTGGACAACACATCCATATAAGGTGATTATAGCTCTCATTTGTATTCTGTGTTTACTTGTGTACACACTTTTTCAGTAGTTAATGAATGACTAGGCACCTGAAAGTTGGTTTTATAACATCTAAAACAGCAAGTGGCAAACGATGTTTGTGGGTGTATGGCTTTCCACTGGCTTCTGCCTGAAGATATATGTCACAAAGGGAATATTGAGGATCATCGTCGGTGGGAAGTTTGTGAAAGAATATTGCCCATACAGCTTGCTGCATTGTTTTCGCATTATGTAGTAGTCCCTGATAGCTTTTCCATAATATAGTTGTAAAGTGTGAATTTCCTTGTCAGTCATTGTTAATACCTCCTAGTGGCTATCCATCTCCTAATTTTTGCCCTTCATTTTTTCTTCAGTCTGAGAAGTCTGCCTCCCATTCGCATTTTATCATGCCCCACACATTTTAGTTTATGAGCCATAAGGAGTGCTCTCTAAAACAGTCTTAAAAACACTGGAATCTCCATCACCAAGATACTTCAAATACCTAATATTGTTCAACTGACTTTTGGAATATTAGTTTCATCCCAGCTGCTTCCATCCCACTACCTGACCCCTGGTAATTCTTGCTACACAGTTTCTTGTGTTCCTGCTGTCACCTTTCTTCTTCACTGCCATCATTGTTCTTTCTTTGTCACACTGAGATAAATATTTGCTCATTACTTGTAAGTATAAGATTTTCCCTGTTTACACACTAAAGACATATTGTACACCATGAAGTGATGTATGGCCCCTATTCATCAAAGTTATGTTACAAGAGGCACACAGATCTGTCTTCACTACTTAGTGTCCTTCTTCCCCTACAATGTTAATACCTACAGCTTCCTCAAGTGCTGCTTTCATGTCTTTCTTGCAAACAACTTAACAAGCACGCTGAGGAGTGCTTTCTTGTAACTACTGGTGTAGGCACGTTTATCAAGTCACAAAACAAATTTGTGCCTTCTCTGCCTACACCTAAGCATCTCATGGCGTAACACAGTCTTGTATTTGCCTCACACATCTTGCCATGGAGAGCAGAAGTCTTGAACTGAACATCATATTTACAAACTTTACACAGAATATGTATATTACTTAATTACAGTGCCTATTCTGTCACTGCCATCATGCAATCTGAGGCCCTTTGACCCACAGTTATCACGTGCACATGAAACATTAATCATAAGGGCAAGCAATTCTAACTCGGCTAACCTAAATCCACAGGAATACTCGTCTTTGGCACTATATATAGCATCACCAATTTCTTCACTAATTTTCTTCTACGATGAACTCAGTAACTTCGTCGAAAATAGGCGTCCATTATTATGACTCATTTCGAGCAAAACAGGTTAATATGTGGAAAACTAAAAACTGAAATTAATTTGTAGCAAGTACCATTAAAAAAACATGTTGCAAATAGAGTAACAAGCAAAGATTATGTTTCTCACACCCTTCTAGATTCATTTGTGGTTCATTTCGGTTGTGTTAATGAATAATTAACGCCCAAAAAATTGCTATTGTATAGAAGGTGTGGATCACAGCATAGAAAGAGGGGGGCGTGGCAGGCGCAGGCACCCAAGCAAGCTTTTTTGAAACATATTTCTAGCCAGAATTCGGTTAGGAAACTTCGCGGTGTTTTTATTCTTAAATCATCAATCCAATAAATTACGTAACAAAAAAATCTAATTTTTTTAATAATTTGGCCCTACATCTCAATTTACAGTACTAGCGAGTAGCGACAATAGGTTACAGAGTTATGAACAACGATCCGTTTATCTGGAAGCTAACATTTAAGTTCAACATTGAAGATATCGTTAGGGGTAAGCTATCGTGATGTAACTGATGGCAGTTCGGTCGAGACAACAAACGAATACGGAAGGGGGAGTGGTTGCGAATCTCATCTTAGCACGAGCCGATGTTGAAGATGGCTTACAACCTCCAGGAGGCTGCTACAACGCTCCTGCCGGGAAGAGGCACTCACTGATTTTTCTGTGAGGGAGAACACAACTAAGGAAACCTATAGCATGAACAGAAGGGATGGCTACAAGTTTCCGAAAGGCTTGGCTACCAGAAGTCTCAATATGACGTGCCGCGTATATTTGCGGACTGGCAGCCGCAGAACATAAGGGTTCAAAAATTTTCATATGTGTGTGAATTCCTAAGGGACCAAACTGTTTAGGTCATCGGTCCCTAGAATTACACATTACTTAAACTAACTTACGCTTTTATTTACTTAATCGTATGGCTAGGGCAGGCTGTTCGCCGGGTGCCGGTCTTTCAATTTGACGCCACTTCGGCGACCTACAGATGACGAGGATGATAGAGTGATGGTGAGGACAGCACAACACCCAGTCCCTGGGCGGAGAAAATTCCCCGACCCAGCCGGGAATCGGACCGGAGCCCAGAGGATTGACAATCCGCCACGCTGACCATTCAGCTACCGGGGGTGGACAACTTATGCTAATGACAACACACACACCCATGCCCGAGGGAGGACTCGAACCCCCGCCGGGAATAACGGCGCAGTCTGTGACATGACGCCACAAACCGCGCGGCCACTCTGCGCGGAGCATACAAGTTCAAACGTTTTGAAACTGTGTAAATAAACGACCGCAAAACAACTGCCCTTCAGCATCAACGTCTGGCTGCAGGAAAATACTATGCCCAGTTATATAAGCTGATGAATCACTCTTGCGTACCAAATCACCTGCTAGAGTACGCCCACCCTCTCATAGAAATCTACATTTAGAACTGCTCGTTGACGTCCCTGAAAATGTGAAGTCGTTAATAACCTGACAACCGCCATAACAGGAAGTACACGGAAGACTACCCCCAGACTCTAGCACCTAATAGCTAGATTACCACTGTCCAGACATTGACGGTATAGTTGGATAATGTTTTTTAGTGACATGGCGTACACCCAAAATTACTTTATTAAAATCCATAAAATGTATTATGAGATGGTAAGTCTGTAGTCATACAATATCGATTACGATAGTTGAATGGACCAACATTTGTAAAAATATAAGAATGTTAAGTACCATCACACATTATTTTTAGTTTAGTAAGTTTTAGTTTAGTTTATACACAGAAAGAAAGATCTATTTGATTATTGTGGAATAATGAGGAGAGTATATTCTGTTCGTGTTGGCTACTGACAAAAATGCTCACTTCTGGCAACACAAAAGTTTGTCACTCTCTCACTCCAATTGTCCCACGAACTACCTCACGCCATAACCTGGCCACAAAATCTAACAAAAGCCTCAGCCATCATAAACCTCACAACCCACAAAAAAGCAAAATATATCTAGTAATACGTTCCACACCCATTTCTGCTCGAAACCTCTCTCAATCCCCCTCAATCCCACTCAACCTCAATCTCATTGACTCCACTCATTTTCGCCGATGTCAAGCAGGTGGGTGAATGTGACGTACAGTGGAGCACATTAAGCAGGAATTAAGTTCCCCGCCGATCATCCAGTTACACAAAACCTTCCTTATCCCAAACAATCCTTATGCGTTTACTGAATCCTCATCCACAATAGACCATCACATCAATGACAGAGCCTTGATCTGCTATAGCTGCAATTGCGTTGAATCATCTAAATCGCAACCAACAGCATACCGAAGTCAAAATGTTTCCAGTGTGTCGATTATCTGACCCACAATGGCAAAAACCATCTGGCCTGTCCCAAGTCCAAAAAAAGTCACCCATGTAAACTGTGCACAAATGTACAGTCCTTGCAGAAAAGTGTCACCTACACAGCCCCTATTCATATGTTCCAAAAGAAAAAGGAAAGTAAAGGCAACATTCACTACATTGATCTTACCATCCTTACCTTGATAACTTCACGCATTGCATCCCCATCAACAAAGATGTAGAGTTCAGAACCACAGTTTTCAACACCATCCAGCTGAACTTGTGTTGCATCCACACCATCAAAGACATCCAGTTTAAAACCACTGTCCTCCACGACATCCAGTCTCTTTGAACGTCCACGTATCGTCCAATACATAACCATAACAGACCCAATCGCCTTCCATGTTAACATCTAAGTCACCTTCTCCTAAAACCAATTATTCTTTGTCTTCAGTAAGGCCAAAACATTAGCTTAAAAGCCTTACCTAACCCTATTTCATCACATAATACATCAAGACATACCAGCAGCATAACATGCTATCCATTTGTCTGTTCTCTCAGCTACAACAGACCTTCGTCACCCACATGTTATCTCAGTTCTACATCCACATCTTAATAAAAGTTGGTACAGTGACACTACACAATGCCATTGTCTCCCTAGACTCTACAAAGCACACATAATTCCTACAACATACCATTAGGTAAGGTTGACATTGCTTGCATGTGAGATAACCTGATTCCAGCACCTCGTCCTAACCATTTACTTGAAGAATCCAATGTCAATCTGTGAAACTACCCATAGCTGACCCTACGACATCCTCACCCACATTCGCCACATCATCTTTACCCACAGTACTACCACACACCTTAATGTCCATAGCTGCTGCTCTGCCAAACTTGGGTGGTGGTGTCAATTTGTTAACAGCCTGAAAAAACTTCTAAGTGACATTATGTCAACACACCGAACCTGAAAGTTACACCATCCTCCATACTGTACTTGCCTAACCCAACTTCCTTGGGTGCATCACTGCACCTACCCTCAAAGCAACTGGAAGTGATCATCCCCTCCCAGCAATCCTCTGCATCAAACCCAACAGACTCAAACCCATCCAAACACTCCTAAAATTCATGTAACACATTTTACACATCAATTGCATCGCTTACTGGGACTCCACGCATGCCCACTTTGAAAGCTCCCTACTACCTAGTGCCGTATCTCACCACATCCAACCCCCAGGATAATTGTTTCGGTCCACAATTCCCACACTCCCCTCAAATACTACAGTCCTCTTACAAGAACCCCGTCGGCTCCACCGACTCTTTCGCGATGTCAGAGGACTAGATAGTCTTAAACAGCATTGCTAACTCCAGCGAAACATCTGTATCCCTCTACAGGCCAGTAAATCCTGAGATTGTTGACGTACATTAACAATACCTACACCACACTTCCCCTAGACTCAACAATGTATTGAAAAGCATTACTTGTCCCCATTATCCTCTCGTTTATAACAATCACAGATTCCCAAACAACCGCATCAAGGTAAACTCAGTGTCTCATATCTCAGTGTTCTCACTGTACCTAGTGACTGCTTGAAAATTCGGTAAATACAATGGCGCATAGATGCGACCACCGCATCTCTTGCTCACAGTTTACAATACCTGTCGATAACTCTACAAAACGAATTCAACAAAGCATTTACAACGGAAGACTGTAAAACGTCAAATTCCTGAAAATACAGTTCATAATCCGCTCGGGACTCCATTACTTTCAGATTAAGTCACTTACGTTGTATGACGGCATACTATATACGAGTTTCTGTCACTGGGTTCATCCATGATCGTTTCCCACTTCTCACGCCTGGCGTGAAGGTTCCACCTGTTCCCGCCTCTATCGTTGCGCTGCGAGAGCCTCGTTATTTGTCATCAGTGTTGTGTGAGTCGTTGTAAGTGTCACATTGTTGTTTGTCTCTTGGCGCCTCACGTTTGTGATTCCATTTTGACGCCCCATTGCCTTGCACCGTGATGTCTGCGACTTGCGACTTGACTCCAGAGTCCCAGACCACCTCTCCGGAATCACATGAGGTTAGACCGTTTCCGGAGCTCCGTACAATAATTACGGACTTACCGGACATCCCTGAATCTGTAGCGTATTACCATCCTTCTTCTGCGTCCCCGGATGAAGAATGCTTACCACAAGCCGCTGCTGATAGAACCCCGATCGGCCCAAGTGTGCCAGCGGCACATGTGGTGATGGTAAAAGACGTACCGTCAATTCCCGATTCCGTTGAATCACAGGACCCGTACCGCCCACCCCGTACCTGATAACGGAATTTCCGCAAGACAACCGCCCCCCCCCCCCCCCCCCCATTTAGCACCGTTCTCCCATGCGGCAGTGGCCTTTCCGCACACCCGCGACAAAGAACGTTTTAACCTGAGCGCCCGGCATAGTGAAAAAAAAAAAAAAGAACCAGAAAGAGGCGAGTATACAGAGATCCGCTTCTTTACGTTCAGATTCATCCCTTGTCTCTGCCATGGATTGTTAACGGGCATTTGCAAGTAATCAACTGATTATTTTTGGTAATCGATGGATGCAAGCCTATACCTGTCTTACCTTGAATTTTAACGGAATTGGTTCCGAACTTAGACTTGCGACGCTGCAACAATTTATTTACGATTCGGATGCTGATATGATATTTTTTGCAACTAGTGTTACTTGAAATTCTGTCTATTCCGGAGTTTTCTACGTTCTTTAATGTGGCTCTTGAACTATCTACTGGTACTTTGTTGTTTTACAGAAAGGGAATACCGCTGACTGATTTCGACTTCCTTGATAACGTCCGAGGACTAGGCTGCACTTTTTGTGACCTTACTTTGATTCTTCTACAAGCCCCTCCAGGGTCTGGTCGTTCCACGGATCGTGTCGCATCCCTTGGATGTTGAACTCTTCCCTCTTAAAGGATCCTTCCCTCGAGATTATCGTTCGAGAGGTTAGGCCAGTAGCTTGTGTTCGCTGGACCGCTATCCTTCTCTTCTGGAATGGTGATCAGGGCACGCCAGATATTTGCTCTGGAAAGCTTTAATGCGGTACGGCGCTGAAAGGACGAGGGATCTCGGTCGGACCCAGGAATTTTATTATTCCGTCTTCATTCAACTTCTTGAC
This sequence comes from Schistocerca piceifrons, assembly GCF_021461385.2. Classification (NCBI taxonomy): domain Eukaryota; kingdom Metazoa; phylum Arthropoda; class Insecta; order Orthoptera; family Acrididae; genus Schistocerca; species Schistocerca piceifrons. The sequence goes on from NC_060139.1 coordinate 892,066,741, forward strand.
TGTACAAGACTAGCTCCCTTACGGATTAGTGATGTCCGCCATGTTAAGCCGAAACTTCTTCAGTTAAACAGGCGTCAGCTGGAGGGTCTCTGGGTGGGATCAAAAGTCCGCTCATTCCTACAGTTCCCACCTTGTATCACATTATCCGGTTGCGGACGCGTCGCAGACGAGAATGTATCACGTCCCTTACTCACACCTATGGTCACATACTGACGTCGCAACATGACATCTCCACTGCGATCTATAGTTACTTTACTCACCTTTACGATGACCGTGATACTGATACAATTGTCCCTGATAGGTTTACTCATCTCCTCGATTGCGTGGTTACTCCGGCATTAAACGATTACTTTCTAACTAACTTCAGTTGCCATAATATACAGAGTTATTATAATAAAAGTTAAAGTTTCAAACTGCTGTAGATATAACATCACTCGTCAGAGTGACGTCAAATGACAACGGAATATTATCGGAGAAGGCGGGAAACGTATGGCAGAAGAAAACTAAATAGTCACAAAATGCAGCAATAGATGACGCTGTAAGCATCATAATTTAATAGTGGTCAACTACAAATGAGAAATGAAACATACAACAATGCCTAAGGTGTACGTTCGACGTTAAGCAAACTGTACTGCTTAGTGTGTACGGGTGTACAGGTGTGATGCTGTTAGTTACGTAAGTCCACCACTACGGCAAGGTCATATGGCATCGGATTATTAATTTCCGTGCGACTGAAGCTAAACATGTTCAGTATGCTGTTTAGTATGCATGAGTAATTTCGAACAGTTAGCAAAGAAGGATGTTTCGTGGGATTTTACTCACTGTGCTCACGGGTATGTCCAATGTTCGAGCACCGAGCGAGGTGGCGCAGTGGTTAGCACACTGGACTCGCATTCGGGAGGACGACGGTTCAATCCCGTCTCCGGCCATCCTGATTTAGGTTTTCCGTGATTTCCCTAAATCGTTTCAGGCAAATGCCGGGATGGTTCCTTTGAAAGGGCACGGCCGATTTCCTTCCCAATCCTTCCCTAACCCGAGCTTGCGCTCCGTCTCTAATGACCTCGTTGTCGACGGGACGTTAAACACTAACCACCACCACCACCATCCAATGTTCGAGCAATTCTCCTTGCATTTCATGTTTGCACACCACCACCCTTCTCCTCCTGCACTGCTGTGACTACTGCTTCCACTAACGACGAATCTTTCGTTTCCTCCCTCTACCAGACTGCACACCAAAAGAACCCGTCTTTTCGAATTTTCGAATCATTTCCTCCAGACCCCACAGCAGTCACCGGACCAATGCCTTTTTTCAAACCCTTCAGTGTTCGGAACTTTTGCAGAGTGCCGTGTGAACAGTCATCATTCCTGTAATACAGCTTTACAAGCAGAGCGCGATCCTGCATTGGGACAGTCATGGCAAACGTCGCAGACGCGAAAGAAGGTTACGCCGTGTACCCGGCTTGTTTATAGTAACTTGAAATGGGTCATGCGCATGACAGGTGTTTTCATTTACGCATCCTGACACATCGAACGCCATCTATTGATCAATTTTCACACTATTTTTTTTCTTCTGCCATACGTTTTCCCCTTCTCCGATAATATTCCGTTGCAATTTGACGACATTCTGTCCAGTGGTGTTATTTCTACAGCTTTTTGAAAGTTTAACTTTAATTATAATCACCCTGTGTATTGCCTTGTTGTTGATACACCAACGGAAAAATCGCCGACACTTTTTGTACATTTTTGGCCTCTTATAGGTGATACCATTACGTCACTGGAAAATGAGGTGATCCAGGGTGGTTTGATTTCGGACCCCTCCAGGTTTGGTAAAATCATTCTAATTCCGAAGAAAACAAGAGTCCAGACATTGATAATTTCCGCGCGATCACACTACTTAATTTCCATTATAAAACTGTCACCTGGGTGTTTATTGGCCTTACGTTGAGACTGCTAGAGAGAATTCTTGCTGTCCAGTAAAGATGTGTGCCTGGGTACAGGATTTTGATTTCTGCGGTCGAATATTGTTGTCTCGGTGGCGGCAACGACTGTTGTCTCTGGAGCCTTGCATTTTGTTGATTTTAGTACGGCATTCGACAGGGTCAGTCGCGGTTTCTTGATGCAGGTGCTCAAGGCGACCGGCCTCAATCATAATGCGTGTCAGGTATTATCCAATCTTTTTACTGATATTCAGGTATCTGTCGTAGTGAATGGACAACTTACTAGCCCAGATCACCATGCGGCGGGGCTTGCCGCAGGGGAGCCCCTTCTCCATGTCGCGTTATTCTTGTCCTTAGAACCTTTGCTTCACCGTGTTGTGTCGCTGATTAATTAAGTAGCTGGAAGGTATTAGGAGAAACCCTCTCGGTATGAGAGGACGTGGATGATGTTATGGTAATGCTACGTCATGTCGATAATATGTCATTGCTCAAGGACATATTAGATTCATATTGTTTTCTCTGGGTTCCGCAAAAATGAACGGAAGTGTATCGTATTACCATTGCAGGGTTTTCAACACGCTATCATTCCACACATTCCACGGGCAACGATCGTTACTTTCCACAAATCGTTGGTAATTACCTTGGATCGTTGTCCTATGAAAATGGCTGCACTCAGTTGGCGGGAGGAGACGATTCGAATTTGACGAGAAATTCGTGATCACGAACGCCATTCCCCTAGTCTTCTTCACAAAGTGCGGATCATAGATTGCTGCATTTTGGGCAAAGTGTACCATGTTGCACAGATATTCCCTCTCCCCACGATGAAGGCGCGCAAATTGATGCTCCTGTCAGTCGTTTCCTTTGGAAATGTCATATTTTTTGACTTTGGTATCAAGTGGTTGCAAGGCCCCGTCCCATTGGAGGGTTGGCTTCAGTACTGTTTATACATCGTGTCGTTTTAAAATCTACTCGAGCAACTCATTCTCTTATAGCCCGCTTATTTAAGTGTCTTCGACTGGCCATTCTGATTCCATCTGCCGATGTTGGCCGGATCAACTATAAATTGGGGCGCTTCCTTGGATTTTATGCTACATTAAGTGTTCTGGGAGCCGACATTTTATCAGTGACAAACCTTACCACCAGTTCCTTGCTTTTTGATTGGAGAGTTCATCATCCCTCTCCCCAATTGAAATGGCTGCGCCATTGGTATCCTGAAAAACAGTGTGATTTCACATTGGCCTTCCTATCCTCCAGATGGAAGTCGCCTCATCGTGGTGTAGGGTCATTCGCAATCTGACCCCGACCACCAAACGCCTCCATTGCATTGGTCTTAATCCCACTGGTCTTTGCGACACATGTCAGCAATCTGATACATTGCCACATAAATTTGACTGTTGTGGACGAGAACACTGGCTCTTGATACGCCGACAACTGGCTTTCCTTATCCGATCAGTTGAAGCTGCGTTCTCCTACTCTGTCGGACCAAGACTAATTTGATCACATGGTTCTTCGGACACTATGCCAGCTATGTAGTAGCGCGTGACAACGATTGCGACCCCTTTCTTTTTCACCAATATATGGTGAATGCTCATTCGATGCGGCAGAGGCTTCAACGTTACTGGATGATTGGCTGATCTGGCCTTCTAACATTAACAAAAACGGCCTTGATGTGCTGGTACTGCGAACAGATGAAAGAAGGGTAAACTACAGCCGTAATTTTTCCCGACGGCTTGCATCTTTACTGTATGTTTAAATTACGATAGCATACTCTTGGGTAAAATATCACGGAGGTAAATTAGCCTTCAATTCGGATCTCCGGGCGGGGACTACTCAGGAGGAAGTCGTTATCAGGAGAAACAAAACTGGCGTTCTACAGATCGGAGTGTGGAATGTCAGATTACTTAATCTGGCAGGAAGGTTAGAAAATTTGAAAAGGGAAACGGATAGGTTAAAGTTAGATGTAGCGGGAATTAGCGAAATTCGGTGGCAGGAATAACAAGACTTCTGGTCAAGTGAATACAGGGTTATAAATACAAAATCAATTAGGGATAATACAGGAATAGGTTTAATAATGAATTAAAAAACAGGAGCTCGGGTAAGCTACTACGAAGAGCATAGCGAACGCTCTATTGTAGCCAGGACAGACACGAAACTCACGCCTACCACAGTAGTACAAGTTTATATGCCAACTAGCCCCGTGGATGATTAAAAGATGTAAGATATCTACGATGAGATAAAAGGAATTATTCTGATAGTGAATGGTGACGAAAATTCAATTGTTACGGAGAACTGGAAATCGATAGTAGGAAAAGGAACAGAAGGAAAAGTAGTAGGCGAATGCGGAATGGGGGTAAGTAATGAAAGAGGAAGCCACCGGGTAGAATTTCCCACAGACCATGACTTAATCATAGCTAACGCTTGGTTTAAGAATCCTTAAAGAAGGTTGTATACGTGGAAGAGGCCTGGAGACACTGCAAGGTTTAAGATAGAGTATATAAATACACTCCTGGAAATTGAAATAAGAACACCGTGAATTCATTGTCCCAGGAAGGGGAAACTTTATTGACGCATTCCTGGGGTCAGATACAACACATGATCACACTGACAGAACCACAGGCACATAGACACAGGCAACAGAGCATGCACAATGTCGTCACTAGTACAGTGTATATCCACCTTTCGCAGCAATGCAGGCTGCTATTCTCCCATGGAGACGATCGTAGAGATGCTGGATGTAGTCCTGTGGAACGGCTTGCCATGTCTTTTCCACCTGGCGCCTCAGTTGGACCAGCGTTTGTGCTGGACGTGCAGACCGCGTGAGACGACGCTTCATCCAGTCCCAAACATGCTCAATGGGGGACAGATCCGGAGATCTTGCTGGCCAGGGTAGTTGACTTAACCTTCTAGAGCACGTTGGGTGGCACGGGATACATGCGGACGTGCATTGTCCTGTTGGAACAGCAAGTTCCCTTGCCGGTCTAGGAATGGTAGAACGATGGGTTTGATGACGGTTTGGATGTACCGTGCACTATTCAGTGTCCCCTCGACGATCACCAGTGGTGTACGGCCAGTGTAGGAGATCGCTCCCCACACCATGATGCCGGGTGTTGGCCCTGTGTGCCTCGGTCGTATGCAGTCCTGATTGTGGCGCTCACCTGCACGGCGCCAAACACGCATACGACCATCATTGGCACCAAGGCAGAAGCGACTCTCATCGCTAAAGACGACACGTCTCCATTCGTCCCTCCATTCACGCCTGTCGCGACACCACTGGAGGCGGGCTGCACGATGTTGGGGCGTGAGCGGAAGACGGCCTAACGGTGTGCGGGACCGTAGCCCAGCTTCATGGAGACGGTTGCGAATGGTCCTCGCCGATACCCCAGGATCAACAGTGTCCCTAATTTGCTGGGAAGTGACGGTGCGGTCCCCTACGGCACTGCGTAGGATCCTACGGTCTTGGCGTGCATCCGTGCGTCGCTGCGGTCCGGTCCCAGCTCGACGGGCACGTGCACCTTCCGCCGACCACTGGCGACAATATCGATGTACTGTGGAGACCTCACGCCCCACGTGTTGAGCAATTCGGCGGTACGTCCACCCGGCCTCCCGCATGCCCACTATACGCCCTCGCTCAAAGTCCGTCAACTGCACGTACGGTTCACGTCCACGCTGTCGCGGCATGCTACCAGTGTTAAAGACTGCGATGGAGCTCCGTATGCCACGGCAAACTGGCTGACACTGACGGCGGCGGTGCACAAATGCTGCGCAGCTAGCGCCATTTGACGGCCAACACCGCGGTTCCTGGTGTGTCCGCTGTGCCGTGCGTGTGATCATTGCTTGTACAGCCCTCTCGCAGTGTCCGGAGCAAGTATGGTGGGTCTGACACACCTGTGTCAATGTGTTCTTTTTTCCATTTCCAGGAGTGTAGTAAGACAGAGATTTAGGTTCGAAATGGTTCTAATGGCACCAAGCACTATGGACTTAACATCTGAGGTCATCAGTCCCCTAGACTTAGAGAACTACTGAAACCTAACTAAGCTAAGGACATCACACACAGCCATGCCTGAGGTAGGATTCGAACCTACGACCGTAGCAGCAGCGCGCTTCCGGACTGAACCGCCTAGAACCGCTCGGCCACAGCGGATGGCAAAGATTTAGCAACCAGGTTTTAATTTGAAAGACATTTCCAGGGTTAGATGTGGACTCTGAACACAATATGTTGGTTATGAACTGTAGATTAAAATTGAAGAAACCGCAAAAACGTGGTAATTTAAGGAGATGGGATCTGGTAAAACTGAAAGAACCAGAGGTTGTAGGGAGTTTCAGAGAGAGCATTAGGGAACGATTGACAAGAAGAGGGGAAAGAAGTACAGTAGTAAAAAAAAACTTAGGTTTGAGAGATGTAATAGCGAAGGCAGCAAAGGATCACGTAGATAAAAATACGAGGGCTAGTGAAAATCTTCGGGTAACAGAAGAGATATTGAATTTAATTGGTAAAAGGAGGAAATATAAAAACGCAGTAAATGAAGCAGGCAAAAAAGAATACAAATGTCTGAAAAATGAGATCTACAGAAGTGCAAAATGGCTAAGCAGTGATGACTACGGGACAAATGTAAGGATGTAGAGGCATATATCACCAGGGGTAAGATAGACACTACCTACACGAAAATTAAAGAGACCTTTGGAGAATAGAGAACCACTTGTATGAATATCAAGAGCTCTGATGGAAAGCCAGTTCTAAGCGAAGAAGGGAAAGCAGAAAGGTGAAAGGAGTATATAGAGGGTCTGTACATGGGCGATGTACTCGAGGACTATATTATGGAAACGGAAGAGAATGTAGGTGAAGATTAAAAGGGAGATACGATACTGAGTTAAGAATTTGACAGAGCACTGAAAAACGTACGTCGATACAAGGCCCCGGGAGTAGAGAACATTCCATTAGAAATACTGATAGCCTTGGGGAGTCAGCCTTGACAAAACTCTATCATCTGGTGAGCAACATGTATGAGATAGGAAGAATGTAGTAATTCCAATCTCGAAGAAAGTAGGTCTTGACAGGTGTGAAAATTATCGAACTATCAGTTTAATAAGCGACAAATGTAAAATACTGACAACAATCTTTACAGACGAATAGAAAAACTGGTAGAAGCCAAACTTGGTGAACATCAGTTTGGATTCCGTAGAAATGTTGGAACACGTGAGGCAATACTGAATCTACGACTTATCTTAGAAAATAGATTAACGAAACGCAAACCTACGTTTCTAGCATTTGTAGACTTAGAGAAAGCTTTTGACAATGTTGACTGGAATACTCTCTTTCAAATTCTGAAGGTGTAAGGGGTAAAATACAGGGAGCGAAAGGCTATTTATAATTTGTTCAGAAGCCAGATGGCAGTTATAAGAGTCGAGGGGCATGAAAGGGAAGCAGTGGTTGGGAGGGGAGTGAGACAGGGTTGTAGCCTATCCCCGATGTTTATCAATCTGTGTATTGAGCAAGCAATAAAAGAAACATAAAAATTTGGAGTAGTAATTACAGTCCATTGAGAAGAAATAAAAAACTTTGAGGTATTCCCATGACAATGTAATTCTGTCAGAGACAGCGAAGGACACGGAAAAGCAGTTGAACGGAATGGACAGTGTCTTGAAAGAGGGATATAAGATGAACATCAACAAAATCAAAACGAGGATAATGGAATGTGGTCGAATTAAATCAGGCGATGCTGAGGAAATTTGGTTAGGAAATGAGACACTTAAAGTCGTAGATGAGTTTTGCTATTTAGGGAGCAAAATAACTGGTGATGGTCGAAGCAGAGAGGATAGAAAATGTAGACTGGCCATGGCAACAAAAGCATTGCTGAAGAAGAGCAATTTGTTAACATCGACTATAGTTTTAAGTGCCAGGCAGTGTTTTGTAAAAGCATTTGTATGGAGTGCTGCTATGTATGGATGTGAAACGTGGACGATAAATAGTTTAGACAAGAAGAGATTAAAATCTTTAGAGATGTGGTGATACAGAAGAATGCTGAAGATTGGATGGGTAGCTCACATAACTAATCAGGAGTCACTGAACAGAATTGGGGAGAAGAGGAATTTGTGGCACAACTTGACTAGGAGAAGGGATCGGTTGGTAGGACATGTTCTGAGGCATCAAGGGATCACCAAGTTAGTATTGAAGGGCAGCGTGGAGCGTAAAAATCATCGAGGGATACCAAGAGATTGATTCACTAAGCAGATTCAGAAGGATATAGGGTGCAGTAGTTACTTATAGGTGAAGAAGCTCGCACAGGATAGAGTAGCATGGAGAGCTGCATCAAACCAGTCTCTGAAATGAAGACCACAACAACAACATGTTGCACCTTGTCTTTAATCGTCAAGAAATATGGTAGCTTTTTTTTTTCTTCTCTGGACGCTTCTCTCATTGCGTTCCTCCCAGAGAAAGTATTTGTTCCTATTGAGTCCAGGAACTGTCGAATTTTTGTCTATCAGTTTTTCTTTTCAGAAATCAAATAACAACAAAAATGAAGAAGAAATTTAAAAAAATACAAAAGAAAGAAAAGTGAAATAAAAACAATCCACCCTAGTACCATGTGTATGTGAGGGAACAGTACAGTGACAGGTGTGGTAGTGGGGAGGGGTGGGGGTGGGGGAATGGACATCGTGGCCAGGATTCGACCCTTGCCCACCTAGCCTCCACCTGAGTTGAAGCTGACTGTTTGCACTAATAAAAAAAGTGTATGTCCTTGTTTACCACATTAGAAACTTTCTTAAGACAAGGACAAGCTTGTGTATCATGCCTAGCGAAAAAAATAGGTTCTAAGGGTAACGTATTTGATTATTAATCAAAACGTCCTGGTACCTGAGTTCGAACCTCGTTACTGCTTAAATTTAGAATAAAAACCATCACTAATGGCGGAGGAGAGAACTGGGAACTGTTTTGCCTTTGGGGTGAGAAACTATTTCTAAAAGTCAGAACAGTCAGCAATGCTCAAAGGCATGAGGATGCATAAGATAATGGAGACCACAGCATTAAAGACACACCAAGTGTATCCATAGGATATGTGTTCCGTAACTAAGCGTGTTGTAACGATTTCTCTATTGGTAAAAAATTCAAGACTGGTCCCCCATTTGGATCAACGGGAGGGGACTACCAACGGGCAAGTGACCACGAGAAAAAGATTGAATAACCAACGAAAGGATAACGTTCTACAAATTGAGTTGTGGAATGTCAGAAGTCTTAATGGGTTAGGAAGCTATAAAATAGGAAATGCTAAGGCTCTGTCTAGATGCAGTGGGTGTCAGTGAAGTGAAATGGAAAAATGACAAACATCTGTGCTCTGCTAGTGTAGAATAATATCAACAGCATCAGAAAACGGTGCAACGGGAGCAGGATTCGTTATGAATAGGAACGTGAGGCAGAGAGTTAGTTACTGTGAACAGTTCAGTAACATGGTCATTCTCATCAGAATCGACAGCAAACCAACACCGAAAACGTAGGTTCCTGCATACATGCCGACGTTGCAGGCCAAAGATGAAGAGACGCAGAAAGCATATGGGGATACTGATGGGTAATTTAGTACGTAAAGTGAGATAAAGGTCTAATAGCCATGGGGGACTGGGATGTGGTTGTAGGGTAAGGAGCAGAAGAAGCGGTTACGGGAGTATATGTGGTTCGTGCTAGGAATGAGAGAGGAGAAAGTAAGTTTTGCAATATATTTCACTAGTAATAGCGAATATTCTGTTCACAAATCACAAGAGGAGGAGGTGTCCGTGGAACGGACCGGGACACATACGAAGACTCCAGTTAGATTACTTCATAGTGAGGCAGAGATTACAAAATCTGGCATGGGGTCGTAAGGCGCACCCAGGAGCAGAAGTAGATTCAAATCACAATTTAGGGTTGATCAAGCGAAGGCTGACTGTTAACAGACTAATTACGAAGAATCAGTGTGCCATGAAGTGCGACATGAAAGTATTAACGATTGAAGAGATATGCTTGTAGCTCTCTGAGACTATAAACTCTGCGATAAGGAAAAGCCTAGTAAGCAGTTCAGATGAGGAAGAATGTTTAACTCAAATAAAGGCAATCACAAAAAACTGGGAAGAAAAACATAGGTATAAGGAAGGTAACAATGGATAAAAGAAGAAATACTTCAGTAGATCGACGAAAGAAGTAAGAACAAACAGGTTCAGGGAAACTGAGAAATAAAAGTCACTTAAGAATAAAATAAATGGTACGTGCACGGAAACTAGGGGGACATGGCTACCTGACAACTGTTAAGAAAGGAAAAAAAGATGCGATTGCGGGAAGGAGTGTCTCAGCATTTACAAAATAACCTTCAGTGAAACCAAATTAGAGTGCAATGTGAATTTCACTGTTAAATACAATGGAGAGAGCGGATAGGTGAAAAGATTAAACTGAAGACCTCTATGAGGATAAGGACATGTTTAATGACTTGACAGGAGTAGAAACAGGAGTCGATAGGTATGAGATAGGGGATTCAGTATTAGACTCATAACTTAATAGAGCTTTGAGCGAATAGAGCTTTGGGCGACGTGAAATCGAATAAGGCAGGAGGGATAGAATGCGTGAGATTGGCAATATACCAGCAGACTTTCACAGAAACATCATCCGCATAATTCCGAAGTCAGTAAGACCCGACAGATACGATAATTATCGTGCAATCAGCTTAATAGTTGATGCATCCAAGTTGATGACAAGAATAATATAGAGAAGAATGAAAAATAAAATCTAGGACCTGTTAGACGTCGATCATTTTGGCAGTTAGGAAAGATAAAGGCATCAGAGATGCAGTTATGACATTGCAGGTGAAACTGGAAGAAAGGCTGAGCAAAATCAAGACACGTTCATGGGATCTGTCAACATGAAAAAAGCAATCGACGATCAAACATGCTGCAAGGAGTTCGAAACTCCACGAAAAATGGGGGTAAACTTTAGGGAAAGACGGGTATTATAGAATATGCACAAGAACCAAGAGCGAACAATAACACTGGAACACCAGGAGCGAAGTGCACACATAAAAAGGTGTAAGACAGGGGTATAGTCTTTTGCCGCCACCGTTCACTCTATACATTTCTATACATCAAAATGGTTCAAATGGCTCTGAGCACTATGGGATTTAACATCTATGGTCATCAGTCCCCTAGAACTTAGAACTACTTAAACCTAACTAACCTAAGGACAGCACACAACACCCAGTCATCACGAGGCAGAGAAAATCCCTAACCCCGCCGGGAATCGAACCCGGGAACCCGGGCGCGGGAAGCGAGAACGCTACCGCACGACCACGAGCTGCAGACTTCTATTCATGAAATAAGCAATGGTGAAAATGAAGGAAAGGCTCAAGAATAGGATTAAAATTCAAGGTGAAAGGATATCAGTGGTAAGATCAGCTGATGAGATGAGATTACTACCCTCAGTGAAATTCAAGAAGAATTACAGCATCTGTTGAAAGGAATGGACCATCTGATGAATACTGAATATGGATTGAGAGTGAATCGAAGAACGGCGAAAGTAATGAGAAGCGGCAGAAATGAGAACAGCGTGAAACTTTACAACACAATTGGGGATCACAAAGTAGATGGAATTAAAGAATTCTGCTACTCAGGCAACAAAATAATCCATCATAAACGGAGCAAGGTCATAAAAAGCAGAGTCGCACTAGCAAAGAGTGCATTCTCCACCAAGAGAAGTCTATTAGCCTCAAACATGGGGCTTAGTTTTAGGAAGCAATTACTGAGAATTTACGTTTGTAGCACAGAACTGTAAGGCAGTGAAACATGAACTGTGGGATAACCGGAACAGAAGAGAATCGTACCGTTGGAGATGTGGTGCTAAAGAAGAATGCTGAAAATTTGGTGGACTGATAAAGTGAGAAATGAGAAATTTCTTTGTAGAAATCGGGAGGAAAGAAATACATGGAAAACACTGACAAGAAGAAGGGACAGTATGATTGGACATCAGTTAAGACATCAGAGAACAGCCTCTGCTGTACAAGAGGGTACTGCAAAGGGAAAAACTATAGAGGAAGGCAGTCGTTGGAATACATCCAGCAAGTAATTGGGGATGTAGGTTGCAACTACTATACTGAGATGAAGGTCATAGAAAGCAGAGTCGCACTAGCAAAGAGTGCGTTCTCGACCGAGAGAAGCCTTCACAACATCCAGTATGGTTACGTTCACAAGTATCTGCTTTTCCTATAAGGAGCAAAAGCGGTTGTGCTTATTTTTCATTCACCAGAAAACGAAAAACTTTTGATGAAATGTGGCAAGGAAGTCCCATATTTAGACTCCAAATCTATGTTGTCCCGATCAATTATCTCTGCCGCATAGCTCCTTGTCTGACACATCACCCATCTTTTGTCACTGAAAATTTTACCCAACAGCATATCTTGATCTGTCTACAGGAATGCGTCAAGAATCAAATCTGTACGTTCTCTATGTCCTCTTCAAAGCTGAAATACACCAGCCAGCTGCTCTGTCAGCTCCATGATGCCGACAACATTGTCTTCCTTACCCCAAACCAGACTTCCAAGTTTCCTTAGTTCTCTCCGAAACTTCACCTCTTGGTGTAGCCCCTGCTGCATCAAAATCATTTATGTTAGAAACACAGTCAGTTTTGGTGGTAACTACTGCCAGTCATTTCTCTCACCCTGTCTCCCACCGTACCACACACAAAGATGCCTCCCTGGTGGCATCCGATTCGAAGGTAAGCTGGTTCAAATCCAGGTAGTGTAAGATATTTCCAACGCTAGTATTTCCCCAGTAAAGGGATGGGGCTGGAAGTACTAAGTTTCCCATCACCACCTCTTCCGTCAGTGTCCTAGATTAAATTATATCTCCTCAGTGTCTTATGCCATGTGGGCCTGTGACGCTGTTGAAGGTGACATGTGTGGTGTCATGCCTGCGGCAAATCCTTAATCAGCCTCCGCAGACGTGCTGTATTTCTAAGTGGCATCGTCAGTCGCCAATGATAAAGAAGCAGTAAGGCACTCTTCCCACAGCCACGAGGCACCATGCGGGACGAGTGTTTCCTGTTCTGCCGGTGTCTGGTAAGAGATCTGTCGGAGTCCACTCTGAGTACTGTTCTGTCTACGAGTGTATGGGAGTTCCATCACGAGTGCAGATAAGCGACGAAGTTCCACTTCTGCCTTCAGAGGGCAGTGTCATCGTAACATTGCTCAGTCAAACCTAGTCCCGGCATGCAGGTACAGAAATGTCAAGGACCATCAACAGTCACGTATCCGTCACGGCTGCAGTAAACGTTCAGTGTTCATTAGCTGCAGACTCATACTGTAATGCTACTCAGTGTTTTCAGCTACTCATGTGTAAATGAATCTCAATTAATACCACACGTGCCCCCAAAGCCACAGCAGCGAGAAGCTAAAACCCAGTATATCGCTTTTGAATCAGTAAGGCGTTCTGCTCATTGACTGTTTCATTTATTTGCTTGTAAACGTAGGACGCAAAAACATGTCTCTCAATTGCGGACGTTAAGCTGTTAACGCATCCATTACAGCCACTTACATTCAACAGATACATTATAGTCACAATTCTCGCATAATACAAGGTTAGTGCCCAATGTACGAGGAGGAAGATAAGCGTTTTTAGTTGGGTGGCAGACCTGCCCTCCACTTCTCCCAGCCAACATGGACAGACGATTCTCACGCTCTTCCTAATATCTTGGACTAATCAAACATCCCCAGCCTATAACAGACTCGAATTAAGACAACAGCAAATTGGCCGTATGTGGAAATCCCATAATTCAACCATCCCTTATACGTAGGAAAACCCACTGAACGAGGCGATGCTGTTGTACAACGGTGGCTTAAAAACCATTTTTCCATCAAAATTAATTTCCCTGTATGTCCCTAAACGGCTTAATGTTAATGATACGACGGTTCCTTTGGAGGTACACAGGGACCTACTTCCCCGCTCGTCCCAATTTCGGTTGATGCTCTGTCATCAACAGGACGTTAGCCCATAATTTCGTTTCTTCCTTCGTTTTTCCAAAACCTTTAACTGTCCCAGCCTTACTTCCACCAACATAGCTTGGATATCTGTAGCCCTAAGAATTGACCTTACAGATCTAGGACTCCATGCACTCTGTATCATCTTTCCCCTCTCAAACGCAATACTTACTAGCTAATTAGATTGCCCTCTCTTCTGAAGTTCCGCAAACTTTCTCACAAACTCTGTACAATCCATAAACGTCTGGTTCAAAACCATATTTTTCTCCTCAGTCGTCTGCATACCTGGGCCTCTTCTGCGCCTATACCAACATGTTACACCCTCCTCCAACCATCCCCTTTCCATATCCTGTTCAATGAAAAGTTAGCTGGCTGATTCTGCTAATATCATAGCAACATCCTAGCTTCTATACATTCTCCCTAGATGAAGGCTTCCAGTTCCAGTTTCCTGACCACTACAATCCCTCCTTCACACTTCCCTTTTACACACAGCTTGTGAGTTGAATTTCCCAGTCGACTCCCACATCATGTAATTCACACACCCTTCCTAGCCCACACCTCCCTCATACTAAGTTACCCTCTTAGTAGTTATTGGGACCGGCCTCCCAATGATTTGCCAGAAGCACTAGCTTCATCTTCACCATAGCACCATCATCAACATCCACGTCTGTATGTTTTTTAAATTTATTTGAAACCTTCCATTTTATTCGTTCTGTCTATTAAAAATATACAGGTATTTTGAACGTCAATAGTCTGAAGAGAAACAACATATTTGCAGCTTGACCAGCACCCCATCGTGTGGTGGGAGTGAAATGAATAATAAAGAAAATGAATTGTCAACGTCAAAGTCGTGTTTTCGGCCTTTCACAGAATCTACCTGTGTATAAGTATCTTTTGGAACCTGTTCATCCTACTGGGTCTACGCTTGCGCTCAACGTGCCAGTGAACTATCTATAGTGGATGGTGTATGGTGTATCAGTAGCATTTTTCTTTGAGTTGCATTCTGAACTTGAATGGTGCTCGAGAAAAACGACGATGAGGACTTCTCAGAGTGTAGCAGGTAACGAAGATCTCAAGCTGAATATTGGTTTGGTCACTGCAGTGCTTCGCCAGCCATGGTGCTACTGCTGGTAGTGGTCACTGGCCATCTTCCTACATTTGAAGTGGCCGACCCAGTTAATTGTTGTGAGACTCGGTGCATTATTGCGTCTCCGAACCAGGCTGCAGTTCCGACATTTTCGACTTCGATGAATCAGTGTCGCAGGTGGAAGAAGTGATAAGTAACAGAAGAAATGTCAGGAGGAATCCCTGAATCCCAGATCTCTGGAATTGTAATCCCACCTTCATCCACTCAGAATCCGAGCAAGATATGTCCGAATTGCAATAATTATTGTTGCGTTATTCTTATTACACAAGGAGTATGAGAGATACAGTAATACTTTTCCATTGCTCTGCTTGCTTTTTTGAATTTATGCTAACAGAATATTAAGAGTACATTGTGGTACATTGTGGTAAAAGATATTTCCTGAGTCGTCAGCTACTGGAGTTTATTATGCTTTTCCTCGACAACCTCGCACTGACGAAACAAACTGGTGACGCATCTGCTCCATCACTTCTCTTAACTCTGCGTGATGGGGTCACTAGGTTATTGGAAAAAACTGAAACATCATAAAGACGGGAGTTCGGCCTACATCGTCTTTCTTTGTACAGCACGACCGTAAGTCCCCGAGTGCTTAGGTCAAAACAATGTGTTCTATATTTAAGTGCTTAGACATAAAAACTACGTATCCAGCGCATCAGTATAGGAACGATCACGCCTTACAAAGAGATCTATGTGTCTATATATCTTCCTTGATATGTAGAGGATTCGAAAGGCTTCCTCAACACTTACGTTCAATTTTCTATTAATCTTGTAGCGTTGAGCCACATGGGACTTAATTATTCCTCATATTGAGATGCTGGCGCGATAAGGTCCGAAATTTGTCTTGGCCATTTCCAAGGGTTGTTGACATGGGAATTCGTGGTCACCATTTTAATGTGGCTTGAAATGTCCCTCACCCGATCCGATGCCACGATGTTCGTAAAGTAACTCACGCACTTGAGTAGCAAAACGTACTCAATCTTCGTCCTGTTGTAACCACACACGATCCGTGACTGCCTTGTCATCACACTGAGGTACTAAACACTTCTGCTGGACAGTCAAATGTAAGTGCCCATTCACGTATGCTTCAAAAAAGAAGTGGTCCAACCAGGTATCGTGAGTCCACCCTGGCCCACATAACATGAGGTTGGTTCCTTTACTACTCTTGCGGATAATGAGGTTTTTCCCGAGACCAGAAAACAATGTTTCACTTGTGCAAACTGCGAAAAATCGCACATTTATTAGAAAACTATGCTCTTAAGCGAGGCTTGGCAGACTTTGTCACAACGATGTACGGTAGGATGAAACTTGTTGCTCCATATTTTTGTCAGATAACTCAGTAACAAACTACCGCCTAAATCCTTTCGTGCGGTCGTGCATTGTTTACCGCCATACTTGAAGTCCCACTGCAATTTTGGACAGGGCTTTCATTGGAGACTGCTCAGTTGATTAAGAGTTTCCTCTCACGTTTTATTGCTTCCAATACGTGGCATGTCTTTGAGACTGTCTGAAAAAAGGAAGAAAAAAAAAAAGAAAAACATTTCTCTCAATCAGGCAGAGCTGCTGTACGAGGTGGACGGTGGCAAATGATCTCGTCCTCTCTTTCACAGTTTTTCCTAGCAGTGGATGTTCATGCCCCCACAGACACTCCACTTATCTCTGCTTTAAAATGTAACCGTTTGCCGACCGGAGTGGCCGAGCGTTTCTAGGCGCTACAGTCTGGAATCGCGCGACCGCTACGGTAGCAGGTTCGAATCCTGCCTCGGGCATGGATGTGTGTGAAGTCCGTAGGTTAGTTAGGTTTAAGTAGTTCTAAGCTCTAGGGGACTGATGACCAAAGCAGTTAAGTCCCATAGTGCTCAGAGCCATTTGAACAATTTTGTAACCATTTGACAATTGATCCACAACTCAAAGAGTACAGTACAAAATAATACAATGTTTTTGTCGGCTTCAAAGCAGAGGTATCAATAAAACCTATTTATTTCCTCAAATGATCTAAGTCAAGAGCGATGCAGGGTTTTCTTGGAAACCCCGCAGATGAAATAGACTTGCATATTATTCACTCAATGAAACTCTGATATCTGTCTTTCTCAGTACTCTTAATTTGTGTTGACATGCCGCCTTACGTTATTCCGGATAGTGAACACTGGATATTTGTTGGTTGTGACCATTTCTAATCACTGATCCTCGACGATTTAGGTAAACAACGCCCAATCATATCATCCAGTGGACACTTTCAGTTCAGCTACGTTTAGTGTATGAGCATGACCTACTTACTGTAATTTTTTTTGCAGATGAGGAGTGGCAGCTGGAGGACAGAAGCAACATTACGCTCTCGGTGGATACTAACTGCATGCACCTGTTGGCGAACGCCCTGGACCACCCCACGTGTCCGCTGGAAGACCTGCAATTGGAAGCCGTTAAGCAGTCCGAGCAGTGCCGTGTGCAGCTGTGGGACGACATGGTTCAGAGGTCGCCCGACATACCTGTGACCAGCTACCTGGCTTACACGCAAAGGGCAAACGTCAACCTCTGTTTGCTGGCCTGGATGGCAGTCACTTCATTCAGCATTTGTCAGGACATCCCATTTAGTATGATACAATCCGTGCACGATGCTCGCTGCTATTTCGATTGTCCTGACGACCAATCGTGTCTGGAATCTAACGCTACAGATGCCATCTGCGCTGTTTCCAGAGCTATTCTGTTGCTGAAGTGTCGCGACTTTTCCTCGTTTAAGCCTCCAGAGAAGTGTGGCGTCAGACTTTACCCAGATGAATCGTACTCAGTGATGTTTAATATAACGAACCTTTTTGGCCGCGAAGAACATCAAAAGCCAACAGAAATAGCTCTGAACTACAAAAACAGTTTAATCAGCGCCACCTTGAAATACAAGGATTTCAAAATAGACCGCTTAAAGCCTTTAGAAATCTCATTTATATCGGTAAATATTATTTTCCGCTTTTTGACTGCCGCAGTATATTTGTACCTTCCCAACTTACGTAATTTGCCAGGAAAGATATTTTTGGCGTTTCAGATAACCGGTATAATCCAGATTCTGTGTTCTGAGGTCGTGTATCGTATGGCTGGTTTCCCTGACTTATCTACAGCAGTGCTGATCGATAGCGCCCTCACACTTCTCAGCTGTATCTGGCTAAACTCATTCTGCTACCAAATGTATGCTTGTGTTCGTCACCTTAAGCTTCCTAACGACCTACTGCCTGCCGAAGTAACGAAGGTATTCCGTCTTCAGGTGCTGTGTGCACTAATACCATGGAGTTTAGCATGTGCAGCAACTTCTGCTTTGGAAAAGGTTAACAAATATTATCTGATGTACAGTCGGATAATATTCCTCGTAGGGATTTCACTCTCAGTAGCTTTGAATTTGGTTTTTATTGGACTGGTGGGATACATTTACTTACGTAATAAGAAATCCATGACTCGACTCAGAATCTACAGTAACAAAAAATATGGCTCAAAAAAAGAAATCGTTTTTATGTTGGTTAAGAGTGTGTTCTTGAGCGGGATAGGTGTGATTATTAGGATAGGATTTCATCAGGCACAAGGAGTAGCACAGTTTGTGTACTATGTACACATAACTACGATGATGCAGGGACCACTCCTGTTCGTATTTTTCATTTGCAACGGTACAACGCTACCTGTACTCAAGAATAGGTTACTAGCGTGGCTGAACCCAAACATCACCATTCCAGAGCATGAGCTGTGTTCGGCAGCTGAGAGAAATCTGGAAAGGAGGAGAAATGAACATTCTCTGGCTGCGAGACCCACGTTGTAGTCTCCATGAGTGTTCATCTCTTCATTGTAGACCATGCTAAGGCCTGTGATTAGCTATAAATATAGAATCTGTCTGAAGTGACAAAATTAACAGCGTCCGCTAACAAATAACAAGTGACTCGGTTTTCTAATTTACCCTTTATATAAAATCATGTGCTTATTTGAACATGGTAGCATCTGTTTGTGTATAGTAAAGGACTCTAGTAATTAATTAGTTGTGTGAAATATAACCCGAAGTGAATGCAAAGTGTTAAAGGACGATGTTCCACGAGACTAGAGTAATGGCGTCTATGAGTCGGGATGTTGACTTGATGAGTGAGAGATACATGAAGGTACTGTAGCGTACGTTAAAAAGTAATGTGTAATCTGTGTGCTAGTCTTAAACAGGGAAGAACATTATGTAAAAAGGCATTTATACAAACAGTATTCTGATATGAAGGACTTGTGCCGGAATTTGAACTATAAGGGCTTATGTTCTTCCTGAAGTTAAACTATAATGGAATATTATGTACAGCTTACACCGAGGTGAGGAAGTCATGGGATGCTTTACAATATCGTGCCGTACCTCCTTTTATCCGGCATAGTGCAGCAACTTGCGTGGCATGAACTCAACAAGTCTTGGGAAGTACACTGCAGAAATGATGAGTAATATTGCGTCTACAGCCGTCCATAACTGCAGAAGTGTTGGCAGTGCAGGATTTTGTGCACAAACAGACCTCTCCATGATGTCCCAAACATGTTCAATGGGATTCACGTCGGGCGATGTGGGTGGCTAAATCATTCGCTAGAAATGTCCAGAACTTTCCTTAAACCAGTCGTCAACAAATGTGACCCGGTGACGTGGCGCACTGTCATCCATGTAAATTGCATCGTTGTTTGCGAACATGAAGTCCACGAATGGCTGTAGATGGTCTCCATGTAGTCGAACACAACCATGTCCCATGTACACACAGCCCATACCATTATGAAGACACAAACAGTATTCACCGTGCCTTGTTGACAACTTGGGACCATGGCATCGTGGGGTTTGCGCATCCTCGAACCCTACCATCAGCTCTTACGAACTGAAATCGGGACTCATCTGATCAGGCCACGGTATGGCAGTCGTCTACAATCCAACCCAAATGGTCACGAACCCAAGAGAGGCTGTACAGACGATGTCGTTCTATTAATAAAGTCAATCGCTGCACTGTCTTAACGCATATGTTTATCATCCGTCCTACATTCTTTTCTGCGATTTTTTCAAGCCCTTTCGCTTGTCTTTTAGCACTGTAACTCTACACAAAACCGTGCGAGGTAGAGCAGTGGTTAGCACACTGGACTCGAATTCGGGAGGATGACGGTTCAATCCCGCGTCCGGCCATCCTGATTTAGGTTTTCCGTGATTTCCCTAAATCGTTTCAGGCAAATGCCGGGATAGTTCCTTTGAAAGGGCACAGCCGACTTCCATCCCTGCCCTTCCCTAATCCAATGAGACCGATGACCTCGCAGTTTGGTCACTTCCCCCAAACAACCCAACGAACTCCTATGCAAACGTCGCTGCTCTCGGTCCTTAAGTGAAGGTCGCTGGCCATAGCCTTGTCTATGGTGAGAGGCAATGCCTGAAATTTGCTACTCTCGGTACACTATCGACACTGCGAATCTTGGAATTGTTGAATTCCCAAACGATCTCCGAAACAGAATGTCCCATGCCTCTAGCTCTAATTACCATTCCGCTTTCAACGTCTTTTAATCCCAATCGTGCTGCTGCAATCACGTCGGAAACGTTTACACATGAATCACCTAAGTAGCGCCAATGCACTGCCCTTTTTTTACCTTGCGTACGCGCTGCTACCGTCATCTGGGCAAGTGCGATACTGCTACCCATGACTTTGTCACCTCAGTGAAGTGTGACATGTTATCAATAAAATATCTCACATTTGTCCAAATAAAAACTGAGTGAGAGAGTTATGAAAATGAAACTTGTGTCAATGAGAATTTATTATCCATCCCAAATAAATACCTTGCCATAAACAGTACAACATATATCTGATTTACCGACCACTCATAATCTTAATAGCAAGTTTCGATACGGAGGAGTTGCCGTATTGGACGCAGTGGAACCGCAGATCATAACGTCATTCGCCATCTTCTTACGTCACAAGGTAGGTGTCAGGTGGATCTTATGACAACAGAGCTGAACGACACTGAGACTCGCTGAACCGTTCCTTCTGTCCATTCTTTGGAGCTTCTGCAGCGTCACGCAGTCACATTCGGGGCCGCCGCCAGACTCCAAAACACTCTAGGTGATGTGCGGAATGCTAAACAGATTATGTGACGAACTGCCTTGAGGATTTAGGTGGAAACGTTTACTGGCACGCTCGCATGAGTTTTCTAGACTGCTATACATGTAAAATAAGTGCAAAATAAGGAGGATGAGAAAAGAATACCTACCGCCTGCTGCAGGAAACTGGCTGCGGTGACTACAAAATTGAAAACTTCAGTCGACGTTGGTGGGCAGAAATGATTGTTTACAATGTGTGCACCCAGAGTGCAGCGTCGTGACCCACGACTATTTTAATTGCAAATCACAACTAACACGAGAGACAATATCACATGTTGTAAAGATTCAGTAGGTACTCGTGAGTAGCTTGAGCCTCATGCGCCACCTACCGACTTTGGAACTAGATGGTCAGGAAACGTGGGGAGGCGAGGTCTACAGAGGTATACACTGTGGGCCACCTAAGGTTAAAGTCCTGGACCATTATGTACATGTAGAAAGATTCCGAGTAGGATCTCTGGCGGACAGAAGTAAGTCAATGTGGTTCTGTAGCGACGGAATATTCCTAAAACACCGACAAGTAGGCTAGGGAAAGCTGCACTTACATAGGAACGTCCTTTGAATGGTGTACGAAAGGGAAGCCACACGCCGTAGAATGTCAGTATCGAATTAGTACTCACGCAGTAGTCAACGAGCACCCAGCGACACGCCATTGTGCAGTGACGCCTAGCAATAGCTACTGATGCGGCAGTGGAACCCTCAGCTACGAGATGACGGTAATGTTCTGGTGGACACAGAGACAACTGTTAGATAAGTAGCACTTTATGTTTTTGTTTTCATTGAAATATCGCTGAACGGAGACTACCAGGATTTGACAGTTAATAGCAGGAACAAGACACTGATTGCTGCTTGTCCCCTGTAACCTCAATGTCTGTTAAGGACCCAACGACCATTAGTGACTTAGATCAAGGACCAGTGATCGAATATTTAGACAAAGGGCCCAGTGATCGATAATTTAGGCTAAGGTCCCATTGAGTGAATAGTTAGACCAATGGGCCAATGATTCAGTAGTTAGTAGAAGAAGCGATAGCAAATGCACTTGCCACTGATAAAAGTTATGGACTTCATGTATTAAGAGAAGTACTCTTAGAAGAGGTGCTGACAATCCGTAAGAATTTACACCTCTTTATGCGTTTATCAAGGGGTAACTAGTCAAATGACTTCGTATTTAAATGTGTCCAGATTTGAATGGATCTAATTAAAAGAAGAATAAGACCTAGATTTTTCGGTAAAATTTTCCTGCAAAACTCAATCCCTGTTCTCGTGTATTCTAAGCAACAAAGGAAGTTCTTCTTCGTCTCATGTCCACTGCAAAGGTAAGTTAGAATAGCACCACGACCTCCAAATGTTGTCAACTCCTTACTTTTGCCAAAGGCGCATACCAACACTACATCGGTGGACAGGGCTTGTGCCGGACGCGGCAGTAGCGAGCATTGACATTTTGAACCATAATACATATTAAAGACTTCCCTCTCGTATTTAATGAACAAATTATTTGATCAGATAATATATTTCCGTAGTAGACCAGTGTGTGTGTTCTGCCAGACCACATCTCACCCCAAAGCCATGATGGATCTTCAGGCATTCCTAGGAAACATAGCCTACTATCCTATATTCCTGCCGGCGGCAGCCACATTGACCCACACATTACATGCCTTGTAAAGCAAGAATGTACCCTCTTGCTGAGGACTGGATTGCGAACGTGCGTTTTGAAATCCAAACTACTCTCGGTCCCTTGTTAAGCTACGCTCTGTCCAGATCAGCACACAATACGTTTGGCGGTTGACATCTCACAATATTGCCTTGACGCAGCTCTAGTGCAACGATATGCCGACAGCTCTGAATACTCTGTTCCTTTCGCCTCTAAATCTCTCACTCCGGCACAGTAGCGTCACTCTCAGATAGAAAAGGAGGCTCTTGCCATAGACAATACTCCCCAGAAATTTGATGTTATTTTTTATTGGTTCCAAGATTCACTTTATTACTGACCGTAAGCCCTTGGCTTCCTTGTTTAACCCTCGCATTTCCTTATCTGGAAAGGCAGCACACGACCTACAACGCTGGGCGCTATTGTTGTCTTGCTACAATTACGAAATCCATTTTCGACTGACATCGAAACATGCCAATGCAGACGCCTTGTTCCACCTTTGTGTGGGTCCTGATTGAGACTTTGATTGTGAACAATTGATTTGCTTCCATTTTGATATGGAAGCGCAGGTTGCGCTGCCACCATTCCGGTTCTCCGCCTGGTGGTTTGGTTTGTTCAACAGGACTGGCCAGATAAACCACTGGGTCGGGCTCCAGACAGCCTGTGCAATTATTTTTCCTCTGATGGTGTTTTTCTGTTGCCTACAGAAGACCTGTCTCCCCGAGTAGCCATTCCCGCCACGTTACAGTATGAGGTTCTACGCCCTTTCCACCAGGGCCTTTGGTGAGTTTCGTACACTAGCCTGTTAGTTAGGATATATGTTATTTGACCAAGTACTGATGGCGAAATTGTCCGTTTTGTCGTGGCTTGTGACGAATATGCCAGACAACAGGCATCTCCCAGACCATCTCTGTATCCCTGGCCTGCTCTACACGAGCCATGGGGAATCATTTTGAAGACTTTATGGGTACCTTCTTGAATTCCTATTGGCTCTTGGTTATAGATGCATTTTGCAAACATTGTGACAAAAGCTGGGGTCACAAAATTCATATAACTTTCAGAGTTTTTTCTACGAAGGGGTTTCTTTGCACCTTAGTTTCTAATAATGGTCCTCAGATCGTTTCTCACACCTTTAAATTGTTTTGTTCATGTGATGGCATTCGTGATATTATGGTCTGCCATTCCACCCTTAATCAAATGAAGAGGCAGAACGACTAGTGGTATGTTCAAGTCCCAAATGGAAAAGTTTGTTGTTGATTCTTCGTTGGACGTCACCCTTCTCCGTTTTTTGAGCACCTATCACTTCACGCCTGTGGGGGAGCGGAGACCGGGTGAGTTGCTTCACGGCCAGTAGCCACACATCCTACTCCACTTTCTGCAGCCTGCACCCCATCTATGTTTGTCCAGCAGCTTTGTGTGTGGCTCGCCAGAGTGTGAGCGAGGATTTGGCCACTGGCACAAGTGGATATTGGCCACTGATGTCCAACACCAGGTACGGTGTCTTGTGACATGCGTATGGCCAATTGGATGTTGGCGTGCCACTTTGATCAATGAAGCCCCCACTACCCACCAGAAGTTACCAGTTTGTCTATGTGGCCCCCAATGCTGCAGCCCACCATGCTGCCGTCCGCTTCGAGCCCGTTGTCGCCTGCTGTGGAAGCGCCCCTGTCCCACTGGCGGCCTCCTTCACATGTAGCATCCTGCAGCTCCACCTTCCCGGCACTGGGCTCCAGTCTGTCTCTAGCCTTGTGTCCATTGCTTGGGCATGCTGCTCTGGTTGGGCCACCTCCCCTGGCCTCCGTCATCAATGCTGGTTGGTTCAGCTCGTCTTCTCCACTGGGACCTGCCTGCTGATGACGACAGAGAGATGACGATGGCATCCTCCTCATCGAAGCTGTCATGTGCATTGCTGGTCCTTGTGCATGCCTGTGTCTCTGCATGTTCTGGCCGTATGCTCTGGTGGCCACCCAGCATAGTTTTCCTCCTCTGGCAGTGGCACCAGTTGCCACAGCTCTGGATCAGATGGATGTCCCCCTCACCAGATCAGTGGCGTCTCCTCTGTCCATGGGCGCATTCTTCACACAGGGGAGAGATGTGCTGTACACGACTACTACTGCGTTTGAGAGTGAGAGTGCCGAGTGTAGTATCGCCGCGAGTGTGTACTTAAATCAAACGCCAACCATATCAGAGTGAGCCTGCCACTAAATGCCATCTACAGGAAGCGCGTACATGTCACGGTTTCTGGCGCACCGTCTACTGGCGACCCGCGCCTGCAAACGCGTGGATCATAGCTGACACACTATGTTCTTTTAGTTTGTACCACTGACATTAGTTGTTCCGTGTATCGCTTACGTTGCAACTCGTGTGTGATTCTTTTGTCTTGTTATGTGTGGAATCACTAGACGATTGTTTCTGTTACTGTTCAGAGGCTTATGAACAAAGCCGTACTTGTATTACTTTGATTGGTTTGATGCATTGCTTGTTTACTACTGTTTTTGTGTGTGAAATCTTATGGGTCTTAACTGCTAAGGTCATCAGTCCCTAAGCTTACACACTACTTCAGCTAAATTATCCTAAGGACAAATACACACACACACACACACACCCATGCTCGAGGGAGGACTCGAACCTCCGCCGGGACCAGCCTCACAGTCCATGACTGCAGCGCCTGAGACCGCTCGGCTAACCCCACACGGCTACTGAATTTGTGACTCATTTGTTCTAACTTATATGTTTCTACATTTAGAGATAGCTGTCATGTTTATAGTAACGGCTGCACTACGCTAGGTTGCGGATATTAGCAGTCGCTGCATGGGGCCTCCATCAAATTGTGTTGGCAGGGTATTACGATGTCTTACTCACAGTACCCTACCTACCACTAGATGGTCTGAAGTCAGCTGTGTCGTTCGAGTAGTTTTGTTGACTACGTTAGTTTTCGTCGCATTTTTGTGCCTTATTGTACACTATTATTAACCCTGCTTACATATCACAGCATTTTTCTACCTTCTTCCAAACGCGGATTCACTTATGCGTTTACCGTTATTTAGTCGTGCTCAAAAGTATCCGAACGACCTGAATTTCATTTCGCCTGATTCCGATAGAACCCTCATAACGCAGTTGTCTAGCAGATCCTCTAATCGATTCTTGGTACAGTCGTTTTACTATTGAAAATGGTTCCAACAAATCACCACTAGAAAACACTGCTCTGTATCGCAATAACTCAAGATGAAGAGTAATACCACGAGACTACAAATAGCAGGAAACACCTTATCACAGATAAGACTGTCCTTAAGCTCAAATTTATTACAATAAATGACATACCTGAAATGTTACCACTCTCATTATTACGTCACATAAGTAATGCACGTAGAAAGTTCGTCGTATTCATGATTTCCTCTTCAAAGTAACATACCGTACTTATTATTTAACACAAAATGACATTAAAAATTTAAGTTGTTCACGAGCTTCTAGTTGAGAATATGTATGAATTTCAAATGACAGGACGAACCGTTTCGTTCTGCATATGGATTCAAACCCAGGTCATGCAGACTAAGAAATGATTTCGTGACTGACGGAAACTAACAGTCATTCCTGACAAGGCACACAGAGAGTGATATACCTCGATTTTAGACAGTATCAGTTAGGAAATATCAACTTGAAATTACATAACGTAAACATTTTTAACGGACGCGAATTCCTACCCAGCATCTATTGTCCCTGTTAAAAAACTACGAGAGATGTCAAATATTGTTTCTTCACAAGTAGCTTACTTGAATTGCCGTGAGGTAAAGCTTTATGTTGGACAGGGATTAGAACCCATAACCTAATCGGATTGATATCGAAGCACAATCAACTGTGACAGATCGGATTTCCTCGGCAGTAGCAACATGTTTTAACTGAAATGACGAGACGAAACATAATTTTTTTCCTTCCCAGGACTCCAACCCGGCACCTATCGCTTTTATGTTCTAGAGAAAACGAACGTTAAATATGGGTTTGTTACACCAGCAGCGACATGTGCGCATGTTTGAACTACAAATAATATGACGAAGTGTTCAGTGCTGACTGGTAATCGAACCCCATACATATCGTTGTTGACTGCACACAAAGAGACGTAGGCTACCGAATTTTTCTTCACCAACAACTCGCAGTAACATCTTTGAACTTACAGTGATCTCGCAAATATTTCTGTGTCTCACTGGGAGTGAGAAACGTCAGATATCTTTTGTGTTGACAACGAATGAAAATACATTAAAAATCCAAATTATTATCCGCCAGCATATAGGTGTTCTCATGCTAGAGCTTGATAAACACGTAATGAAAACTTGAGTGCCGGGCCAGGATTCGAACCCATTCACGTGCAATATGTGAAGATGTTGAGGAATCTGCAGTTTTGAACAAACAACAAATTGTAGTCGAGCTGTATTGTCACGAAGCGCTCAAGTTCCGCGTTAAGGGCGGTGTCAGTTGCATTCCCAGTTCAGAACCAATTTTATCGACATACAGAAGCTCAAATAAAAGATGGAATAAGTGTCCTGTGACCCTACATAGCGTTTGTTTCGTCACTAGAAATAAATAACTAGTATAAGAAGGGTTACTGGTGATGGAGTTTCTACATGTCGCCACTCCCGACTTTAATGTGGTTCAATCAAATGTATACTTGGTAGAGAAGGAATGTCATGTTTAATGTGAATTTCACACCACAATGCCATTATAGCTTCTTCACCTGGCGTAGCCAGTAGAGAATAGTCTGTTTTTCCCTATCAAAAATCATCAGCAGGAGTTGGAATCGAACCCACACCACGTATGTATGAATCTATCAGCAATACAACAGACCACCAAATCCTCTTCTCTGTGGCACATTTTTCTTTTGTAACGCCGTTGCGCCACACTGGATAACAATTCGGACACACAGGCTCCTTGTAGTGGTTTGCAGCTTGTTCAGTACATTCATTTACGTGGTTGACCAAATCACCATGAACTAAATGCCTCGCCTACCCAGTGCATACATTCAACTCTATTCTATAATCACTGAAATAACATCACGTAACTGCCACCTACACTGAACTGCCAACAGTGTAGGATGCAGAAATTTAAATAGGCTGTGTTCCTTTTCACTTGAGATACTCTATTGCGCTATCTGTTTGTTGAAAACGTTGTGCAGTGCAGAAGAAAATCTGTAACTGTCTGTCTCTCAGAAGTCTACAGCCAGCCTTATGCATTATCTCACAACACTGTGGACTGCGGAAGTTCTGGAGGGATTGTGTTCGACTTCTGGAGATGCTGTAGTTACGGTTCAGCTAGTAGTGTAACGATAAATGCAATGCACCGTAGACAAAACGTCGCGAGTTCAAATACATTCAGTGCTACATTTTTTAAAACGCAATTCTGCTGCCTTCTGAAGTTATCAATCTAGTGGAACTTTGAACATAATACCATTCACTTCGCAACCCAGAATAGTCACATGTGGAAAAAGGGCCAACTATTGCGACATTTTGTTCTTTTCCGGTTTAATAGAAGGCCAGGCAGCAGATGTTTCTCGAAACATTTGTATTATGTATGGGGAGAGCGCATCGTGCCAAAGTACGCCAGGAAAGTATTTTCTACATTTGCTGTCGTGTGGTAGTGGCATTTTATTCTTCTTCAAACTTTGACAGCTTTAACTCCGAACAAGTTTTCTACATGCATGTAATCAATAAACTGCATGTGCATTGTCAGACTGTTACAGATAACATCAGAGATTCGGAATTATCGTTGATGATTAATTTCTCTCTCATGTTTACTATTGTTTAAACAACACTAAAAGAAACCCTACGAAAATTGTGCACTGTATTATAAGAAATGAAATAAAACTACCCACGATAACCTGACGACAAAAGTCGGTTTTAATACAGCTGAGTATCTGTACACATGCGTGCCTCTATCGAACCGAATTAGTAAAATACTACTCACTTAGAATTCGATTTTTATGGTCTGTCATACTCAAGAGGTATGCAAATGTAGCATTTCATACATAAAGTTGTTGCTGTTGTTGTGGTCTTCAGTCCTGAGACTGGTTTGATGCAGCTCTCCATGCTACTCTATCCTGTGCAAGCGTCTTCATCTCCCAATACGTACTGCAGCCTACATCCTTCTGAATCTGTTTACTGTATTCATCTCTTGGTCTCCCTCTATGATTTTTACCCTCCGCGCTGCCTTCCAATTCTAAATTGGTGATCCCTTGATGCCTCACAACATGTCCTACCAACCGATCCCTTCTTCTTGTCAAGTAGTGCCACAAACTCCTCTTCTCCCCAATCCTGTTCAATATTTCTTCATTGGTTACGTGATCTACCCATCTAATCTTCAGCATTCTTCTGTAGCACCACATTTCAAAGGCTTCTATTCTTTTCTGGTCCAAACTATTATCGTCCATGTTTCACTTCCATACATGGCTACACTCCAAACAAATACTTTCAGAAACGATTTCCTGACATTTAAATCTATACTCGATGTTAACAAATTTTTCTTCTTCAGAACCGCTTTCCTTGCCATTGCCAGTCTGCATTTTATGTGTTCCTAAAAACCCAAAATTTGCTTGTCAGCAACGGAAAGAGGCATTACAGGTAGTGCAGCATTGTAACCTTTTCACCATTGCACTATGAGCCGAAAGTATTTCCTAGCGTTTTCCTTATCGATGTTTGATCTGACTGCTTGTAGCTCTTTCACAGAAGGGATAAAAACGTCACAGTCAGGGGGACTGGAACCGCGAACCACAACAGACGAAAATCGCTGTTTAAAGGACTAGATTATTTGCGATTTCCACGTGCAACGACTTTCCTTGGCTGAAAACCGTAAATTCACAATCTTTTGTTACACCTCAAGCGATAATAACTCAGATTATTCAATGGAAATGACAGGAAAAATCAAGTGAATTTTGAGGCTTAATTCCGTGCATATCAGGAAGTAAATTGTCGAGCACAGAGTTGCCAAACATACCTTGCCTTGCTGCCAAATCTCAGTTACAGTACCAGCAGGAAGAAGACAAACTGATGTGTTCCTTCAGTGCGTTGGGAAGTGATCATAGCTGGCATCTCAAAGACGCGGCTGGCACGGAGTGGAATACGTAATGCGTCTGATTCGCATTTCTGTAACCAGGTTTAGGGACTGGAGCGTAGTTACTAATAATATTCAGAACTGACTGTAAACTAAGCATCGTAAGTCAGTAACTTTCATAGTTGTTTTATATTTCTTTCGTAAGTGTACTCAAAACTAAGAAACTCATTCATGGACGTTTTCGTGCCTGGTCGATAGTCGAGCACAACAAAGGAATAAAAATAAAAAACAATGTTTGTGTGTGTGTGAGGGGAGAGAGAGAGAGAGAGTGAGAGAGAGAGAGGAGAGAGATAGAGATAAATACAAAAAAGAATGAGAGAGTAAATAATTGTTGTAAAGAAATTGCATCATGGTATGTAAAGAGATATTTCATTAAAATGGCATGTTCCACACCATTACAAATTGTCGTATTCATGATCTATGGAACAAATATTAATCTAATCTAATCTAATCCTATAACTGACTTGCCATGAAGAGTCATGAATTAGCGAAATTTTCGCCAATATCAGTAACCAAATCTAAACATGAAAATAAAAGACCACAGTTTTTGTAATAAACCAGGACTCCTATCAAGATCCTTTCGTCCCTGATAACTAATCACGAAAGATGTCTGATATACTTCCATTCAGAAGAAACAAAGTGTGCATGCATGATGTGAAATTCTGTGACACTTAATCGGATATTTAACTAAATAAAATAAAATGTTATGTATCGGTTTTTCTTACCAGCTGCTAGGTGTTTGAATCTAAAATAAGGATACATATTTTTGTGCCTGAGCGACAATCGAACGTCACACCTACCGTTCTTCTTTATCATCCACGAATATAGCTTAAGTATCAATTGGTTTTTCACCAACAGTCAGATGTGTGTGTTTTTGACCAGAAATAATTACACCTATTGCGAATGTTGGCAACACATGAAGAGACATTCAAAATGCATGTTAATTTTCACTAGCTGGCCGGTGTGCAAGTGATAGGGCTTGAAATGAAATTATGAATATTTTTGCACTGGATCAGTATTCGGACCCACAGACTTAAGTTTGGATGAGACCTAGAGAAGATTGCAGTCTTGGGAAAAGGAACGAAATGATTGAGCTATATTGTTCCGAAAGACTCAGATCCTCGAGAGAGGAGATACGAATTCAAATCACAGTCCAGCACCACATTTTTCAACATCTGAAGTTCAATCAAGTGCAATTAAAGTAAGAGCCCTGGTCCTTGAAATGGCTATTGGTTCATCAAGTAAAATAAAATTTTCTAATGTAAGTAAGTTTAATGACGACAGTATTTCTGTTTACCACGACTTCCGCCTTTGTCACTTCCCAACGTAAACCGACTCTGCCCAGTTGGTATTGAAGGAACGTCATGTTTAATGCGGATTCGGAATTATAGAGTCTTTCTCTTGAGGTCACTAGAGGTAAAGTAAATCTGTTTGTGCCACTTAAATGTAAATGCCTGAACCCATGCATTTCACCTGTGATAGTTCGTTCCACCAGGCCATTGTGGCCACATTTTCCAGCCCAAGGAGTGTGCTGTAATGGATCATATGATTACCTTACGAAAACTAGCCACTATGAAAAAAATGCGAGTCTATTAAATGGTTAAGTAGAAGCAAGCTTCTGACACGGAGATTCTGCTATTCTCATGTCAGCAGGATGTAAAGACTCTTCTAGGCATCATATCCTCGATGTGAGCCATTTTGTAATTTTCACTAAATCAGCAAATTTCTTAGTTCGAGAAAATCCACTGTGAAGTGTGAAGTTACGGCATAATTCGACTATTACCTGCATTATTACGATCATTTTCTGCATAGCGCTGCTGGAACATATGTGCTTGAAGACAATTTAATGCCTTTCGGTCGTTATAGAAGTATTTGCCGAAGAACAGGTTCTTTCCCTGTCTACGGAATTCTTTTCATGTTAATATCAAACATTAACAATTACTCGTAGATTACATTAAAAATAATTGATGAATATGTCACTTTATAACAAAAACGCGCTTTCTTAGTTAACTTGTGCATAGAAATGGGTGCCGAATAGTGCCAAACCAAAAGCCAAGGTATCTTACTGCCTTCTGATATATGTCGCTGTCAGTTCTTCCATATGATTTGGTCGACGTGACCTGTTTCAAGTTGTGTGTGACAGAGAATGTTTTAGAAAACCAATTGTTTTCCTTTGCAATAAACAGAAAGATGTTCATTGTAAGCTATCCAAGTTCAAAATTTTCGCAATACTAGTTCAAATTTAATATTCGCTCCTGTAACGTGGGAAAGTGTTTCGCAGTTGCAAAACCCAGATCCGACCCATTGACCTTACACTTAGTCGCTAACCATAAATTCTAGCTCAGAGTGACACCAGTTTAAGGAACCTAATGTAGTGAAGACTGTTTGCCAGTGCTCTTTCTCACCGGAAAATAAGCATTTAACCCATTGGGCTCCATAAGTATACTGTAACAGAAATTTCTGTGTGTATGCCGTGCATATGGATTGTAGAATTTAGTGGTGCTCTCTCTTCCATCTCTGTGTACAACATGCCTGATCTAAACGGGCCCTTTATCATTACAGGCCCTGGGCAGTGCAACATCATAGTGACAACAGTAATGTGTTCTTACCGGCAATCCCACTGTTCGTTTTACCTGATTTTGTAATCATTTAAATAAAACAACGTGACCTTCCAGTGTACGTTTTTTTCTCGTAAGACGCATAGTGCAATGAAGACTGAGGCATCAAAGAGAGACCATTTATGTTGTTTAATTTTTCTCCTTTTCTGTTAATGCCAACTGGAAGACACTACATTCAATTCAGTTCTCTTTACTTTGGTGCAGGGACGCGCAAGTGAGAATGCAGGCAGAAACAAGAGATCCTTAATTTTAATGCCAAGCGGAAGCAACAGTGGTGGCTACATGGCGGCAAAGTGGTAAATAGTTTGTGTACGTGTACGAATGTCTCGGGTTCGATACCTGGCCAGTCCCACGAATTTTATCTACCATTTTACACTTATTTCCTCTCGGGCAGTGTTTGTTGAAGTGAAAAACGCCGAGTTGCACTGTCCACATTAAACTGTAGGTTCCCCTATTAACTGGCTAGGCAAGTCAACTCAAAGGTCGGGGGAAAGCAACAGCATACCACCTCCAAGAGGACTGTGCCTATTAAAGCACTCTAGTGTTCAAACCCATCTTCTAACTGATGACTGATTTACTTTAATATGGGTTCCAAAGTTAATGATCTTCAGGTTACTAACATTTTTGCGTTTTCATGCTGCAGCTTTGATACCAGTAAACGTAAGTAACCGGTCGTGCACTGTCACCGTTCTAGTTGTCAAGGTGGTAGACGACGATGCTGTCGACCCCAGTTAAAATCTCGTTCATGGCTATGTATCAGCAGAATACCCCTTTGTGTCTTTCTGTGTGTTTCAAGATATACTTTTATACACTTGGTAGGCATCCACATAGATATCTGATAGAGCTGTATTTAGCAACATGAATCAGATATTTTTTCTGAGCAATATATCTGACAACACGTCAGTGCAGCGAGATTTCTTTTGTGTGTTGCGCATGGTGCAAGAAATATTTGTGTTTTGCTTGCTTCTGTGATAGGCTTCACCCCACTGAATGCGCGCAAGCTCACGAATATACTGTCAATAATTGGAATTACGCAATAATACACCTAAAGGATGTATTTTTCCATTATATAACCCGATGAAAATAACTGTAAATAGATTATATGCCTGCTTGCCTATTACTCGCGCTTCTTGGTGCCTTCCTCATAAAATTAAATAAAAATTAAAGAGAGAAATAGAGACAGAGAGAGAAAACAAAAATGTATTTCAGATATCAGCTCGGTGACGCCATGTTCGTCTCATGATGTAAAGCAAGGATAGTTGAGAGGTAATATCTCGTTGTACTACCGATATGTGTGGCTACAGGGTTCTCTCTCTTTCCCCTCTGCAAACAACCAGAACAGAATTCAGTAACAAAGTGGTAAGAACATCTATGCAGTGCGCCAATTGAACACTCAGCCTTTCTTGGTTATTTTGTTAATCGTTAACAATTGCCTGTAATGCGGTAAATATCCTTGATTACTGATTTGTTACTACTACCTTCGTTATTGTTATTCGTCATCTCACAACAACTTTCCTATCACTGATTGCTGCCGATGCACGTAACGAATGGATCAGGATTAATGGATTGTGGGATGTTTCGTCACGGAGAATATACACATTTATCTCGGCGTCTTGTGTTCAGGTTAAAATGAAAATCTCAGTAAGAGCAGACGACAATGGGATGCCGGTGATGCAGGCAATAATACCCGACTATGTCTATCATCTTAATACCACGACGACGGACAAACTGGCGTCTCAATGTACACTCCTGGAAATTGAAATAAGAACACCGTGAATTCATTGCGCCAGGAAGGGGAAACTTTATTGACACATTCCTGGGGTCAGATATATCACATGATCACACTGACAGAACCACAGGCACATAGACACAGGCAACAGAGCATGCACAATGTCGGCACTAGTACAGTGTATATCCACCTTTCGCAGCAATGCAGGCTGCTATTCTCCCATGGAGACGATCGTAGAGACGCTGGATGTAGTCCTGTGGAACGGCTTGCCATGCCATTTCCACCTGGCGCCTCAGTTGGACCAGCGTTCGTGCAGGACGTGCAGACCGCGTGAGACGACGCTTCATCCAGTCCCAAACATGCTCAATGGGGGACAGATCCGGAGATCTTGCTGGCCAGGGTAGTTGACTTACACCTTCTAGAGCATGTTGGGTGGCGCGGGATACATGCGGACGTGCATTGTCCTGTTGGAACAGCAAGTTCCCTTGCCGGTCTAGGAATGGTAGAACGATGGGTTCGATGACGGTTTGGATGTACCGTGCACTATTCAGTGTCCCATCGACGATCACCAGTGGTGTACGGCCAGTGTAGGAGATCGCTCCCCACACCATGATGCCGGGTGTTGGCCCTGTGTGCCTCGGTCGTATGCAGTCCTGATTGTGCCCGCATCTCGTGGTCGTGCGGTAGCGTTCTCGCTTCCCACGCCCGGGTTCCCGGGTTCGATTCCCGGCGGGGTCAGGGATTTTCTCTGCCTCGTGATGGCTGGGTGTTGTGTGCTGTCCTTAGGTTAGTTAGGTTTAAGTAGTTCTAAGTTCTAGGGGACTGATGACCATAGCTGTTAAGTCCCATAGTGCTCAGAGCCATTTGAACCATTTTGAGCCAGTCCTGATTGTGGCGCTCACCTGCACGGCGCCAAACACGCATACGGCCACCATTGGCACCAAGGCAGAAGCGACTCTCATCGCTGAAGACGACACGTCTCCATTCGTCCCTCCATTCACGCCTGTCGCGACACCACTGGAGGCGGGCTGCACGATGTTGGGGCGTGAGCGGAAGACGGCCTAACGGTGTGCGGGACCGTAGCCCAGCTTCATGGAGACGGTTGCGAATGGTCCTCGCCGATACCCCAGGAGCAACAGTGTCCCTAATTTGCTGGGAAGTGGCGGTGCGGTCCCCTGCGGCACTGCGTAGGATCCTACGGTCTTGGCGTGCATCCGTGCGTCGCTGCGGTCCGGTCCCAGGTCGACGGGCACGTGCACCTTCCGCCGACCACTGGCGACAACTTCGATGTACTGTGGAGACCTCACGCCCCACGTGTTGAGCAATTCGGCGGTACGTCCACCCGGCCTCCCGCATGCCCACTATATGCCCTCGCTCAAAGTCCGTCAACTGCACATACGGTTCACGTCCACGCTGTCGCGGCATGCTACCAGTGTTAAAGACTGCGATGGAGCTCCGTATGCCACGGCAAACTGGCTGACACTGACGGCGGCGGTGCACAAATGCTGCGCAGCTAGCGCCATTCGACGGCCAACACCGCGGTTCCTGGTGTGTCCGCTGTGCCGTGCGTGTGATCATTGCTTGTACAGCCCTCTCGCAGTGTCCGGAGCAAGTATGGTGGGTCTGACACACCGGTGTCATTGTGTTCTTTATTCCATTTCCAGGAGTGTATTTTGATTATACTTCGTTAGCTTTCATGCGACCTCGTTCTAATACCTCGTGGGAGCAGGCATTACATTTTGCTTTTTGAACACCGAACAATAACACAAAGATGGTAGATGGAAGGATACAAATAAACAGCCAGACTCATGGGTGTGGATCCAGTTCATTATCAGAAGACTAAACAAGAGGGAAACAGTACGAAAGCAATGAATACGCTGGTTAGTATGCATTATTTGTATAGATCTGAAGATGAAAAAGCGCAGATCTGCACAGTCCCCGCATCTGCACTTTAGTTTCTGTCTTAATGGGCTTAATTTTTAGTTTCTTCTCTTCCGAATTTTCAAATGTATTGATTATTACGTGGCACTGTATAATTAGTTAACTGTGTTTTTCATAGCTCCCATTCCAACCAACATTTTTCTGCATTCTCGTGCAATTCATGAAATTCTACTTGTATGATTACAAGACTGCACATAGATGCCATCGATTTCGAGGTGCTAAGTGTTTGTTGTCTTACTTTACGTGACAGTTGGACAAAGTTGATTTCCAAAGACCTTTTATTGTACTGTCACAAAGTAACAGGGTAAGTGATTTATTCGTATATATTCTGTGGGAAACTGTAATCGTGATGCAAGTTTATACACCTGAATGTTTCACGCGACTGGTAGGGATAAACGCTGCATGTTAACCAAACCCTGCGCCTCCTCTCCGTATCGTCCTATGACATGAGCACAGGATTCTCCTCGCATACTTCTACAGAGCTGTTCCTAGCACAACTGAGAATTGGCAACATAGTCACAAAAATTTGGCAGTACTGTGACAGTGCCATCACTTCCAAGTATGATAATGAACTGACTCACTAAATTCACTTGATATTCCCTTTCCATTTGAATTACTCGAGGTATATAATCCTCATGTACACTGAGACTGAAAATTAAAATTTTTGGCTAAAGAAATGCTATTCTTCACATAAGTGACAGGTTTTATTATCTTTCACGATGTGTAATGAGGCTGAGTGACCAATACCATTATGAGAGTGCAGTGCTGGCTGCAGTGTGTTCGTAGCCCCGTGCCCCACCTGTATCTCGTGTCACACCGGCTCAATGAGTCGTCAGTTCTAACTGTGGCAGGGATCAGTATGTGCGACCTTTTTTCCTGATTTATTTTATGGAGCTGCGAATTTCCAGACAAAATTCTGCTACGAAATCGGAAGAAAACCTTTACACATCGAGTGCTCTTGGTAGCTCGACACAGCAAGTTGTGTTAATGGTCATAGATCTCGGCCTTCTCACTGCCAAGCTGCTTCGCAATAGAAGTGTCTCTGAAGAAATTCGAATCGACCGTCAATGATACGAATTTCAATATTTTTCTTCACTTAAGACTCACATGCCGGGCTGATAAGTATGAAGGAAATGAACTTCTTGATTACTACAGGGCCTGTATGCTACATTTCCACAGTAGCAATTAGGAATTCTCTGCAGACATTTGCTAACGGCGGCTCTAGCAACTTACTTTTTCTCTGGGTAACTTCAAATATGGGCAATTTTGTCGCCTTAAATCCAATTCAATATTATAAATATCACTTTTGAACAGCGTTCACTTCTCAATTAATTAATATATGGACCTCAAAACCAGCAATTTGCCTGAGTAGCTATAGAAGCGGGTTCTGAAAGATATTGACACAGTGTTTCACATCCATTTACCATAGGGAATCAAAGAAAGAAACCAAACACATTACTTTGCATTTACTCTCTGTGCCTTGACTAACACATATGAATCCACGACAAAAATGAATTATTTGAAGACTCTCATATGAAAGGAAAAAGAACAGGATGTGATGCTTTAATTACAACACACTTGATCAGGAACAATGAAATTATTTATGTGCCACACTGATGTATTGCATACCAGTGTAATAAAATACTCATCAAATAAAAACGGTTTTGTGCCTCCGTTGCAATCGAGTGTGAAACACGAATTGCAGACAAATTTTATGGGTCACAAAACATCAACATTAAAGCATGTTCCACCATCGAGAGTGAGGAGTGGAGCAGACATTGTCGGCAGAAGGCGAGACAGCGCAGTGCTTCAGCCTCCGCCGCTAGGCATCAAACGGGTCGCAGAGAACTCAGACACATGCGGTGTTCAGAGGCAGATGGCCGGCCAATAAATCTCTCGCTAAAATAGTGTTGAACCAAATTGTTATTACCAATGTGACAGAAAGTGAAATATATTGTAGATTCGCTTGAATTACACTCATAGATTCAGCACCGAGAGGAAAGGGACGATAAAAGTTTGGTCAACATGTGCTTTCTGTTGACAGATGTCGTATTAGCTAGTCTCGTGTTTTACCTCAAGACTAAGGTCGAAGTCAAGACTAATGTACTCAGAAAGCAGTCAAGACTTCCTCCAGGAAGTGCAGTAGCCTACAATGTTGACAGATCGAGCATATTTCTGAACATACAATTCTGTGGGGAGCACGACTGTATTGTCCACCCTACTTGAACGACTCGACGGTCAATTTTTTTGTCTAAGACTGTATCTAGAACACATATTGCACTCTGATACCCAGAAGAATTTAAAAAAAAATTATTTATGAGAGCAACGTTAACTATAGCGTCTGAAGTTTTAATATTATTGTATAAATGTGTGTAAACGCCTTCCAGTGCCCACTCAAGGAAGAAAAGGGTATACAGTCTAGCTTCAATATTATGAACACGCCTCAGTTTGTGAATGAACTCAGTCTTAGATTGATAATCATTTTGAATACTTAGCAGTTACTGTTGTCAGTCTGATGTTCCACTGCCCAGGACCTATAATGATAAAGGGCCGGTCTAAATCAGGCATATTGTATACAGAAGTGGAAGAGAGAGAACCAATAAATTCTACAATCCATATGCATTGTATACACACAGAAATTACTGTTACAGTGTACTTATGGACCCCAATGGGTTAAATGCGAATTTTCCGGTGAGAAAAAGTACTGGCAAAAAGCCTTCACTACATTAGGTTACTTAAACTGGTGTCACTCTGAGCTAGAATTTACGGTCAGCGACTAAGTGTAAGGTCAATGGGTCAATCTGGTTTTTGCAACTGTGAAATACTTTCCCACATTACAGAAACGAATATTAAATTTGAACTAGTATTGCGAAAATTTTGAACTTGGATAGCTTACAATGAACATCTTTCTGTTTATTGCAAAGGAAAACAATTGATTTTCTAAAACACTCTCTATCACATACAACTTGAAACAGGTCACGTCGACCAAATCATATGGAAGAACTGACAGCGACGTATATCAGAAAGCAGTAAGATACCTTAGCTTTTGGTTTGGCACTATTCGGCAGCCATTTCTATGCACAAGTAAACTAAGAAAGACAGCGCGTTTTTGTTATAAAGTGACATATTCATCAATTACTTCCGTTTTAATGTAATCTACGAGTAAGTGTTGATGTTTGATATTAACATGAAAAGAATTCCGTAGACAAGGAAAGAACCTGTTCTTCGGCAAATACTTCTATAACGACCGAAAGGCATATATGTTTCAGCAGCGCTATGCAGTAAATGATCGTAATAATGTAGGTAATAATCGAATTATGCGGTAACTTCACACTTCACAGTGGATTTTACCGAACTAAAAAATGTGCTGAATTAGTGAAAATTACAAAATGGCTCACATCGAGGATAAGATGCCTAGAAGAGTCTTTACATCCTGCTGACATGAGAACAGCAGAATCTCCGTGTCAGAAGCTTGCTTCTACTTAACCACTTAATAGACTCGCATTTTTTTCATAGTGGCTAGTTTTGTAAGGTAATCATATGATCCATTACAGCAATGCATGGGTTCAGGCATTTATTTTTAAGTGGCACAAACAGATTTACTTTACCTCTGGTTACCTCAAGAGAAAGACGTTATATTTCACAATCCGCATTAAACTTCACGTTCCTCCATAACCAACTGGGCAGAGCCGGTTTACGTTGGGAAGTGACACCGGCGGAAGCCATGGTAAACAGAAATACTGTTGCCATTAAGTTTACTTACATTAGAAAATTTTATTTTACTTGATGAACCGATAGCCATTTCAAGGACCAGGGCTCTTACTTTACTTGCACTTGATTGAACTTCAGATGTTGAAAAATGTGGTGCTGGACTGTGATTTGAATTCGTATCTCCTCTCTCGAGGATCTGAGTCTCTTGGAACAATATAGTTGATCATTTCGTTTCTTTTCCCAGGACTGCAATCTTCCGTAGGTCTCCTCCAAACTTAAGTCTGTGGGTCCCAATACTGTTCCAGTACAAAAATATTCATAATTTCATTTCAAACCCTATCACGTGCACACCAGACTGCTAGTGAAAACTAACATGCATTTTTAATGGCTGTTCATGTGTTGCCAACATTCGCAATAGGTGTCGTTATTTCTGGTCAAACACGCACACATCTGATTGTTGGTGAGTAACGAGTTGATACTTCAGCTATATTCGTGGATGATAAAGAAGAACGGTAGGTGTGCCATTCGATTGTCGCTCAGGCACAAAAATTTGTATCCTTATTTTAGTTTCAAACACCTAGCAGTTGGTAAGAAAAACCGATACATAACATTTCAATTTATTTAGTTAAATATCAATTAAGTGTTGGGTTCGTACCTCCATCACAGAACTTCACACCATGCGCTTCATCTTTAAATGCATGCACACTTTGTTCCTTCTGAATGAAGGTATATCAGACATCTTTTGTGATTAGTTAACAGGGACGAAAGGATCTTGATAGGAGTCCTGGTTTATTACAAAAACTGTGGTCTTTTATTTTCATGTTTAGATTTGGTTACTGATATTGGCGAAAATTTCGCTAATTCATGACTCTTCATGGCAAGTCAGCAATATGATTAGATTAGATTAGATTAATATTTGTTCCATAGATCATGAATACGACATTTCGTAATGGTGTGGAACATGTCATTTTAATGAAATATTTCTTTACATACCATGATGCAATTTCTTTACAACAATTATTAACTCTCTCATTCTATTTTATATTTATCTCTATCTCTCTCTTCTCTCTCTCTCTCTCTCTCCCCTCACACACACACAAACATTGTTTTTTTATTTTTATTTCTTTGTTGTGCTCGACTATCGGCCAGGCACGAAAACGTCCATGAATGAGTTTCTTAGTTTTGAGTACACTTACGAAAGAAATATAAAACAACTATGAAAGTTACTGACTTATGATGCTTAGTTTACAGTCAGTTCTGAATATTATTAGTACCTACACTCCAGTCCCTAAACCTGGTTACAGAAACGCGAATCAGACGCATTACGTATTCCACGCCGTGCCAGCCGCGTCTTTGAGATGCCAGCTATGATCACTTCCCAACGCACTGAAGGAACACATCGGTTCGTCTTCTTCCTGCTGGTACTGTAACTGAGATTTGGCAGCAAGGCAAGGTATGTCTGGCAACTCTGTGATCGACGATTTACTTCCTGGTATGCACGGAATTAAGCATCAAAGTCCACTTGTTTTTTCCTGTCATTTCCATTGAATAATCTGAGTTATTATCGCTTGAGCTGTAACAAAAGAGTGTGAATTTACGGTTTTCAGCCAAGGAAAGTCGTTGCACGTGGAAATCGCAAACAAACTTGTCCTTTAAATAGCGATTTTCGAGTTCTAGCCACTATTAGCCCAATAATAGGAATTCCTGGAACATACCAGTTAGTAACACGTGGACATGTAAAAAAAAAAAAAAAAGTGTTGGGGTTCGCGGTTCCAGTCTCCTTGACCGTGACGTTTTTATCCCTTCTGTGAAAGAGCTACAAGCAGTCAGATCAAACATCGATAAGGAAAACGCAAGGAAATACTTTCGGCTCATAGTGCAATGG
The DNA here is from genome assembly GCF_021461385.2 of Schistocerca piceifrons. Classification (NCBI taxonomy): domain Eukaryota; kingdom Metazoa; phylum Arthropoda; class Insecta; order Orthoptera; family Acrididae; genus Schistocerca; species Schistocerca piceifrons. The sequence goes on from NC_060139.1 coordinate 892,108,542, forward strand.
TGAAAAGATTACAATGCTGCGCAACAGGAAACGCCTCTTTCCGTTGCTGACAAGCAAATTTTGGATTTTTAGGAATACGTAACTTTATGTATGAAATGCTACATTTGCATACCTCGTGAGTATGACATAGTATACCAATAAAAAATAGAAATCTAAGTGAGTAGTACTGTACTAATTATGTTCGATAGAGGCACGCATGTGTACAGATACTCAGCTGTATTAAAACTAACTTTCGTCGTCAGGTTATCGTGGGTAGTTCTATTTCATTTCTTATGCATTTTCGTGGGGTTTCTTTTAGTGTTGTTTAAATCATTTTAAACATGAGAGAGAAATTAATCATCAACGATAATTGCGAATCTCTGATGTTATCTGTAACAGTCTGACAATGCACATGCAGTTTATTGATTACATGCATGTAGAAAACTTGTTCGGAGTTAAAGCTGTCAGAGTTTGAAGAAGAATAAAATGCCACTACCACATGACAGCAAATGTAGGAAATAATTTCCTGGCGTATTTTGGCACAATGCGCTCTCACCAAACATAATACAAATGTTTCGAGATGCATCTGCTGCCTGGCCTTCTATTAAACCTGAAAAGTACAAAATGTCGCAATAGTTGGCCCTTTTTCACATGTGACTATTCTGGGTTGCGAAGTGAAGGGTATTATGTTCAAAGTTCCACTAGATTGATAACTTCAGAAGGCAGCAGAATTGCGTTTTAAAAAATGTAGCACTGAATGTATTTGAACTCGCGACGTTTTGTCTACGGTGCACTGCATTTATCGTTGCACTACTAGATGAACCATAACTAAAGCATCTCCAGAAGTCGAACACAATCCCTCCAGAACTTCCGCATTCTACAGTATTGTGAGATAATGCACAAGGCCAGATGTAGACTTCTGAGAGACAGACAGTTACAGATTTTCTTTTGCACTGCACGACGTTTTCAACAAACAGATTGCGCAATAGAGCTCAAGTGCAAAGGAACACAGCCTATTTAAATTTCTGCATCCTACACTGTTGGCAGTTCAGTGTAGGTGGCAGTTACGTGATGTTATTTCAGTGATTATAGAATAGAGTTGAATGTATGCACTGGGTAGGCGAGGCATTTAGTTCATGGTGATTTGGTCAACCACGTAAATGAATGTACTGAACAAGCTGCAAACCACTACAAGGAGCCTGTGTGTCCGAATTGTTATCCAGTGTGGCGCAACGGCGTTACAAAAGAAAAATGTGCCACAGAGAAGAGGATTTGGTGGTCTGTTGTATTGCTGATAGATTCATACATACGTGGTGTGGGTTCGATTCCAACTGCTGCTGATGATTTTTGATAGGGAAAAACAGACTATTCTCTACTGGCTACGCCAGGTGAAGAAGCTATAATGGCATTGTGGTGTGAAATTCACATTAAACATGACATTCCTTCTCTACCAAGTATACATTTGATTGAACCACATTAAAGTCGGGAGTGGCGACATGTAGAAACTCCATCACCAGTAACCCTTCTTATACTAGTTATTTATTTCTAGTGACGAAACAAACGCTACGTAGGGTCACAGGACACTTATTCCATCTTTTATTTGAGCTTCTGTATGTTGATAAAATTGGTTCTGAACTGGGAATGCAACTCAGACCTTAACGTGGAACTTGATCCCTTCGTGACAATACAGCTGGACTATAATTTGTTGTTTGTTCAAAACTGCAGATTCCTCAACATCTCCACATATTGCACGTGAATGGGTTCGAATTCTGGCCCAGCACTAAAGTTTTATTATATGTTATCAAGCTCTAGCATGAGAACACCTACGTGCTGGTGGATAATAATTTGGATTTTTAATGTATTTTCATTCGTTGTCGACACAAACGATATCTGACGTTTTTCACTCCCAGTAAGACACGGAACTAATTGCTAGATCACCGTAAGTTCAAGGAAGTTATTCCGAGCTGCTGGTGGAGAAAGATTCGGTAGCTGACGTCTCTTTGTGTGTAGTCAACAACGATATGTGTGGTGTTCGATTACCAGCCAGCACTGAGCTCTTCGTCATACAATTTGTAGTTCAAACATGCGCACATGTCGCTGCTGGTGTAACAAACCCATATTTAACGTTCGTTTTCTCTAGAATATAACAGCGATAGGTTCCGGGTTGGAGTCCTGGGAAGAAAAAAAATTATGTTTCGTCTCGTCATTTCAGTTAAAACATGTTGCTACTGCCGAGGAAATCCGATCTGTCACAGTTGATTGTGCTTCGATATCAATCCGATTAGGTTATGGGTTCTAATCCCTGTCCAACACAAAGCTTTACCTCACGGCATTTCAAGTAAGCTACTTGTGAAGAAACAATATTTGACATCTCTCGTAGTTTTTTAACAGGGACAATAGATGCTGGGTAGGAATTCGCGTCCGTTAAAAATGTTTACGTTATGTAATTTAAAGTTGATATTTCCTAACTGATACTGTCTAAAATCGAGGTATATCACTCTCTGTGTGCCTTGTCAGGAATGACTGTTAGTTTCCGTCAGTCACGAAATCATTTCTTAGTCTGCATGACCTGGGTTTGAATCCATATGCAGAACGAGACGGTTCGTCCTGTCATTTGAAATTCATACATATTCTCAACTAGAAGCTCGTGAATAACTTAAATTTTTAATGTCATTTTGTGTTAAATAGTACACAGCAGAGTCAGTCGAAGTTTTGAAGAATATTGGTAGGTAGCTGATCACTGAGCAGACCCACTGCAGTCCTGGTAGAGATTATGGTATTGTTGGGCCATCAGAGGTGCAGACCCACTGCGGTCCTTGTAGAAATAATGGTATTGGTGGGCCATCAAAGATGCAGACCCACTGTAGTCCTTGTAGAGACGGCCAGCAACCATCTGTTGCGACTGTGCAGGTGCACAATCACCATCGAAGAGTCTTGCGGACAATATAGCAAGTCCATAAACCACCACTTGTGCTCTCACAATTTTTTTAAATGTCCTTAGAACCAGCAATGCTGTTATCCAGACCATTGCTGAATTATTAACACACGTGCAAACACTAACAGTCCCTACTTCTCACATATTGTCCATATACTATGACCATCAGAAACGTGTGCAGTGAAATGTTACTTACAAGTTAATAATATGATGAACTGGTGTCAAATACAATTTTATAACATGAGAATACAATAACAAAGGTACAAAATACATCATTAAAGAACATAAGAATACAGATAACATTTGTAGTAATAGGGGCTTTACAAAAGAATAGAAATAAACATATACATCATGTTACAGGAATTATGACATAAGTACATACATAAAATAATGAGAATAGTTTTGGAAACATTAATTTCACACATGACAATTGAAACAGAACAGAATAAATAATGCCTAAACATCTTTACAAAGAAAATAACATAATATTTGAAACACTCTGCAACATAAATCTTATTAGCTAAACACGTAAAGATAGGAAAAAGACAAATACACAAGGGTACATAAACACATAGCGGAATAATACAAAAGGAAAGACAGGGTTCGTTTTCAGTGTAACATTTGGTGCTGCAGTCCAACCCAAAACTTCATTCCATAGATCCTTCCTCTTATTTCAACATTTGTTTCCACCAAAAAAATCATATCCAAGCATGCTTTCTGTATTGATATGTTTACATATTTCTTACCTCATTATTTATTTTCCATTATCTTACCTCATCATGTATTTCCAAGAAAATCCTACCTAAACCTGTTGTCCCTAAACCCTACTTTTTTTGTTCATATCCTTCTTCAAAAATACTTTTTTGGCCAAACCATTTTCTTATAGATTCTCAATGCATTTCTTCCAATTCATCCCAACTTGTTCTCTTATAGGGCCTACCCCATCTTAAGCTAACTTAAATCTACTGAGCTCAGATGCTAAACTAAGGGACGAGGCAATACAGCAGCACAAATCAATTAACACAAACAGCAATGACAAAAAATGCAAATTGGCAAAGCAAGCAGCAGTAAATCTAAATTACCAAGCAAATGCAACATTACAACTAATATGAGCCAATGTGCAGCAACAAGAAAAATAAATCAGTAGTAAAACTGGCTTAACAGAGTAATACAAAGAAATTTAGTAGCACTATGCCTGGCAAACAGCAGCAGCAAATGCAATAGCTTATACCTAAACATGACAAAGCTCAAGCAGAAAAAATATTACAGTAAAAATGGCCATGTTTAATACCTGTCACATCTTAACATTAGAGTGATGCATCACGATAACTTAATCTACCAAAAAAATTACCAAGTAGTTGAAAAGAAAATTATGTATGCAGTTATTGTTATTAATCCCTTCTTATTGTTATTTCCATTCCAAGTGCTCCTTTTCCGAAGAATATGGATCATAAAATTATTATTTAATAGATCTGTTGGCAGAAAGGGTTCACATAATAAATGAACTTTATTTTATTTTATAAAGCCAATGCTGCAACACAGCTGGAAACCAGATATTAAACAAAATGAGCAATCTCTCAACTAGAAAGGCAATAGATGTAAAATGTTTCTCATCATTTCGTTAGGCATTTTAGTAAATATCATAAATTAAGAGCTTCACAGTGTAATCATATGTTTTCAAGTTTGAGCATGTCGTATTTGCCATGCTTTCGACAAAGAAATGTCAATAGCGAGGAAAATGGCCTCTTTTTTTTTCCACCTATTGGCTTTCTTTTGTCAGACGACTATCTCTCAGCTGGGCACCCAAAACGCATTACGTCAAGTTCACTTACCTTGCTTAACGAAATATTTACAATAGCAGTTTCCGCTACTGTGACAGTCTCACATAAAATTTCACAGGTCGAGAATTTTCGTTACAGATGTGTAGAAACAAAATCCTGTAATTATAACATTGTCCAAAAAATTTTCGTCGGCATTGTGGTACATTCACGCATTTACACATTTCATAACTCTTATTGTACGATTCTTGGTTTCCAACATCATTTTTCACAGGTCAGAGTCCCTAACCACTACTCATTATTCCTTACCTTGTTACACATATAAATATTCGTCGACACTTCTTCAATATTTCATCATAATAAATAGATAGCATAATCAAATTCCTCATATAGCATCAGCTTATTGATAATAAACATATGTCAACAGCATAATACACATCGTCGTTGTAAAAATAACATCATAACACCTCAGTCAAATCTCAAGAACGTCGTAACTTTCTGCAATAATTTTAAAACCTAAAAAAAATTCTCTGCTCATTTCAATAGTGTCATCTACCTCAAACGTACTTTAAAAATCATGATCCCATACCAAATACATCATTCAAAGCTCTCATAGAATCACAATGGTTCCGAAAAAATATGAACAGTTCACAAAGTACAGACAAAATACAGTTCCATAGGTGTGAATTTATTCAACTGTGTAACTACGTAAACCTCTGTAACTGATGTAGAAAAATAAATGTTTTTCTCTCCCAGTTATATGATCAGATAGCTGTGTAATTTATGTGTTAGAAAAATATGGTACCGATGTGTAAAGTTGTATAAGCAAATACCATATTAGCTAGGGCTCCTTGTGCTTGCCAAACACATGATACACAAAGTAAGCGTGTACCCCCCTGAGGATTAATGTAGTTATACCCTCAGGTGTTACAGATTACAGCAATGGAAGGAAATGTATCACAGAAAACATTCTTTGTAATTCAAAAATCTTAAAAAATAAATGGTTTAAGTGCAAAATTAATCACTCAAATGCGTGTCCTGTAGCGCTAAATGTGCTTCTTGCTGTAAGATAATTCTGTGGAAGTGTCGTAGTTATCGTCCTCTGTAAGCAAAGTTCTGCTGAAGTCAATGTACTTACCTCATCATAAACGAAACTGAAATGCTTTGCGTATATATATCGTGGTTATTACATACCTTACCGTGATCAAGAAAGTACTATAATGTGACGTATTGTTGTGCTACGAAAAAGGCTGTCTCATTGTAGCTGTACCACAAAAGTTACTACTAAAACATGTTTTACTTTCCAGAATAATACAGAAAAATTGTGCAGATATAAAACAGATATACCGCAAAAGCAACGATGTAAATTGTGTCACATATTAATAGCATCATGATATCATTGTGTAGCTATCAAACAAATCAAATGCTAAGTCATCTTTAATCTCACCGAATGAACTTCGAATAAAGAGCATCTTTTCAAGTAAACCAAAATGTTACACAAAAATCTCATTAGCAGTATAAGTTCTATGTAAGCCTCATAGTCGTTACGTAGTCGTGCAACTTGTTGCAAGAATGTATAACACTGTGTTGTCTGTTCACTATAACAATGCATTCGTAAATACTGTCTAAATAAGTTGCCCAGGTTCTTGACTGGATATTTAACTTCAAACATTGTTGCATGGTAACAGTTTCTTAAGTCTGACAAAGCATACTAGACATGTGAAGTGAAAAGTTTTATGGCAAAAACAAAGTTAAAAAGCAGATTATCTTTCAACCAACGGTTTTACATGTGAAATGTGGTGTAATCCTTTACTCTTCCTAGTACGCAGAGTTTCAACTTCAACGCAATTATCATGTGGTATACGTCGGATTCTGTAAGGTCCATTGTAAACTAAAAAGAATTTGTGACTCAAGTGTTTCTTCTTATGTGACAGTGAATGAGCTTTAATGAGAACTTTTTGACCAATATATAATTTCTTTGCATTTGCTTTACCGTGTAGTTTTCTTCTTTTGTCTGTTGCAGATTTTATATTTTTAATAGCCAAATCAATTATGTCTTTGTGTCGCAGTTTACGTGTATTCGGGAAAGGTACAAGCTCTCTGATTATGTTCGGTGGTTCTTCATTCTTTAGTACAAGAGTAGGTGGTAAAGCAGTGGAGTCATGAGGTATTTCATTCAGCACATTTTGAAATAAGTGTAAATATCTGTCCCAATGCTGATGCTTTCTGTGACAATAAAACCTGCAAAGCTAATTGATTTCTTTCATAATCTGTTCAGACGGGTTACAATGTGGTGAGTACAAAGAAATAAAAACAGGTTTGATTTTATGGTTCCGAAGCATGCATGACCAAACAGCAGATCTGAATTGCGGTCCATTATCTGAAATGACTTTAGTAACGTGGCCAACTTCACGTAAGAAATTTTTAACAAAGACGTTGGTTACAGACCGTCCAGTGGCTTTACATAACGGAGTGAAAGAAACAAATTTTGAAGTAAGTTCAACAGCGACTAGAACGTATGAAAATCCATTCGATGTTCTGACAAGGGGTCCCAAGAGATCAACATCAGCAAATTCTTTTAATTTAGAAGGAATGATAGGAAACAACGGAGCACTATGTGAGATAGTAGATGGTTTCGCCTTTTGACATAGTTTACAAATAGACAAGACTCTTCGAATTCTCTTTTCCATATGGTTAAAATAACAAGTCGTCCGAAGAATATGATAACATTATCGTGGACCAAAATGTGCGTAGCTGAAATGAATGTACCAAATGAGCTTATTAACAAAATCATCTGGAATGCAAAGTACCCATAGCTTGTCATCAACAGTGCAGCGTTTGAACAGTATGTTGTTTCTAACCAGATAATAATGCCGAATCTGTGTGTGTGTCTTTTTATGCCATTTACTTTTAACATCTTTCCAAATCGGATCTTTATCTTGTTCATGAGCAATGTCCTTTAAAGATGTGGTGATGAAGTTTTCAAAGGCGACTTTCTGAATGTAAAGAATACTAAAATTTTTCTCGAGGTTGCCTTCTGTGTTACTTTTCTCAAGCCCAGCTGGTGCGCGTAACAGTGCGTCCACAACAATGTTCTCCTTGCCGGGAATGTAGACTATTGTGAAGTGGAATTCTCGCAGAAACAATGCCCAACGTTTTAACCTGTCATGATTTAGTTTTGAAGACATAAGAAATTGTAATGCACGATGATCACTGTATAATTTTACGTGCTTACCAGAAAGAAAGAAACGGAATTTGTTAAATGCCCAAACGATAGCTAAAGCTTCCAATTCAGTAACGGAATATTTTTTTCAGATTTTGTTAGCACTCGGCTAGCAAAAGCAATGGTTTTCTGAACAGTAGTGTCATTTTCTATGGCTTCTTGAAATAAATGGGCACCAAGATCGACTTTAGAAGAATCCGTGCTAAGGCAGAAATCTTGTGACAGATCTGGATGAGCTAGTATTGGCGCGTTAAGTAACGCTTCTTTCAAAGAATTGAATTCCAACTGTGCTTGTTCGTCCCAGTTCCAAATAGTATTTTTTCCAGTGAGAGAACAAAGTTTTGGTGTAACTAGAATTTGCATATTCAGAAAACGACGGTAAAAATTTACGAGACCTAGAAAACTGCGGACTTGTTGTTTTGCGGATGGAACTGGAATGGCTCTGATTGCTTCTAACTTTTCTGGATCCGGCTGAATGCCTTCAGAAGAAATAATATGTCCCAAAAACTTCACCTTTGTCCTACCTAATTAAGACTTTTCCAAGTTAACTGTAATTCCAGATTCTGCAAAAATATGTCACACGCTGTTGAGGCTGCGATTGTGTTGTTCCCATGAGGTTTCTGCTATCAGAATACCGTCCACATATAAGTTGATGTGACGTTTTAAGAACTCAGGTAATATGGAATTTAGCCCGCGAATGAATGCTGCTGAAGAAATGTTCAAACCAAAAGGAAGTTTCCGAAACTGATGACAAACGCCGAAACAAAGGAAAGCTGTGTATTTTCTACATTCTGGATGAAGTTCGATCTGATAAAAGCTAGATCTGAGATCAATAGAAGACAACACTTTTACACCATTAAAATTTTGCAGAAGGTCTTCCAACGTTTGCGGCCTGTCTGTTTCAGGAATGATGATAGTATTGATTTGTCTCGAATCTAAGACAAGCCTGATCAATCCATTTCTCTTCTCAACAACATGTAATGGATTGTTGTATGAGCTTACTGCAGGCTCAATAATACCCTCGTCAAGCATAGATTGTATTTCTGTTCTAACACGGTCCCTATAATGTGCCGAAATTACGTATGGTCTAACACAAAATTTAGTATGCTCATGAACACGAAATTGGTATTGAAATCCCTTGATTGTTCCTGTTTTGTGAGCAAAAACTGTGGAATGTGCTTGTAAAATCTCAAAAAGGTCTTGCCTATCAGTGTCATTACAATTCTAAATTGTTTGAATTTTATTCTCAATTAACCCATTAGTATCAAATGCGCCATCGATGTCATCCCTGTCAGTACTTGCAGAGTGATTGTTAGTGTCAAGTTCCGTCGAAAATCCCATACTGTTGTCTAACAGGATGTAAAGCCGATTAATTTCTTCGTCATGGTTTGAGAGCCAATCTTCAAATTTCAAAGCTATTGACTTACCTTCTTTCTCTAAACTTATTTCAGCATCGTGAAAGCTTAAGATTGCTTTGTATTCATTAAAAAAGTCCACTCCCAATATAATTTCCGTCGACAATAATGGGACAATAAGAAAGTTCATAGAGAAGCTGTGGCTTTGACAACAGAATTCTAAGTTGGTTTGTTGGCGTACATCTACACTTTTTCCAAAGATTACACCTTGTAATTTAATCTTACGTAACGGAAGTGTGGGGCAATCATTCGATTTGTTGCATTTGCTAAAGACTGTTTCACTAATTACTGAAATGGGACTGCCAGAGACAAGTACTGCCGTAAATTTTACATAATTTACTGTAATATGAATCACAGGATATGCAATGTTGTTATGATTTACATCGTGTTCCTGGAGTAAGATGTCTCTAATGTCTTCCATTTTTACGTAATTACTAGCTACGGCAGCTGCGTCGTAAGTTTCATAAGTACGTTTTGTGGCTGCACCAGCGGTATGAGTCATTGCCTATTGTCTCTTTGATGGCGCGCGTCGATATTGGGATTTGGAGACCTAACTTCTATAAATTCACCTTGTCGAGAGGGCCATGCCCTGTTGGAATCCCGCCAGTTCTGATGCAATTCAGGTCTGTCGTTACGATCATATCGTCTGTCGTCATGTCGGTAGATTCCATAGTTCCTTTCTTGTCGATCACATGGTGGAGAATTTCTCCCAGAATCGTAACTACGCCCTGGACTGTTGCGTCTAAAGCTATTCTGTCTCCCTTGATAATAATTATTTTGGTTCCCATATTGTCTGTTTCTCTGATTGTCTCTGTGATAGTCACTACCACGGAGAGGTGATCTTTCCCTGTAATTATTACTACTCTGCCAACGGTTGTCATACGGGTGGAGTCTGTTTTGGTCACGATTTGTGTTGTGAGAATAGCCTTGTCGTGTCCAGTTATTATTTCTTTCATCACGGAATTGCGGCGGATGTGATCTGTAATTGTTGTGTTCCTGTTTTCGCGTTCCGCGATTGGCAGTGTCAATTTCTAACTCTTGTAAGAGACCCTGAAAAGCCTCAATGTCGTCTTTGCAACGTCCTGCCACAATAATCTGTCGCAAATGTTCAGGTAATTTGATTAAGCAAATGCGGATGAGTTCTGAGGGGTTGTATGGGTTTAACAGGTACTGATTCTTGTGCAACATGTCTTCAAAATAATTCACAAGACTGGATAATTCAGATTGTTCGAAATGTTTCATCATTATGATGCTATGTTTTACTCGGTCTTGTGTAGCTTGAGACCAATATGCTGAGAGGAAGGCATGATAAAATTCTCCTTCTCTGTGGCAATCGTGAATGACCGATAGCATTCTTACAGCTGGTTCATTCTCTAAATAGCGACACATAAATTCTAATCCGTGCTCTAATGACCAGTTGGGAGGAAAACAATGAGAGAATTGATGGAGCCACGCTTGTGGATGAATGTCGTTGCCAGAATTCTTAAATGTTTTGAATTTACGTGTAGTAATGAACAGCTTATAGTTAAAACCATCATGTCGGCGAATCGCATGTCGGTCATTGTTACGTCGTTTCGGCGGTTCCATCTCAAAATTCGGTGAACCTTGCCAATTTCTTTCATAATTTCCGAAGTGCCCTGAATTATTATTTTGTGGCTGTTCCGTATTTCTATGTCCCTCTTCCCGTATTGGAGCACGAGTAGCCTCTAACATATGTAATTCCTGTATTACCTGTGTCAACTGATCTTGTATTTCCCGGATTTCTCTTTGGTGTTGCGTATTAATTTGATTCAGATTTTGTTTGAATTTCCTAATTTGTTTGCACTCTTCTGTGTCATTAAAGACTACTGGTTTTTGGGTCATTAAGATTATCATCTACCTTCGTAGATAAATTATTTAGCTGATCCGAAAGTTCAACTACTTTCTCTGATAATGAACTAATTTCCTCCATGTGTCTTTCTGAACCAATTTTCAGAGTATCTACTGTGTCCTTTAAGTTTTCCTGAGTTTTTTCGAGTTGCGTAACCGAATCAGTAGATGCAACTGAGTTAATTTTAGCTTGCAAGGTGTCGTGATTATCATGAACAATAGTTTGCAGTTCCTTTATGGCTGCTTCGTGATTCTGTAATGCATTTTTATGACGCGAAAAAATGGGTTCGAAATGCTCACAAATTTGTGTTTTTACGTCATTACAGACTTTTTGACATTTCGATTCGATTTTATGTAACTCAGTAGTTAAATCTTCACGTTTTTGTTCAAGTGTGGTGTCTAACTTTTGATGATTTTGTTCCATTGCGTCTAAATGTTGCTGTGTTTGTCTCTGGTGTTGTTCCAATGTGTCTAACTTTTGAAGATTTTGTTCCATTGTGTCTAACTTTTGAAGATTTTTGTCCCATTTGTTTCTGATTTTGTTCAAGCGTTGTGTCTAACTTTTGAAGATTTTGTTCCATTGTGTCTAACTTTTGTAGCCTTTGTCTCATTTGTTGCATTAACTGTAACAGCAATGCACTGGTGTCTGAAACATGTTCCTCAGTGCTTTTCGGCAGTGAAGTTGCACCGGCAACATTCACATTTTGACAAGCAGAAAATGTGTCTTGACTTATTTGAGAAAACGGTGAGGACCCAAAACCTGAATCTGCAGTATTTGCAAAATTGTATCCTGTCATTCCCGATTCCTGAGGCGGGCTGTTGCCGACCGATCGATCGATAATGCTTCCCTGTTCACTAATTGTTTCACTGTCTACACCATTGTTTGCCGCCCGCTCCATTTCCCTATGCACGATTACCAAATTACTACTTTAAACATTAGTTATTTCATTACACGGTGGCGCTATCACACTGCTTTCGTCTTCACTGTCATTTCTCAGTTTACTTTGGAGCCTAGTATTATGTTTTTCACACGCCATTATTGTCACAATATTTCACACGACAACACAGAAAAGCACAATTTGAAGAGCAAAATAAGAAAACACATTAACGTAGCATTGAAAATGATACCTCGTTAATTGCTAGCGCAGCTGCGAAATACTTGGTGCAAATCTACATGCATGCCACAACTGTTTTACTGTACAAGAATGAAAAACTACAACTACAAAGGAAATTCTCTCTACAATTACGCGCTAGCAATAAACAAAAGCTTCACTAATTACACAAACTACAAGAAAAAATCAGATGATTCCAGTCAGGTATCCTCGGCTAAGGGTCGACATATAAAACGTCCCCTTAGAAAAATTACTGACACACAATATTTTTTGGCGCAACGCAATCTGACTTTAAAAAATCCCTACAAAAGAATGGCCCTGACTAACATTAACCTATACCTTTCACAAATCACTTACTTCACAAAAATCTTGGTTACTCGAACTACTGCAATACTGCGAGCGGCACCACTGCCAGCTAAATAAAAGATTCAAACTACGGAAGGCACTAACTACTGATAGGCACAGTTAGCAAATGAAAGATTTTAATAGAGAACAAACAATGTATTTACCTTAATAGTCATCAAACGTCATAATATATATAGCAGTTCATGACATCCAGTCTTACAAATTTCAATATTCCGCCATCTCTCTCCCCACATCCACCACTGCTGGCGGCTCACCTCCAACTGCGCAACGCTACGCGCTGTTCGCATCCAGCTGCCCAATACTACAATGGCAGACAACAATGCAAACTAGCCACAGACTGCACACAGCACAGCCAGTGATTTTCATACAGAGCGCTACGTAACGTTGCCAATAAGAAAACATAAACAGCCTACTTACAACATGAACCGCTGGCTGTGAAGACAACGAGCTGTAGGCCAGGGTAGAGAATTGGTGGAAAGCACTGGCGGTTGCCTTCTATAACGAGGGTATTGGAAAGTTCGTACAACGCTACGACAAACGTCTAAGTCGGATTGGCGACTACGGATATAAGCAGCTGGAAGTTGTAGCTAACTGTTGCAAATAAAACAGTTTAGATTTTCACTGTGGTTTCCATTTCGTGACCTGTCATTCCTTACTTTCCCAATAGCCCTCGTATATCTAATCGCAAGTAGTAAATTTGCTAACTGTTTCAAAATACACTGTGTATCTCATAAGGTAGAACCATCTAAAACCCTACCCCACCAACCAAGGCAACACAGGAGTTGCAAAAGTTACAGACGCACCTCGAAAATCTGCTGATATAGACGCGGTGGTGGGAAATTCAGTGGACTACACATAATTTTTATTTGCAAAGTTTATCTGTAAAAAGAGACACCAAAATGCAGCAACTGCAACGATGGTCACTCTGCTACCAAAGTGAAATGCAAAGAAAGATCAGAACAGCACATCATAGCCCCCAAAACTGTAATAGTTAATTGTATTGACGAAACTATCACTCCCTGGGATCCACAACAGCAGGAATGTAATCAGACGGAAGACTTTCTGCGCGCTTTCACAAGAGCTCTTCCCGGCATTATACTATAAAGTATGACAGTTATAACGGAAAGAATAAAACCAATTTCTAAAAACTTCGTGCGACGTTATTTGAAGATCATGCACTTCTTGAATAACATCCAGGTCTATGTCTGCAAGCCGACAGATAAAGAGGCCTAAGCCTAATCCTACACGGGACATCAAGAAACAAGACTTAATATTTTCGGTCACTGCCACTTCGTGTTTTATCAACGCTAAGGATTTCTGCACGAAAAAAGAAATTCTTTGAAGACCTAATAAGAGGAAAAGTCATTGCCGCTATACAGGGTGCGGTGCGTAAATCCGGACAAATGAAACATTTTTTATAAGCAAATTTATTAAAACAAAGTATAAATGAAAACGAAAATCCTTTTACATAAAAGTAGTAACGTTACTCGAGTAAGAGGAACATTACTCGGTGTATCCCCCTTCAGCCACAATAAACACCTCCAATCTCGTCCTGAACCGATTGCACACACTCTTCAAAACTGGGCCGTTCATACTCACGAATGCCGTTTCTGTAACGGCATGTAGGGATGTGACATCAGAGTGCTTCGTCTTTTTGGTAACTCTTTCGACTACGCTCCGAACACAGTAGCCGATGGAATTCAAATATGTGCTTTTCGGGGGCCGGCACTCCTTTGACCGGAAAATGTCAACGTTTTCCGAGAGCCAGTTTTGGACTAAATGGCCCGTATCAGGTATTCCTGTGCCATGCGACGCGTTATTTGCTCACTGACATTCAATATTGACGCCAATGTCCTCTGCAATTGCCCCGGGTCCTCCGAAATCAGTGCCTAAGCCTTTTCGATGACTGCCTCAATTCGTGACACGAGTTTCCTCGAATGAGGTTTCCTCAAATGAGGTTTTCTCGCCATGTCAGATGAAGCTTCCCCAGACTTCTCTGAAGCGTTGTACTTGGCCACAACATCGCAAACAATTGATCTCGATTACACGAGGAATCGGACTATTTCGGTGGGTGAAAGTCCAGAGCGAAGATTCGATAATCGCTGTTCTTTGGTTGTACTTCGCACTTGCCTGTAATATCTCGGACATTTTGTGATTCTGACTGTTAACTAGGTGCCTATGGACTTTCAAGAACGCCAATCGTGACCTCCGGCGGAGCTACGGTATGGCGAGAAATTCCAACAGAAATTTGTCCGGATTTAAGCGCCACACCCTGTAAGCACTATAGGCATCACATGCACAGGTAGGGAAATCAAATTCCGCAACTACATCTGTCACCGACTTGACCAACCCAAGTAGGCCGTAGCAGATTCTGAAATGAAGTTGTTGCCTTCTTTCGAATCAAAACACACAGCTGCAGTACGACTCAGCCTGCAAGAAAATCTAAATAGCCATGAAGCCACTGCATTAAATATCACAGTAGGACGTAAAGGACATAACAACATATTTGCCTGCAAAAGATGGACTGCCAATTGATCTCATTAACTACATGTTCTCAATTGGCCCATCTAAAACGATCGCAGACTCAGTGTAGATCCAGATTATTTGGTGCGAAAAACCAAAATCTTGAACTTCGTGTAACCATTTTGAATCTCGTCCGACTCAGTAATGACTCGTCGACTTTTACGAATGACTAAATCACATGTATTCCAGATCAGATAACGTGTCACCGCAAGTACACTGAGGCGATATTGGAATTGGGTGCAGCAAATCTACTGAGAAACTGGCAGTTCTTATAGGGACTGCAACTGAAAACAACGAAAAAATTGAAAAAAGGAAACTAAAATGGTGATAGATTCACGAAATCTGACCATCAGAAGATCAGAGTATTCACGCGCAAAACCGAAAGTAACAACTACTGCAAACACACATGAACTAACATATTATAACTAATAAACAGAACAAGGAATAAAATCTGCCGTGGAAGGCAGAAAATAACGTAAAACGTATAACGAGTTACATAGCAACCAAAATTGAAGAGAAAAGAAATGTCTACAGAGAATTACAGCATCAACCAAACGGACACGCTAAAATAATTGGAACACACTCGATGACCTTACAAGAAGAAAAACTCACCAACTTGGAGCTAACAGATGGGCGAGGGAAGCACAAGAAGTAGACCCTCACAGTTACGATTGTTTCTATTAAATTCAGTTAAGCCATACGACACATCATAAGTGCAGACCCGTAGTTGAAAAGTATTATTACTGACGACCTCGAGAAAGTTCCGCTAAGTGCTAGACAAAAGACAAAATTCATTTTCATTGATAACATCAACAGTCTGCCAAACGTACAAAGAAATGATACCTCAGACTCCGTGCAGAACCGCTTCGTAAAATTAAGGGACCTGAGAAGGTTTCTGTTATACTGAAGCGGAGGGACACAGCCCAGAGAAGACAAAGTGCCCTCACCGCATGACAACCCAAACACATTAAAACCATTTATCAGTCCGATCTTAAAACTAAAAACAGTTTCTCTTCGATGGAAGTGAGCTAAAATCAGCTGATAAACCAAATAACAATCCCAACTCAGACAGATGGATTATATTGCTCACATGACTAACTTTCGAAACACTTATGTTTGACAGGTTACCAAAATTCGCGGAGGAAGGCAATATGACGTCACAAGAACAAAGTGGATTCAGCGGCAACCACAGTACAGCCAACCCAGTCCTAGGCTCAACCAGCAAAGCCGGCCGAAGTGGCCGAGCGGTTCTAGGCGCTACAGTCTGAAAGCGTGCGACCGCTACGGTCGCAGGTTCGGATCCTGCCTCGGGCATGGATGTGTGTGATGTCCTTAGGTTAGTTATGTTTAAGAAGTTCTAAGTTCTAGGGGACTGACGACTCATAGTACTCAGAGCCATTTGAACCTTTTTTTTTTTTTCAACCAGCTAAGCGACAGAGGCTCAGCGCGACACGACAGATGCAAGGGCAGAACTCCTCTTGGGCAGTGAACGCGCGTTCATCAAGGAGTGGATCGCTGGGCTGCCCTTTAAAATATTACATTTAAGCGTCCCATGCCAATTTCTATAGTTAGGAAGAAGCCATGATGAGGACAGGAAAGTGTAAGTCCAACTGTCGAAAAGTTTTGCTGTGGCCGCAGGGGTACCACACGTAAGTCTCACCTCCACTATTAGCCCCAGTCTACACAGCTGACATCTCTAAACTCCGTTGGTGGTATGAAGGAATAATCTTATACACAGTTGGTACGTCCGCAGCTAGTGGTCGTGCGGTATCGTTCTCGCTTCCCACGCCCGGATTCCCGGGTTCGATTCCCGGCGGGGTCAGGGATTTTCTCTGCCTCGTGATGACTGGGTGTTGTGTACTGTCCTTAGGTTAGTTAGGTTTAAGTAGTTCTAAGTTCTATAGGACTGATGGCCATAGATGTTAAGTCCTATAGTGCTCAGAGCCGTTTGAACAGCTTGTACGGCATAACTGGAGTCATGGTCCAGCATGCGGCGGAACTGACGAGCGGGTGAAGTTGCCAGTTAAACTCAGACGTGTGGTGTATAACGCTGTATACAGCAGATTGAGATGAACCTGCCGTGTGCCGAATTATGTGGTATTTCTTTCTTCACTATTCACGTGTTCGACTCCTTTTCAATTACTGGCCTTGGATTATACTTGTGGCTTTAGACTTTACATTCGTCATCCTGTCCGCCCAAGTTAGCTGAGTGGTCAGCGCCACAGAATGTGAATCCCAAGAGCCCAGGTTCGATTCCCGGATGGGTTAGAGGTTTTCTCCGGTCAGGGACTGGGTGTTGTGTTGTCCTAATCATCTTAATTTCATCCCCATCGACGCGCAAGTCGCCGGTGGCGTCAAATCGGGACTTCCAACCGGCTCACGATCTACCAGACGGGCGGCCCTAGTGAGACGACATTTGTTTTACTTGTCATACTTTAAACGCATCCTCAGGTGGCATTTTCTCTGCCACCATTATCGGACACTTCATTAATATACTTTCTTCTGTCGCATTTAGCACACTCGTTACAAATTTCTTACCATTTCTTTCTGTGTCTCGTACACAGGCCCCTGGTCTTATTTCTTGCTTAGGACTGATCGTTCCCGACACGTTCCTTATGTCTAACTGGTACGTGCCCTTAGCGCTAGGATTTCACCCGGAACAAGTCCCGCCCATTCACCCCCCTCCACACCTATCCATAGTGTAAGGCCCTCCCCTAAACGGCCGCCAGTTCCGCAAACTGCTGTGGAAGTACCTGGCACAGCTGAGGCCAATTGTGCAACAAAGTTGTTATCGTCGCAGTCCAACACGTGTTATACTGTGATGAAATTCAGTAACGATAATAAATTTAAGCTTTTCCGGATAGTAATGTAATATGAATCTGCATTATTAAAGAAATAAAAATATTTATAGAGAATTGAAAGCATCGCCAGCAATAGAAAACAAAAAAATTACGTGATTTTATTTAAGGGCAATAAGGAGAAATTTTCATTAACTAATGCACTTACTATAATACGTTTATTTGAAGGAAACAGCAGAGCAAACATACAATGCGAAAACAATGGTCTTGAATCTGTCATGTCGGCAGTAAAGCCACGGATGCACTCGAATAACTCTGTTGTCTGAAATCACTGTTATATAGAAATTAGTGAAGGTTGTTTTGTTTATATAGGCCCTCATAGTAGCTCACGAAAATTAAAGAATATAAGAATGTCATAAAGTTGAAATGCCTAATGAAATCAGTAAGATATTTGCATGTATGACATATTTCGTTAGTATTTGCATGGGTAATGGGTGAATTTTAACTTGTAAATTCTTCCAATACCATACCTGCGCATTATAAACGACGTTACAAAGAATTGTAGCTGTTTCTGTGTGATTAGTGACCTATATGCTGTTGCAAACGTCTCAGGAAAATAATGTGTCGTTATTCTTTGTCCTTTCGTAAACGTCATTCAAACCATTTAAAAATAATAATAATGTGATGTTTATGTTTGTCACAGAGCAGTTATGGAGGAAATATATGCTGCGTTGTTTCATGGCTGTAAAACGCCTTCATGCTGTGCTAGTTCTTCTTTCACCCCTAAAATTTTTCAGCAAAACTATTCAGTGAATAGCACGCGAAATCAGCTTGGATCGATCTAGCAACAACAAAGTAATTTTGATGCCCTCTGGAAGTATAGTGAACATTCGTGCTTGCTTCACATATACTGTCTGAGTTCTGAAACTTAAGTGTCAAGTATACCGTGGTTCCTCTTTCTCCAAACAAATTATTCTTTGAGGGTAGGTTTATGCTGTTTTAGCTTAGGGTGCTTTTCCTCACATAGAAGTATGTTTCTTCATAGGCTATTCATCTGGATACTGAGTTCTCGTATTGAAAGAATTCAGTGCTACATTGTTTTCTGTTATGTTTGCTGTGGAAGTACCTGGCACAGCTGAGGCCAATTGTGCACGTTTTTTGTAATGTGTCTTTTAACTACCTGGGGAAATTTAAGACCTAGCAAAATATTAATGTAACATTCACCTCAAGTGCTGCCGAACGCGGTAAGCCACGTGGGTCAACTGAAACGATGCCCAGGCGCCGAACAAAGACCGGGAAAACCGGGGGTGAGTGGGCGGGACTTGTTCCGGGTGAAATCCTAGCGCTAACGATTCCTCTACCTGGTGCGTTGACCCCCGGTCTTACTTCTAGCTTAGGAACGATCGCTCCCGATGCATTACTTATGTTTATCTGCAGTCTGAAAATTCTTTCCTCTCTGGGACCTGTGTCCAGTATCTGACATGTCCTTATCTCCCTCCCGCACTGCCATTCCCTTGCTTTTGCGCGGCTCCAGGCACGACCGAATTAGTACTCTGTTTCGCAGCTTCTACTGGCATCTTCTACTTTTCTGTCTTTCGCCTCCGAACGCAACCGAACCTAAGTCTCGCTGTCTCGCGTCTCCTACCGCCATCGAATCTGCTTCTACCGCGTTCAATACAACTCGTCACCGTTTCGCGGTTCCAACTCCACACGAACAAACACATTGTTGCCTTGTGACTTTACCAGTTCACATCGCTTCTCCGCGGCTCCTGCCGTCATTGAACCGGCTGCGCCAGTGTTCGAGCAAACTTCCCATTTCGCAGCTCCTACCGCCCTACTGACACAACACATTTCTGTCTCACAACCCCTACAGCACTTTCGCTAACGTAACTGTTTCCCAGGTTCTCTGCCCCTCTACCATTAACATCTTTGCCACAAAATTCTCCCCCTGGGAGCTGACGCTCCCATGCTTCCAGCACCTTGATTCGCTTTCCACGAATCCATACACTTCTTGCACCACAATATATCACAACATTATGTCTAATTAGGAAACCTCTTCCTAACAGATCCCCGAACGGCAAGTCTACCTCTGCCGCAATAATATGAATTTTTTGTCTCATCTCTTGTGACCTGTAACTCGATATCTACAGCACCTTCTGTGTTAGGAACAGTATTAGCGATCTCTCTGATCCAAATACTTTCGCCTGGATCACACATTCCAGTATTCCATCAACTTTTCCTTTTACGTAAACTTGTTCGGGCACCACTACCTCTCAAAAGCCACACTGGAAATCGTTTCGTCGTTTTACACATTTGACCAGCCAACAGTAAATATTTTGCCTGGACACGCATAATGCGACCACCTGTTTTTATTTTTCAGGCGTTTCACTCATTGTTTTCGTCGCCCATGCTTATTCATTACATTGCCTTGTGTAGTGGCCTTCGGGATTACAGTTATAACATATTATGTCACTTGATTCTGCAGATGGTGCATTGTGGGCAAATATCTTACAGTGTCTGATTCTCTAAAGTGCCATTTAAATTCCCAGTTTAATTTTGCCAGTCTTTCCTCACTATTCCTTTCCAATTTTGTTAGCCTATCTGCTTTTCCCTTTTCCTCGTTGTGTATTCTATCTGATTCTGTTTCAAATAATCGTACCCACCTATGTGTATGAGTCTTCTGCCATATGCACAGGCTTATCACAAGTATAACATTTTAGGCTTTTAGGTCTGTCTGTCCTCAGAACTCCAACTACATTTCTGTCCATCTGTTTCATCAGTGCAATGCTCATTCCTCCGTAGAGGCGATATCAGTGGCTTCAGAGATTGTTACTCTCCCAAGTAGCTTGTACGAACATATTTCAGAATCGCAGTAATACATCCAGCAACGTCAGCTTCAGTCATTACAGTCTTCATGTCTTCCCTAAAATGTTGCTGCAAGCCTTTAATGTGTGAATCCATCTGTGCAATGCTTTCGCTGCATTCTTGTCTATTTTCAAACATCTTTCAAGTGTAGTAATCCAACGTCCATTTACAAGCATAACTTTTCTCTTAAACAACACATACTGCAGGCCAGGTAGTTGTCAAGTCCTTCATTAACAAATTATTTCTGGTAGCTACAATTATTTGTAACTTAACAAACTTAAACAGAATGTCATTCTCATCTGGGGGTACTATTTAAAAACTCATTCGGTTGTACTTTGTTGCCGCGCGGGATTAGCCGAGCGGTCTAAGGCGCTGCAGTCATGGACTGTGCGGCTGGTCCCAGCGCAGGTTCGAGTCCTCCCTCGGGCATGGGTGTGTGTGTTTGTCCTTAGGATAGTTTAGGTTAAGTAGTGTGTAAGGTTAGGGACTGATGACCTTAGCAGTTAAGTCCCATCAGATTTCCCACACATTTGAACATTTTTTGTACTTTGTTTCTGTCAAATAGTTGTGGTGGTAACGTTAACGCATCGCTTAAACTAATGTACTGCCCGATTTGAGACAAGTGCGCAACATTACTATCAGTTGTTTCTACCTGCTCATTTGACAGCATGCTGTACCAGCAAGTTTTCTCATGTCATCTGAGTGTCTCTGCTGTCTGCGCTGCCATCTGTGTCGCCTCTCAGCCACTGCCACTCCTCACTGCCAATCAGTCCAGGCAGCCATGAGCCTTCTATTACGCTGTCTGTTTCCCTGTAACCAGAGCACCCCTCTGGCATGTCCGTGGATAGATGTCACAGCCTCCCTCTGGATTGGTGTGCTCTGCGCCTCGCTGCCGACTTGTCTCCAGAACAGTCGTCCCCACGCCGTGGTGGACATTCCCAGGTCGTCAGAATCGTATTCATCTTTCTTCTCTCTTCGCCTCAAGACACCTACCACCATACGTTTCAGTCATAACTTACAAATCTGTCAGTCCTCTCCTGAGTTTGCGCGTAGTTAAAAACAAAATACATATTTGTTTTAACTATATAATATATATATTTGTTAATAATTCGAAAAAACTCCATCTTCCAAGATTTCTGTATTTAGTACAGAGCAAATAAACCCAAAGGTTACTCAAATTTAAAATAAAACAGGACCCCCTTTTTTTATTAATAACTATTATGTCAATGATTTGAATCATAAAATTATAAAAGAATTCTGAAAAATAAGGAAAACTAAAAATTAAAAAATATTCAGAACTTGCTTGGCAATAATTAATTAATCTTATTGAAAATAATATAGATAATACTAAGAATAAGAGGAATTGGAGAATAAAACTTTAAATGACTTCAAAATATTAGCAAATCTATAAACTTAAGAGGGTATTATAAACAAGAATTTATTAATTTTATTGAAAATATTAAAGACAGTATTACTACTAATAATAAAGAACTGGCGAATAACATTTTAAAATCTTCTAGAATTTACTACATCAAAAAATTTGAAAAGGATTCTAAACTTAGAAAACTACCATTAACTAACCTTTTTAAAAATAATAAGAATAATATCAGTAATAAGGATAGTGGAATAGAGGATAAAATATTAAAAGAACATCAATTTATCTCCAAAACAAAAAAATTTAAAGGATAGTCTACACAAACTAAATAAGAGTTACTCACTCTTCCTGAAATATTTTAAAATAAGAACTCGAATAATAATGCTAATATTAATAACAACAATGAAATGAGTTTCCCAAAGATTGCAATAGATAACTAGAAGAAACGAAATAGGAAGACTAGCAGAAAATTTTTTCTGTTTATAACTTTATAAACCATTGTGACAGAGGATCAAAAACAACTACAAGAGAATGGACAAAATACAGCTACGAAATCTAGAATGATAATTGACAATATTACTTATATGGATAATATTGCAGAACCTCAACTTTTTAATGAAACTGGAACTACAATAAATAAATTTTAAAATATTTTGGTAGAAAAGTGTTCGATTTAAGTTAATATGAGATTTCATTGCAATTTTAAGAGACATGACAGATCACAACCATTTAGTTTTAAAATAAAAAAGAAGTCTTATTGGAAGACTATTACCAAAGATAACAAGAAAAAGTAACTGTTATGTAAGAAATGCGTAGAAGACAATAGGGTTGTCTTTTATATTCTGTAAATAGTATATATTTAAATTTTAATAGTCACAATCAAACTTTGTGTTCTTCATGTATCGATTTACCCAAAAGTAATCAAAGTTAAATAAATTGCCAATTTAACAAGTAACAGTCAAAAATGTTTTCTATATTCTATTAAATGTGCTTTAAATCAAGCAGACAGAGATACAGAAATAGTTAACACATATGAACATATTGGTCTAGAAGTAGAAGATGATCTTGAAAGAGAAAAAAATTATTTTCCTGTGAAATTAACTGACACTAAAAAATGGAAAAGAAGTTATACATATTTAACTAAAAGTTTATGCATAAGAGAAAACTTGAAATATATCCTCTTTACCATCGAAACACAATCAAGAAAAATATGTTAATCTTCAGTTAATGAAAAGTCGAAAAATTTTATTATTGTAGGATAAAGGTCCTGTCTACATTATTTAGTAAACATATAACTAAACAAAATAGGAAAATACATCTTTGTGACAGATCTTTAGGAACTTTTTCTTGTCAAGAAAAGTTAGACAACCATGAAAACGATTATAACCAGCAACAAGGAAAAATAGAAATGTCTAAAGAAAAACACTAAATTAGATTTAAAAATTATAAAAATTCGTTAAGCATACCTTTTATTAATTATGGCAGTTTCGAATGATAGTTAAGAAAATATTGGTACTTGTGAAGAAAATCTAATATTAACAAACATCAAAAACCTTTATGAATTTCTTTTTATTATATAAAATATTCTAATGGAGATGATAAACCATACATGGAATATGTCGATAGCCATATACCACAAACATTAGTAGGAATGTTAAAATAAGAACCTACAAAAATTAGAGTATTACATGATCGTAATGTAAAAATAATAGTAAGTAAAGAAGGAAAAAGAATTTAAACATTCTGAGAAATATTTTATTTGTGAACACAAATAGACTGTAATAGTAAAAAAGGGATTATTGTCATTTAACGTGAAAATTTCTATAGGCTGCCCACAAAGTTTGTAATATTAATTATCAAAATTGTTGTATTCTAAAAGTTTATAATTATAAGTTAAAACTTGTCATGTTCACTTGTGTATTACAGAGTTACGTATGGATACTAAGGACATTGACACTCTTCTGAGTAATGAATAAAAACTTATTTCATTGATTTAAGTGATTCAAGATCGATTAGCTGCAAAATTTTTAGATACTTTTATATTTATTGCACCTAGAGTTGACAACATTATCATCAAATCTTAAAAGAGAGCAAGTTACAAGTACATAAAAATATTTCAAAGATGAAACATTAGAGTTAATCATTAAAAAAGGCATTTATCCATACATGTATTTAAATTCTGAAGGAAAATTTAGAGAAACAAAACTACCAAAAAGTAAGAACACTTTTACTCAAGACTTAATAAATCAAATATTTTTGATAAAAATTATCATGGAGAATTAGTTTGGGTACAATTTAGAAGAATATACAACAATATATAATGTAGCAGATATTGTAATATGAGTCAATATTAATCAAAATTTTCACTGAGTTATATTAAATCTTACTAACTCGATCCTTCTTGGTATTTACCGCACCAGATTTATAGTGGGATGCTATATTAAAAATTAATAAAATGGAGCTAGATTTATTAATCCATTCTGGTATGATTTTAATGCTAGAAAAAGCAATTCAAGTATTAAATGGTATATGAAAGATATTAAATGAACAGAAAATCTTAATGCAGGAAAAGAGTAGCATTATTTAGCAAATTTAGACACTAATAAATTTTATGGTTAGGCTATGTATAAATTTTGACCATTTGAAGTTTTGATAGGTTTGTCCAAAATGTTTTTATTCTAAAAAAATACTCAGAGTGCAAACCGATTTTAATGATGTACATATTTTCTAAATTGATTTAGAACTTTAAAAACTTATATGATTAACATACAGACATACTTTTGGTGATGGAAGGACGTAAATTAATAACAACATTAAATAATAAAGGGAATATGTTTTATACTGTAGAAGTGGTGTCTAAATCTTTGATAAACATTAACAACAACCTGTAAAATATTAAGTTTTGAACGCTTAGATACCACTTAAAAATATATTGATTGAACACAAATTTGAGAAACAGGTGACTATGATTTTGAAAAAGGTTTTTTATAAATGAATGAATAACGCTGATTTGGTAAGATGATGGAAGATATTACAAATACACAAAACAATTAAAATATTTCAACAGCCTGAGAAAATATGCAATCTGTTGCAAAATCAAATTACGTACATACAGTAATATTTTCAGAAAAATTAGTACCAGTCCCAAAACTAGAATAAAAATGTACGATTTTCAATATAATGTAATAAAAACAAACTATGGAGAAAATACCTATTTGTATATTATGATACTGAATAATTGACATATGATCTAAGATACAACAGGAGATTGATGATAAATGAACTTGATACAAGTGCGTATCCAAACAGTAAAGCTACGGATTGCCACAACTGAACAAAAAAGTCTTAGGAGAAATGAAAGATGGGAATCACAGTAGAATGATGTTACAATGCATTAGTTTAAAATCGAGAATACATTGTTATAGAGTAGAAGATATATGAAATCTAAGGGGCTTAAAAGATCTGAAGTAAAATACGAAATTACTTTTTCTGTTTATACAAATGTTAGAAAGAAAAAGAATGGCAATATAAAAAATGAATTTAATTGGAAATAATAAACACGAATTATATAGTGTTAAATGCAATAAAAAATGTTTAACTGCCAGCAACGATAAAAGATTTATGTTACAAAATGGAATCGATAATGTATCACATGGACTTTATAGAACAAAACAATAAACAACAAAAATTAACAATTAATTCTAACTAGTTTATAACATTTTTTTCGTCAATAGGTAATTATTGATGGTTTTTCATGTTTATTCTTGTAACAAATTTTCCACAAACACAAATTTTTTTTATAATATTTCTGTTCTGATTTTTAATAATGATCTTTGGTGGACTCTTGGCAATGCTTATTGGTACAATTTAAACATTTTCTTCCCTTTTTTTTGAAAGGCTGTATCACATTTATGTGCAGATTCAGAACAACAATTTACCTCTTAATTTACTAATTTCAAAAATATGTGTTGTAGACTGCATTTTTAATATAACATTTTGTATTTTCTAAATAATTTCTTATATTCACTTTGTTTCTTTTGTGTACATTGAATACAACCCATTTTTGAGGACAAATTGTTTTTGTTATATTTATTTCTGTACTGATTTTTTTCTCTTGTTTGCACTAGGACAAACCTAATTAATTGGACTTTAAATTGATATAAGAAAATGGTAAACAAACAAAAAAATTAACACTTATATTAAAAAAATTTCCGATAAATGAACTGATACATAGACCTAGTTAATATCAATCTTAAATATCAGAATTATTGATGAAAAATGGTCACTGTTTTATGTAAATCAAGTTGCTTATCTTTTAGGGTATGCTTATCCTAAGGATGCAATCAAAGACTGTGTAGATAATGTAGAAACATTTAGCACATAATATATATATCCTTCCCCCCCCCCCCATGAACCATGGACCTTGCCATTGGCACAGAGGCTTGCGTGCCTCAGCGATAGAAATAGCAGTACTGTAGGTGCTATAACAATGGAAGGGTATCTGTTGAGAGGCCAGACAAACATGTGGTTCCTGAAGAGGGGCAGCAGCCTTTTCAGTAGTTGCAAGGGCAGCAGTCAGGATGATTGACTGATCTGGCCTTGTAACACTAACCAAACGGCCTTGTTGTGCTGGTACTGTGAACGGCTGAAAGCAAGGGGAAACTACAGCTGTAATTTTTTCCGAGGGCATGCAGCTTTACTGTATGGTTAAATGATGATGGCGTCCTCTTGGGTAAAATATTCCAGAGGTAAAATAGTCCCACATTCGGATCTCCCAGCGGGGACTACTCAAGAGGACGTCATTATCAGGAGAAAGAAAATTGTCATTCTACAGATCGGAGTGTGGAATGTCAGATCCCTTAATCGGGCAGGTGGGTTAGAAAATTTAAAAAGGGAAATGGATAGGTTAAAGTTAGATATAGTGGGAATTAGTGAAGTTCGGTGGCAGGAGGAACAAGACTTCTGGTCAGGTGACTACAGGGTTATAAACACAAAATCAAATAGGGGTAATGCAGGAGTAGGTTTATAACTGAGTAGGAAAATAGGAATGTGGGTGAGCTACTACAAACAGCATAGTGAACACAGTATTGTGGCCAAGATAGATACGAAGCCCACATCTACTACAGTAGTACAAGTTTATATGCCAACTAGCTCTGCAGATGACGAAGAAATTGAAGAAATGTATGATGAAATAAAAGAAATTATTCAGATAGTGAAGGGTGACGAAAATTTAATAGTCATGGGTGACTGCATTCGGTAGTAGGAAAAGGGATAGAAGGAAACGTAGTAGGTGAATATGGATTGGGACTATAAATGAAATAGGAAGCTGCCTAGTAGAATTTTGCAGAGAGCACTACTGAATCATAGCTGACACTTGGTTCAAGAATCATAAAAGAAGGCAGCATACATGGAAGGAGCTTGGAGATACTAAAAGGTATCTGGTAGATTATATAATGGTAAGACAGAGATTTAGGAACCAGGTTTTAAATTGTAAGACATTTCCAGGTGCAGATGTGGACTCTGACCACAATCTATTGGTTATGACCTGCAGATTGAAACTGAAGAAACTGCAAAAAGGTGGGAATTTAAGCAGATGGGACCTGGATAAACGGAAAGAACCAGAGGTTGTACAGAGTTTCATGGAGAGCAAAAGAGAACAATTGACTAGAATGGGGGAAAGAAACACAGTAGAAGAAGAATTGGTAGCTTTGGTGGATGAAGTAGTGAAGGCAGCAGAGGATCAAGTAGGTAAAAAGACGAGGGATAGTAGAAATCCTTGGGTAACCGAAGATATATTGAATTTAATTGATGAAAGGAGAAAATATGAAAATACAGTAAATGAAGCAGGTAAAAAGCAATACAAACGCCTCAAATATAAGATCGACAGGAAGTGCAAAGTGGCTAAGCAGGGATGGCTAGAGGACAAATGTATGTATATAGAGGCTTATCTCACGAGGGGTAAGATAGATACTGCCTACAGGAAGATTAAAGAGACCTCTGGAGATAAGAGAAACGCTTGCATTAACATCAAGAGTTCAGTGGGAACCCAGTTCTAAGCAAAGAAGGGAAAGCAGATAGGTGGAAGGAGTATATGGAAGGTCTATACAAGGGTGATGTACTTGAGGAAATGGAAGAGGATGTAGATGAAGCTGAAATGGGAGATACGACACTGTGTGAAGAGTTTGACAGAGCACTGAAAGACCTGAGTCGAAACAAGGCCCCCGGAGTAGACAACATTCCATTGGAACTATTGACGGCCTTGGGAGAGCCAGTCCTGACAAAACTCTACCATCTGGTGAGCAAGATGTATGAAAGTGGCGAAATACCCTCAGACTTCAAGAAGAATATAATAATTCCAATCCCAAAGAAAGCAGGTGTTGACAGATGTGAAAATTACCGAATAATCAGTTTAATAACTCACAGCTGCAAAATACTAACACGAATTCTTTACAGAAGAATGGGAAAACTAATAGAAGCCGACCTCGGGGAAGATCACTTTGGATTCCGTAGAAATGTTGGAACACGTGAGGCAATACTGACCCTACGACTCATCTTAGAAGCTAGATTAAGGAAGGGCAAACCTACGTTTCTAGCATTTGTAGAATTAGAGAAAGCTTTTGACAATGTTGACTGGAATACTCTCTTTCAAATTCTAAGGGGGCAGGGGTAAAATACAGGGAGCGAAAGCTATTTACAATTTGTACAGAAACCAGATGACAGTTATAAGAATCGAGGGGCATGAAAGGGAAGCAGTGGTTGGGAAAGGAGTGAGACAGAGCTGCAGTCTATCCCCGATGTTATTCATTCTGTATATTGAGCAAGCACTAAAGGCAACTAAAGAAAAATTCAGAGTAGGTATTAAAATCCATGGATAAGAAATAAAGACTTTGCGGTTCGCCGATGACATTGTTATTCTGTCAGAGACAGCAAAGGACCTGGAAGAGCAGCTGAACGGAATGGATAATGCCTTGAAAGGCGGATATAAGATGAACATCAACAAAAGCAAATCGAGAGTAATGGAATGTAGTCGAATTAAGTCAGGTGATGCTGAGGGAATTAGATTAGGAAATGAGACACTTAAAGTAGTAAAGGAGTTCTGATATTTGGGGAGCAAAATAACTAATGATGGTCGAAGTAGAGAGGATATAAAATGTAGACTGGCAATGGCAAGGAAAGCGTTTCTAAAGAAGAGTAATTTGTTAACATCAAGTATAGGTTTAAGTGTCAGTAAGTCGTTTCTGAAAGTATTTGAATGGAGTGTAGCCATGTATGGAAGTGAAACATGGATGATAAATAGTTTGGACAAGAAGAGAAGCTTTTGAAATGTGGTGCTATAGAACAATGTTGAAGATTAGATGGGTAGATCACATAACTAACGAGGAAGTATTGAATAGGATTGAGGAGAAGAGAAGTTTGTGGCATGATAGAGTATCATGGAGAGCTGCATCAAACCAGTTTCAGGACTGAAGACCACAACAACAACAACATACATAACCTTATCAACTACAGGCTGTCATTGAAAAGGAAATATGAATTTGTAATTATTGCTCAAAAGAATAATGCATGGATTGAAGCAAAGGATGAGGCACAACATTTAGTGTTTACAAACACAAAAAAGGCGATATCACATCTAAGAGAAAAATATGAAAAAAAGTATATGGTTCTGTAGGGTAACGATTCATTACTTTTGCATTCAAAGATAAGTTTTATTAATGAAACTGGTCTTTGCCCATTAATCATGATACCAAAAATGTGATTAGCAGAAGACTTTCGAGATTGGATTTATGAAGAAGTTTTATATTCGATTTATAAACATTGTAAACATATAAAATTAAAAAGGAAGTAAATTTTTTTTTTAAATGAATTATATTTTCACAAAATTTAAGTAGAAATCTTAATAATCAAACTGATTGTTTGAATAATACTATTAATATTTCAATGGGTCCTTCAAATTTAATGAGACAAAATGTTGCTCCTCTGCTGTGAAATCCACAATTAAGGTCTAAATTTGTTCTTTTAAAATTATTTAATAATAGTTTCATTTTTAATTATTATATATTCAAATTCATGGTAATTTTTTAAAACAAACAAATATTATTAGAAATAGACATCCAAATTGTGAACTAATGTTGAGACTTAATTATTATCCTAATCTGATAAAGTTATATGAAGGAATGAAAGACAGATTGATTATTCTTAGTCACTACAGTTGTTTCATTATTTTAGAGAAATACTAACAAGAACAACAGATTGACAGTACGATTATGGTTCATAAATGAAACTGAGATCAACAAATTTTTAATAGTTAAATTTTACATAATGCACATAATGACTGTTATATAATCAGATAAACCAAACTCATTAAAACCGTCAGATTCATTCAACTCAGATTTAAAATTTTAAAATATCTCTGACCAAAATCACGCTTATTAAAGTTTATTTTCATATCAAAATATACTCCACATTTTTTAATAAAATAAATAAACACATTTAATATTATATGCCATAGCGAACCGCTTTAAATTATCCGCAACAACTTCCATTCACATATACATAAATTATATATAATTAATTTTTTTATCCACCAAACCATTGTGTGAATTTTCTAATTCTACCAATTTAACATAAGCTTTAAGCTTTACCTCATTCCTTTCTTAATAACTTCTCAACAAAATGTACATCAGGATAATATGTTTTTTATAGTCCTTGTATATAAAAATTTCGTTCTATTTCTTCTCCACCTTATGCCTTCAATTTACAAGGCACAGGATTACAATGAGTAATTTTTACAATGAATAACATTTCTGTTGACCAAATAACTTCACCACTTTTTTAAAAATTGCTGGAACTTTACTAATCCTAGCTTTACTGCCACATTTATATTTAACTTTTCATTACATACAAAGGCAGTAGGCTGTTAAGTTTTTTCACTAACTTTTATTAGCTTCATTTTTACTGTTCAATGCCAGGTATTATTGCAGTCATTGACTACATCAGTCCATTTATAATTTCCTTGAAGATCAAATCTCTTCCAAATCTTTTCTTTTAATGTTCTGCTAATTCTTTCTATAAGGGATACCTTTAATTCTGTAAAAGCAGAATAGTAATTAATGCTATATATTTTAATAATTTCTTAAAACTATTTATCATAAAATTCTTTTCCATTGCCTATTTGTAAATTCTTGGGAGTTCTCTCTCTTAATATTTTTTCAAAAGCATCAACAACATTTCTACCTGTTTTATCTGTAACTGGAATAGTCAAAGTAAATTTCGAGAAGACATGGACTGCGGTTCGTAAATATTTGTAATATTTATTATTTCGAAACTTCTCTTAATTTTCCAGACTCCATTTCTACTAGATTGGCTTGCTATAATTCATGTATATCAAAAGAAATAACATTTCCTCTTTTAATACATTCTCACATTGGTTGATGTAATTCATTAATAAATTTTTCATGGAATTTTAGACCATCATACATGGAATATTGTTGAAAAATTGACTCTCTTTAGTCTTGCATACTGTACAGAGACCTTCAATCCTCTGCCTTCCATTTTTAGTGGCTACTATTTGGGGGTGATACTCTCAGTAAATTTTCTTTAATTTGACCATTATATTTGAGTGTCAATTCATACAGAATAAAAATGTATTAAATTTTAAATTATTTCTTTACATGTAATAGTATGATTTTAATAGATTCATTTAATATTGTGGCTACAAAACTTGATTTATGTTCGAATGTTATTCATACAGTGTTACTACCACATCAAAACTTTTAATTTAATATGAAAATCAATTAAAGGCAAATTATATACATAGATTTTACCAACCACAAAAGCTTTGTTAAGAGTAAAATCATATTCGAAATGATGAATTATTTATTGACCTTCTTTAATAAATATAAATTCAACTGTTCGTTTTTCATGAATTTTTTCCCATTTCGATTTAAAATGTGACATTAAATTACTAATGCGTGCTTTATTTCATTTGTGTAAAGTAATTATTCAGTCACAAACTATGTGATGCTAATTCCTATTTGGTAATATACTTGTTGAATTGAGCTAGAATACTCATATACTCAGCCTCCATAGAAGAATCTTCTAGTTGATATTCTAAATGTTGTTTATTAACAGCCTCATAACCACTTATTGGATCTTTTATACTGCCTAACCTCCTGCCGTTAAAATTAGTATAGCCCCTGGTCATTTGAAAAATTCTGCTTCATTCTTTCTGCAATGTTGTTTTCTATTTTATGATCAAATGATTCCAAAGTCAATTATATTTTTCTAATTCTCACAAATTTATTTATAAGCCTTTAGGCTGTGACTTATTTTTAAAAATGTCCAGCTATTATTCTTCAAATATCATGAAATGTGTAATTTCTGTACCATAGCCTTAGCACAAATAAACACAAATGACCACATTCAATTTCATTAAAATTGTGTATTCATTGCCAGTCATAAAACAACTCATCTGAGCAAAGATATTTAACCATTTCTTTAGGAATATTCCCTTCAAATCTCTCAAAGATAAAGTTTCTATCATTATTCTTACAATAACATATTGAGTGAGTGCTTACATTATCTTAAATATCTAAATTTGTTATACCAGATTAACATCCTTCAGAGTAATTAGGCAATTCATTTATTATAAAAATACCACGAAAGTTTTTGATTTTTAGTTGTTCAGCAAGATTCTCTGCATTAAAGTTTGATAAAGAATTATTATATTCTTGGATTATTTTAGAGAATTTATTTACTTCACACGTGCACCTGCTGAAGCTCCTTCTCCATTACTAAAGTATGTCTTTTTTGTTCCTCTAATTTTCTATCACCTTTCTCCTTGTCTATTACTACTTTCGCATTACCAGCCCCCTGCTAATGAACCAAGACTAGCAAAATAACGTAATTCTGTCAAAAGTAACAGAAAAACTCCTCCTTCATGTTTTGTTAATCCTAAACCTTCTTTCCTTCTTATTAGATTTTCGATTATTTTTTCACAGCTTGTATATCTAATGTTATAAGTAAATTTCTACCTGTCTTCCTACCTTTCTTCCTATTTTACGTGAGATGCAAAATTTTCAGTAGTATTTAATTGGTCATTATTTAATTTTTTTGGTTTCGTCTTGCCACTCTGTAGTGACGTACAATCAATGCTGAAGTTATCCAACCACATATATAAATTTTTTTGAAGGTATTAACAGTTTGTATATTCCACAAGGAGCACAGGAAGGTCATGGCATAAAAGATACATCTTCCATTTTTTACCACAGATGCAGCCAGTCAGACTTGCCAGAAATCATCCAAAATGGTCCCTGAAAATGACAGCAACAAAAAACATGCACAAAATAAAAAATAATAAACAGACATGGCAATAAAGGAATCAAGTTAAGAATGGTGGAAAAAACCATGAGAAGTATAAAATGATCTGTTCGTAGGTCTGCTACTATTTTGAAGAAACCAGAAAGAATGAACATCATGTTACAGGATAAATGTTATAGACTGGTCGACTTTGGCAGTTGTTTCAGTACAATCCAACGATTTTGAACTTAATACCTCACAAATGTGGTGTGATCTTTAATGTCAACGCTAAGGATTCTGCAGCGACGTGTCACCACCTATGTCAACTGAAAGGTAAAATGTATGTTTGAACTATTATCATAAACTACTGACACTTCTCAAAATCAAATATTTGCTACAGTTCCACAAATTGACATTAATTTTGTGTTCAGTGTGGATCAATCTAAATTCGAATATCACATCAGCAGTAAGGGAACAAAGTTGCAGTGAGATGAGAAAGTAATTGAACTTACTGTTGACTAGTTACATAAGGGGTGCCCAAGATTTAGGCTTGCGGATTATGTCTCGGCCCGAGTGCCACAGCTCTCAGGCTCACTTCACATTTCCCCTACCACCACGCCCTACTGCCTCAGCGCAAGGAGTGGGAAGAGGGGAAAACTGGAAATGCGCCGCATTTAAATGACAGTACATCCACACTGCATGCTAACATTTCCCATTTCTCAACAACATAGATCACAAATGAAATATGTTCTCAGTATCAATTAACTATATTTGGCTCGATGAAAACATAGTATAATTTCTATCAGCTACAAACTGTCAGCATACGGACAGACACAGACAAATTCATTGAGTTTCACACTGAATTTTCCATGTAATCGTGACTTATGTAGTTTCACAATCGAATAAAAGTCATTGACACAATTACGTCGATCGAAATATTTTATCACTTTTGGGACCACAGTGTGGACACTATGAAATGTCGACGTCCTGGACAATTTTAACATAAAAAGATTTTTCGTAATGGAAATTTCCTTGTTGTCCGACCGGTCACTTCAGCACATATACAGAGACACTAATGAAATGGCAGACAGTCTCAGAAACAGCTCAAAGATAAATGTAAGTTGGCAGTATCTTCAAAAGCTTTATACAACTACCGTAATTCTTGCAAGGTCACAATGAATTCTTCAGACCTCACACTTTCCTTAACGCCTATGATCTTAGGGAACTGGATTGTCTTTGTTAGAATGTGATCGTTCTACAGCACGATTTTCTTTTTAAATACATCCCCATCAAATCAGAAAAACGTTACCTTGCAGTGTCTTACGAGGGGCAGTGTGACGTCAACTCCAATTAAAATCCGGAGTCTGCAATCCATTCTGGATGTTCAAATTTTCGTTTCTGTACACCTTTTTCCTTTATAAATTCAGTAACAACGAGATTTAAATCTAAGAATCGTTCCAGGGGTTCCCCATGCTCTACACAATGTGCTTTGCTGTAATGTGTGAAGTCTCCATAATCTTCCTTCACTTGTTCTGAAAACTGTTGCAACTGAAAATGGAATAATGAGTGTGACTTATGAAATTTTACTATTCGTACTGCGAATTTCATCAAGATCTCCACACCTGCAAATTTAGCACAAAATGCTTCTTAATGTACAAAACAAAGAATCGCATCTGTCAGTCATTGTAATTGTGTGCTCTTTCATTGTCATCTAAAGATTCAGCTTCCTTTGCATATAATGTCCTTTAGTGGCATTTAAGCAATACCTGTCTCTTATACGGACTGAGAAATCTCATCCCTCTCTTGTGTCATTTCTATTTATGTTAAAGATTGCGACGACAGGTCACTAAATTGCCTCTTTTTGTACAAGCAGCTACTTGACCTGTGAACGTTCTTCATACCAGGAACAAATATCGAAGGGTAAACAGCGCCAACATCACGATTCTGCCGAATTCATCTGAGCTGTGCTGAGCGCAAAATGCCGCAGTGCAAAGCTACATGAAATGAGACCTGTTCCGGGGGTACGTTAGAGAAGAGCCAAGCAAATGTAAATAGTATGCTGGCAGCGCTTTAGCCCGCACCGGCTAGCATGTGATGTACATGTGAAGTTTGACACACAGGTACAGGCGCTGGTCCAAACAAGTCACAGATTCAGCTTGGTCCACATACCAAGTGCAGTAGTGCAGTGTAATGTAGTGCTGTGTTGTGCAATGTTGTAGTAATGTAGTTCTAAATTATAAATTACAAAATTTGTGATCTACCAATGCTGTAGTGTAGCAGACCAGTAGTATATTCCTTCTGGATTCCAGATGAACAGATTTTTAGTCATTCTTACTATTATTATTATTATTATTATTATTTTCATGTATATATTCTATATAGATTGCTCACACCCCCTGCTGTTAAATAGCATAGTGCTTACTTATTACTGACACATTTGACATTATGTTAAAATTATCTGTCCTGTATTCGTGCCAGTTAGTGACCAACTTTCTATATCTACACCTACATACATACTCCGCAATCCACCATACGGTGCGTGGCGTAGGGTACCTCGTACCACAACTAGCACTCTCCCTGTTCCACTCACAAACAGAACGAGTGAAAAATGACTGCCTATATGCTTCTGTACGAGCCCCAATATCTCTTACCTTATCTTTGTGGTCTTTCCGCGAAATGTAAGTTGGCGGCAGTAAAATTGTACTGCAGTCAGCCTCAAATGCTGGTTCTCTAAATTTCCTCAGTAGCGATTCACGAAAAGAACGCCCCCTTTCCTCTAGAGACTCCAACCCGAGTTCCTGAAGCATTACCGTAACACTCGCGTGATGATCAAACCTACCAGTAACAAATCTAGCAGCCCACCTCTGAATTGCTTCTATGTCCTCCCTCAATCTGACCTGTTAGGGATCCCAAACGCTCGAGCAGGAGTCAAGAATAGGTCTATTAAAGTTTTATAAGCGGTCTCCTTTACAGATGAACGACATCTTCCCAAAATTCTACCAATGAACCGAAGATGACTATCCACCTTCCCCACAACTGCCATTACATGCTTGTCCCACTTCATATCGCTCTGAAATGTTACGCCCAAATATTTAATCGACAAGCCTGTGTCAAGCGGTACACTACCAATGGAGTATTCAAACATTACAGGATTCTTTTTCCTATTCATCTGCATTAATTTACATTTATCTATATTTAGAGTTAGCTGACATTGACATCTTCAACTTTTGTGGTCCTGTCCTCCTCAGTTGCGCGTAATACTACGGCGTATCGATAATTTTCACTTATGGACCGTCTGACAGCAACTGAATAAAACACAATTTTAGTGCCATACGCGTTTCGCCTTTATTTTCTGCAAGGCATCATCAGTGGCCTGGAATATGTACATATGTTAGCTATTTTATTTACATTTTTGTCACTGTGCCTATCAGTACATAGAAAATCTCATAGTAGAAACCGAACACATCCTTACACGTGAAGAACAACAAAACAATTGTGAAATAAACATAGGACTGACAAGAGAACTAGTAAAAGAAGAAATAAAAGGCATAATAAAACAAACACAGCAGACACACAATAAGAACAACCAAACAGAAGCAGCTACTATGACAAGGTTAAAACAAAAGTTAACAAACAACAACAGACAAACAACAGCAGACAAGGGAAATGTAACAGTACTCATGGATAAAGAGCAATACATCACAAAAACCAAGGAATACTTAAACACCAACGCAATACAAAAACTGAAGTCAGATCCAACTACACGATTCCAGGCAAGTGTGAAACGAACACTGAAAAACATTGAACACACACTCACAGACAAACAGAAATACTACTTAACACAGAAAAACCCACAAGCACCAACACTCCACAGTCAACCGAAAGTACATAAAGATGGAATGCCAATGAGACCTGTAATCAACTTCAAGAAAGCCCCAACATACCGCATAGCCAAACACCTCCAAAAGTTAGTTACAAAACACTATAAAGTAGAAAACAACAGAACAGTGATAAACACAGGAACCTAATAGAAAATATACAGAACATACAGGTACCACACACAGCATCACTGATTTCATTCGATATAGAAAATATGTATACCTCCATCCCTATCACAGAAACAATAGAAATCATAGAACAAAATCTCTCATCCCACAGCAACCTCACCACAGACGCAATAAAAGAAATAACAGACATGCTCAGACTGACAACGGAACAAAACTACTTTCAATTTGAGGAAGAATATTATCTACAAACTGATGGACTGCCCATGGGATCCCCAATATCAGGAACACTAGCAAACATTTTCATCAGTAACCTTTAAAATCAGATATTTGATAAGATAACCACAAATGAAAGTTTCAAAATCATATATTGATACAGATACTATAACACTCCCCATCTGCTAACTACTGTACCATAACCTCAATGCCAGAAGCAGGTTGTAACATAAAACAATTTTGTAAAAGTAACTATGGCACAAAGCAACAGAGCAGTGTTACCCTCTGAGAGGAATTTTGTTAAGTTGACCGTATTGTTCCTAATGGAAGTGGCTTATCGGAAATGAAAGTCAGAATTACGTTAATATAGGAATAGTGACAAACTAAATTTTACCTAGCTATACTGTTTATAGAATAAGGGAAACGGTCGCCAGCCTAATTAGGCAAGAGAAAGATTAACATTCTCGTTTATGAAAGTAGGTATAAGTAACTATAATGGACAACACAACAGACACAACCTAGACTTAGCAACACGCGAGTGCAATGAACTCGTAACACACATATGTTTTAAGATTGAAGCTAACAGTTAGAGCAGCAGGAACTATTTTCAAAATTATAACAGGTACAGAAAAACACTATCACTTTCAGGGTTTACACAAACTGAGTGGTCTTTATACTGTTAATATGCACACAAGAGAGACAAACACTTGGCATACATGATAATGTAACGTTTCACAACTGCAGCTTTCTCACTTTTACTACAACGAAACACAATGTTGACAAAATTGCAAGGAATTGACTCTCCTTTTTAGAATTTACTACAGACAACAACGTGATCATTTACTTTATAAGACTCAGCCTAAAGTTTGAAGTTGGTAACAGCACTTTAAATAACAGTTTCAATAGGAAAATTATTATTGGACAAATAACATTTGCTTTAACTCACTCTGTTACCACATTAGCTTTAACTATCTTTCAAATAAGTTCAAGAGGCATTATTTAACAAAGCTCTAGGCTTCAACGTACTTTGAGTAAGGACACT
This sequence comes from Schistocerca piceifrons, assembly GCF_021461385.2. Classification (NCBI taxonomy): domain Eukaryota; kingdom Metazoa; phylum Arthropoda; class Insecta; order Orthoptera; family Acrididae; genus Schistocerca; species Schistocerca piceifrons. The sequence goes on from NC_060139.1 coordinate 892,147,340, forward strand.
CGGTAATCACTTTACTTCAAACGGAGAGGACCCTGAGAGGTGTTATGATGAGGAGTAAAATCAAGGTAGGTAAATAAATTCCGATATGAATTACCTTATATTTCAGCACACTAACACATCCATTAGGCTGATCCTTCACTGTACATCAATATAGTATTACGTTACAGTGATTGCGCAATGTGGTGGCAACTGCATGTTGGTAGGTGGAATTACAGGTAGAATTGCCGGACTTTATCGTATCTTCATGGCGATGATTCATACAAATTCCAGAATAGATCCAGCTATTTATCCACCCATCCGAGGCATTGGAAAGAAGCAGTAAAAGCCTCTCTCTGAATCAGCATGATATGCACCTTTACATTGACAGTGCACAAACTGGTAGCTCGTCTCCGACTCGTAGCTCGCCTCCGACTGTCTATCAGTTCCACCTTTCCCACCTAGGCCAACCAAAATTTGCGCGCGCTACACAGTTCCGTTCCCGAGGGGAACCACACTACCTCTTTTTACATACAAACTAACTAAGAACCCTAAGTGAGGATCAGCAATTTACATAACAGCAAACAAATACATTAAATAAAACAGAACATTTTCACATATTGACACTTCTACAAAAAATTATTCACACAAAATTACAATTACATACAAAAGTTCTGTTCCCTCCAAATGGGACAAAGAATACAAATTGCAGATACACTACTTTGCATAGAATCAAATCACGACATCAAAGGTTTGACAAAGAAAAGAATACACAGTTTTATGCTATCGATTTGAACACATTCACAGGCGATTAACAATGTAACATTAAATAAAGCAAAATGAATCCATACAGCATAAGAGCTGTGGTGTTACAATACGTGGATGACATTATTTGTCTGGTAGATTAGCCAAGTGAAAAAATAGATGAACTCCATTCAGAAATAAACAAAGCTCATAAGAACATAAAATTCACACTTGAAAAAGAGAAAGAAAACCAAATAAATTTTCTTGACATTACAATTAAAAAAGAAAATGGAAAACATACATTTAACATCTTTAGAAAACCAACAGCAACGGACACAATAATACATTCCACATCCAACCACCCCCAAAGCCAGAAACTTGCAGCACTAAGACACATGTTACATAGATTAAACAGAATCCCACTCAGCAAGAGAAACTATGAACAAGAAATGAACACGATCATACAAATAGCTACGAACAACGGGTATGACACACATGTGGTACACAGGCTCAATCAAAAAATAAAAACACAAATAAAAAACAAACACAACATTTCCACAATGCAAAAGAACTCACAAGCTGAAAACTTACAAACACACTCAACAAACACACACAGTGACAACACCACACAGAAAAGAACCAGATGGTACACCATGACCTACACACATAAACTAACACACAGAGTTGCAAACATCCTAAAGAGACAGGGCTTCAAAATGGCATACAACCCTGGGCAAACCGTTCAATCACACCTAAGCCAGCCAGCTACCAAGAGGGACAAATTCCAACAATCAGGAATATATAAACTTGAATGTCAAAGTTGTGATGCAGTATACATAGGCATGACATGCAGGAATTTTGAAACAAGATACAAAGAACATATCAGATGTTGGAAGTATGAAACAAACCATTCCACATTTGCAGAGCATTTAAAACACTACAACCATCATCCTACAAACATGGAACAAGAAATGAAAATAATGAGAATAAGCAACCATGACAAACATCTTATACAAATGCAAGAAAACTTCCACATCCAGAAAGCCATAGCAGAAAACAAACATGTGATAAATGAACAAACAAACATCAGCACAGGCTCCCTACTACACTTAATAAAGGAAATGATAACATTATATATATATATATATATATATATATATATATATATATATATATATATATAACACCAAAATACAGACAGACACACACACACACACATATATATATATACACAGCCCCCCTCCCAAAAAAAAAATTACATAACACCAAAATACAGACAGACACACACACACAGCACAAAAAATATATATCACACCAAAACACACACACACACACATACACAGGACAAAAACAAAAATAAATAAATAAATACAATAAAATTAAATTAAATTAATACGATACCAAAACACACACACACACACACACACACACACACACACAAACGCACACACAAATGCATACACGAACAGACCACAGATACTTCAATAGTTACACTCATAAGTTTGGCAGTAATATTCGATCTTTGGCAAAAACATTTGACAGTCGGCAACAGAAACCAAAACATTGCATTAAAACAAGCGTTCAATGCATAGTACTGTGGAATGCGGAAAAAACAGCAAATTGGCGCTCATAGGAAGAAGAACAACACCAAAAATGCAACAGGAGCGTAATATGTAATAAACTGTCTACGCAACCTGTAAGTACAGTTCAAAACATTACTACTTAGTATGAAATACCAACCACCAGAACAGCTTATCACCTATAGGCACAGTGACAAAAATGTAAATAAAATAGCTAACATATGTACATATTCCAGGCCACTGATGATGCCTTGCAGAAAATAAAGGCGAAACGCGTATAGCACTAAAATTGTGTCTTATTCAGTTGCTGTCAGACGGTCCATAAGTGAAAATTATCGATATGCCGTAGTATTAGCTGACATTCTTTACACCAATCTCAAATCCTGTCCAAGTCATGTTGTATCCTCCTACAGTCACTCAACGACGACACGTTCCCGTACACCACAGCATCGTCAGCAAACAGCCGCACATTGCTATCCACCCTATCCAAAAGATCATTTATGTAGATAGAAAACAACAGCGCACCTACCATACTTCCCTGGGCACTCCAGATGATACCCTCACCTCCAATGAACACTCACCATCGAGGACAACATACCGGGTTCTATTACTTAAGAAGCCATCGAGCCACTCTTATACTTGGGAACCAATCCCATATGCTCGTCTCTCATATATATACTTCCTTGGGGTGAACTAGAATTCGCAACTACATCTGTCGATATAGTGATGTTAAGAACGAAATGATGAGTTTAGTTACTTGTAAAGCCCTGAATCGAGTCGCAAAGTAGGTATTTTACAAGGTAAACTCCTTCTTCGCGTACTGGAAGTTTTTTATGTACTTCTTCACCAACCATGATATCATTTGTTGTCAGAAATATCACAGATGCTCCAGTGTTGTGTGTCTACGTAGTATATATGACGGTAGAGTCGCCGGTGCGTCCCTTGTCTAGTGAGGTGGCCCACACCTTCTGCAGTTGCGAAGTCGCCAAGCTAATAGAAGCATTTCCATTTCTCCTGTTCACAAGAGTTCTTCCATACGCCACGCAGAACTCCTAGATCAGATGAAATATATACCAGTGAGCACTACAGTATCTCACAAACTGCATTACACTTTTTCCTTAAACATGTCCACAAACTGACAGGCTACAGAACAGGAATTTGGCAGTCGCCGTAGCTAACATCCATAAAGGAAAGGAACGAAATAAAAGGCTAACACGGGAAACTCCCCTTCTACACCATAGAATGGAAAAGATATTATTTAACTAGCTCCGAACTTTCTCTTACACTTGTGATACATCATTCGCCCCCCGCCTCCAAAACCCCGACCGCTGCCATTAGCTATCACTCCTTGGCACAGTAAGAAATCCGATCTTTGCGGAAGGTATTTAGGGGGATCGGCACAGACGTCCGCTTGCACTGCATTCACCTCTTTGTGGAGGCTTTACGGTATGAGGTGCTGAGATGAGCAAAATAGTCGAGACTCTGTAGCACTTATCATGTTTTAAGAATGCTATTATTTTTGCTTTTCAAATTACACGCATAAATGCTGATTGTAATAATAAAGAATTATAACGATATAAATCAATCTGTCATTTAAAATGCGTATCTTTCTCTACAAACGAGAAATTAAGTTTGGCAACAAATAAATAAAACTACACCAAGAGACAGTTGTACTTGTAGCGCGGCTATCACCTACGCTCGCAATTTTCTTTTTGTGGAAATGACATCTCTAGAACGTTATACAGTGCTTATAAACAGCGGTATAAGATATACTACCATATTAATAGCCAACGTCCTTGGCGCAGTGGTAACACCGGTTCCCGTCAGATCACCGAAGTTAAGCGCTCTCGGGCGTGACTAGCACTTGGATGGGTGACCATCCGGTCTCCCAAGTGCTGTCGGCAAGCGGGATGCATTCAACCCTTATGAGGCAAACTGAGGAGCTATTTGATTGACAAGTAGCGGCTCCGGTCTCGTAAACTGACATACGGCCGGGAGAGTGGTATGCTGACCACATGCCCCTCCATATCCGTATCCAGTGAAGCCTGAGGCTGAAGATGACACGGCGGCCGGTCGGTACCGTTGAGCCTTCCAAGACGTGTTCGGATGGAGTACCATAGCTATTTCCATTTACTAGCAATTTCCATTTACCCTGCTGCTTCTATTTTCCGGTAACATCCGCCAGATAGCTGATTTCACAGACATATTTTCGTCAAGTGGTTCATGGTTCTGAGGACAGTAGGCACAGAGAATAAATTCACAAAAGTATGTATACGGGGACACCGAAGAAAGTACAACCATGGAGCACTTTATGAGACCACCAGCACGTCGATGTGCGGGCTTTTTAAGTGTTGCTGCCATATTTTTGGATTTTGCAGTCGGTTACGCAGTGCAGAAGGAGAGGAGGAAGCCTGGCTGTATGGGGTGAATGATTGTGTGTTCATGAGCAGGTTATTACCCATCTCTAAGGTCTGGCCAAGCGCTCAGTACTTTGCTGTGAAGACGACTGGCCATTTATTAGTAAAAATGTCCTGAGACTAGTAAACACAATCAGAAGCATCATGTGTCATAAATGTAACGCTCTCCTTCCTTAACGGAACAACAGCGCTCCTACTTGTCGCGCGATCAATCTGGGTGCAATTGCTGGTGATGGCAAGGCTACGAACTGACGACATCATCACTGAAATGGTGTCAGATGAAAACTACTTGCACCATGTTGTCAGCCACATGACATTTATTTTATAGACATGACGACAATACATTTGTTGCTGGGTGGCTGAGAAGCAGGGTATTAAACTATAGATCTAAAGGTGTATTGATGGATGAGATACAGCATTCCACCAGAGATGGATGGTCTGCTTCAACATGTCTTACAACACTTGAACAAAGAAAGAGACATCATGTTACTCTCAGAACATTCCATAGAGACATTGCCCCCCATTTCGTTTGAGCCAGGCTGCAGAGGCTCTTATGTCCCAAGACAAAGGATGTCTTGTGAACGAATGGAGCTATCTGATTGGCACTTACTGAAATTACCTGCCAAATTACTGATGCTGCTGGCGTGGAAGCATTGTCCGCCTTTCTTCCTCTGCGGACGAGATTTTCGGCGGCAAAACAATTTTGTACAGCTTGCCTTATAGCACTGACATTTAAACTCTGCAAAAGTGGTCTCCATATCGTCATATAGGGAAGACACCTCCTCAATTACACTGCTCTGCCACTGACGACAGAAGCTTGAATATTTCAGCGTGAAAGCGATCTCCTACCCAGCTAGATATCACCACATACCGTATCGATGTAGTAAACACGCAATTCGTGTTCTGCGCCTTACAAAATATCAGTTCTGCATCCTGCTTATACCTATCGACCATCAGGAACTCGCACATATACTGTGAAGACAGATAGGTAAAGCACATGGATAGTCCTTGCAGCACTAGGTATTCACCATATTGGTTGTTAGGCCATACACCGCAACTGACAGTCACAAGTCATCTGCCCCTCTACACACACACTGGCCTGACATGTGACCAGAGCACCGTCAGTCGACAGAGGTGGCTCTCTGATCTGTTGTCGGTTTCCCTTGGCACAAAGGCGTTACCGTTATTGGCCCTGACCTGGTTGCTTGCTTGCTTTCTACACTCACCTTCAGACTCTGGGATTACAAGAACATTTGTATTTTCAAATGGTTTACCAGAATATTCTTACATTTTTGCGATACTTCTCGATATCAAGCACATAGCAATATCGCTTGTACATCAGTACGCTTGCACAATGTAATTCCATAGATAAAGACTGGAAATTATTTTTCTAGAAATCTGAAACTTTGGCAAGGTGCAGGATGCTGGGAACCATTGAGTATCTAGATACTTATCCTGTCGGCGAAGATATTTCGGTGAAAACTCGCGAATCCTGATGTCGCATATATAACAGATTGCAGATTATCATTATAATTTACAAAGTCAGCTACGATGCTTCTAATGTCTACAGAACCAGCAAACTTTTCTTCCACCTGTCTTTTACCTGCTAGATGCGTACACCACAGTCGATGTTCTCTCAACCAAATAAAGGCGGGAAATATGCAGAAGTAGTCAACTGCACAATTTACGTGGTAGGGAATACTGATCCAGCGAAAACACAATCCATATTGAATCTTCTCGGATTTCCAAAGAGAACACATGTGATCGTGAAGCTGTCCAACACATAGTGAGTGCTGGTTCACTATTCAGCCGTCTAGAGGGCGACACAGTTAAGTCAGCTACATTCCTGTATCCCAACCGTCCAGTGATCGAAGTCACTTGCACAGACCACTGTAAAGTGTTAACACCCGGTACTATAGAAGGAGGAGGGTGACCGTATCCCATAGACTATACTGTCAGTCGCAAGAAAGGCTCAATGTGTCTTCGTTTGAAACATTGTTTTGTTTCTGCTGTAACATGCTTTGTACACTGCTATAAATTTTGTTTTTAACACCACGACTTCGAGGTCTGTGTTTCCAATCTGACATTAACATGGTCTGATCCATTTCCTCTCACAGAAAACTAGACATCGCATGGTGTAAATCATGTTGTTGCTGCTGTTACCACAAAACACACAAACACATCCACACAGTGGATCATTTTAAATAAAACACAGTCACAACGTAAAGAAACTAGAAGAGTTCTGCGGCGTAGTCGAACGTTTCCAAACTGCTGTCTGAAAGTGGTTAACGACCTCTACATTTAAACTCATCTGCCACAGTGATGGGATACATGATGACTATGTGTTCCGTTTCAGGTGATCGCTTATATTGCAGTCATGAATGTGATCACTGTTTCGGTGCTAGCCATCCCCAGAAGGTGTTACCCCTCCACCAAGACTCTTCCTCCATCTCAAACAAGCGATGTCAGTCAGTCTTTATGTGGTAATCAAGAGCGTACCAGATGATGGAAAGGACAAAGGACACTGTCGATGTACTGTACAAGTTAACATCTCATGGTTATTCTCTATGCGGATGGGCGTCACAGGGTATTCTCATATTCTTAGGCTACAGACTGAAAGATCTCCTTGAGTGTCTTTGACCAACATACCCTGCAGCACTGTCACCGAATTAATCTGCAGCTGGCCATAAGTAGACTGCTACATTCCACGTCTTGTCAAAGAATGGAGTGTACCGAGTCTGTAACTCCTATTCCACATCCATCCAAGTGCACAAGATTTCTTCAGGTGTGCGCATGTCGAGAAGGTTAGCAACCCTTATCGATGTGTAGTAGTAGATATGAAAGTGTGGTGATGTAATAGCAGTCAGTTAAGAAGAGAAAGAAACAGGTGGTTTTTATGCATGATGGAGCTTCAGATGGACAGAGTTCAAAGAATTTTACATAAATCAACTATGCTAGCAACTCTAAGGCTAGGCGCAAATTGAGACGCGTATAGTGCTTGTGGCGCGACGCAGTGCAGCGTGCATTTTTGTAACTTCACAGGTTCAAATGGGACCGCTCAAATTTCGACGCGACGCGACTGGGACGAGACACGCGCCTGCGCCAGGTCGCGCGGCGTTGTGGTTGAGGCACAGTTCTCGCGCCGCGCGTCGTGGGAAATTTGAGGCAGGCAGCGGAAAAGTAGCCCGGCCATATGCTCACATCGGAACGGCGCATACGAGCAGTGGTAGTATTGCCCATACGATACATTTTGCCTTACTGTGTACTAAATTTTATAGCATTTGGGTAGTGTTTCGTTTTTTTGCCATTTAAACGCTCCAGCTTTCTTCGTTAGTACGTTATACTTTTTTGTTATTTATATCTGTATACTTTTGTTTTGTTTTTCTTCTGTTAAGAAAAATGCATACTTCAGTAACTGATGAGCCATTGGCCGCTGGATTTGTATCATATGCCTCCGCGATATTTTCAGATAGCAAGAAGGGACAGAGGGTAGTGAATAAGGAAGCAAGAAATATTATAAAATCATGTGATTAAGAAGCATGGCAGGAAAGTAAAACAAGATTATCTTCTCGCTGCCTAGTATGCTGGCGTATCTGTACGATCTGTTTCAAAAATTTAAAAAGGGATAATCTGCACAGGTGTGATCCCTTTGTGTTCATAGTAAAAAGCGTCCAAGATATGAAGTAGAAGTCTCACTGTGATTACTTGGATATGGATGTAATAATGTAATACGACACACTGTACTACATGCATGTGAACATTACATTTCCACTGCAAGCTAGAAACAGTCGAAAAGCAGTCACAAATAACAATGATTTAATTGGTTCACCGTGATGAGAAAAAGCATGCATGCACATTATCAGCATTCATAGACTAATTATACAACAGGCTACACAAATGAAGAAAATGGTCGATATTATTACGAAAATCGGAATATCCTGAAAGAGTGTTATGATCAGACATATTTAATTTGTTGAAATGTGCTGCTGACAAACGCAAATCTACTTTCATGACAATGTTTTCCGAACTTCAACTCACAAGGCAGACATGGCTAGCTTGTGCATTCCTGTCGCGCGCGTGAGGATAATGCTGTAAATACACTGACCATTGTGTTGTGCGGCAAATCAATTTTTATTTTTCTCAATAACAACTATTTTATTCACGATCACACACTGTAAGTTTGGCAAGCCGTAGGTGAGTAGCCAGTATCTGGCATGTGCCTATCATTCCGCTTGAAGGAACGTTCGTCATTATTTTAATACTGCTCATAAGAAGAGAAGGAATAAAATCCTTTGGTAAGTTTCCATTCCAGTCGCTCAGTGTTAAAAATACGATGGGTTACGGGGATTCCACCAAAATTCCAACAGAACTGGCAATCTATTTTTGTGTGAATTGTTAACCCTTCCTTATTCGAAGAAGCATCACCGTTTGTGAGTAACAGCCACATTTCACTTGGTGATTGGTTTAATTGTACTTCTTTTGTCACAGTGTAATTTGCCAAATTCATCTCACAGCAGCTGTTGCGACAGAATTCCGAAACGGAGTACCTCATTAAACAAATAATTGGGAATCACAGAGCTCAATAGCTTACGAAAAACCTCATAGTGTCGGTTTGCAGTAACATAAAAGAAGGTATTTTACGTTTATTTTCGTACTAGGGAGCTCTTGTTTCGCTAGCTGTCGATAACTCTTAAAAAATTGCAGTCACTGGTGTGAAATAAATAAAAAGGGAAGTATAAGTACTGATATATCGCCATAGATAAAAAAGTTCCATGTGTTTAGGAATTGGCAAAACACTCTCCTCCTTGTGTGTTAACACTCGCCAAACTGTCGTTTCGATGTCTCGAACGGTTTAGGAGATACGAGAGATGTTGCGAGTATTTCATTCTCGCGGGCGTAAGATTGGAAGTGAGCGCGCTACATGGCATCCATTTTCTCGAGATCGGAGGTAGGTAGAGACCTCCTCCCAAGTCCAAACAAAAATTCAACATGTTAACTAAATTTCATACGCAGCAACATATGGTGTAATACGCACCAAACGCAAAATCATAGCGAACCCTAATTTTCATTGCAAACTTTTTGAGTTTTGCGTAGTGTCTTCCTAAAATGTGTACATCACAATAAGAATGGTCATTAGCGAGATGATGGGTACTTCACCAAGAAGTTGACATATAACGATACAAGTAAGGCAAAAATCAAAGATTTTCGGTGAATAGTTTCTGTAAAATCGTTTGAGAAAGATAACAAGTTGCGCGCGTTTCGGTTCTGTCAGCGCAGAGCGTCGCCAGTCGGCGCGTGCGAAGTATGGTGTACGCGTCGCAATATGCGCTGCACCGGCGCGACTCGTGCGCAACGTGCGTGTCGCGCTGTAGTGTCGTGTCACGTCACACGTGCTATACGCGTCTCAATTTGCGCCTAGCGTAAAGTGTTGTTGTAGTGCCGGTGGGCTGGCCGAGCGGTTCTAGGAGCTACAGTCTGGAATCGCGCGACCGCTACGGTCGCAGGTTCGAATCCTGCCTCGGGCATGGATGTGTGTAATGTCCTTAGGTTAGTTAGGTTTAAGTAGTTCTAAGTTCTAGGGAACTGATGACCTCAGAAGTTAAGTTCCATAGTGCTCACAGCCATTTTGTTGTCGTAGTGTCTGCGATCAGTACCAAGAAGGTATTGGTAAGAGAGTAAATGAACACATGCAGTCCTAAGGCTACACGATTCTGAACTTAAAACAGGCTGTAATGTTAGATCGTTGCAGTTTGCGAGCTATTAGTCGTGTGGAATGCAACGCTGTTAATGTTACACTATAAGAAATATATTTCCAGCGCATGACATACATCCTTCCTGAAAGTATCTCTACGATAAACTATGGTAACAAACTGTAAAATGGGAAAACTACTTCCTTAAAATACTTATTCTGTGTGATACATGCACACTATACCTCTCCAGAGATATATAGATTACACTGTTCACATCCAATCACGGTTCACGAATTATACTATGCTCACATCAGTCCTTTATAGAATGGTCCTTAGTAACAGAGAACACTTCCTACAAGGACACAGGTAAACCGTGCAGTGCCTTACAAACACCTGACACTAACTTAGAATCACCTTAGTTATGAAACTGAAGTCTCGATTTTATGCCCAAGATGCGACAGGGGAATGGAGTACCTCACATGAGTCTTCGTTCATGTAGAGATGGAAGTCCTCTGATGACCGTGAGGTTTGTTGTTAGTGATTGCAAGTAGACAGTGCTCTATGTCACACACAGGACATGCAGTTATATACCAGTCTAAAGCAGGCTATGCCACACAACTGATGCATCCTGACAAAACAACGGAAAAAATGGTTAAATGACCTGCAGTGACATCCCCCTTTCCTCTGTAGAACGCAACATCAGTCTACTATTAAATAATACCTCACTACAGCTCCTTCTCAACCAATTACTCCATCTGTTCTCTGTCATCCTTTAACACAGATGGATGTAGATTAGAGGCAGATGGGCCTCTGTTTTCTTGGAAAGCGTCAAATACAGTAGTGAACCCCTGTGTATCACTGTTGCCTCAACAGACAAACAATAGAATGGCGACTCGATGGAAAGGAAAGTGACTGTTTCCCTTGTTCATGGCACCTCCATGTCAACGATTTCTCGGATTCCTCTTGCTGTCGCATACTCGTTCCCATTTACAAGAATTGTTCTGTGTCAGCCAGAAGACACGCAACTACTTCTTCAATTCCCACGCATTTCGGTGTATTTTTCCCTCAATTTATACATATTTTCCGTCATTTTTTGTAATTCCATCGATTTTATGTCACTTCTGCCCATACGACCATGATATCACTTCTCTTTCCGTGTAAATGTAGTACAGCTGCACAACATCTACAGCAAATGCATTACTTTTCCGGTCGATCGGCATAGCATAGCACTGTATTCGAAAGCACCCAGTCGACTCCTCCCACATATTCTACATTTGCACTGCGTTTGCTCTGTTTCCTGTATGTCTGTGTATGTGCATGTGTCGCGGATGGCTACCAGGAGCCACAGTATACCCGAATTAGCGCTCAAGTGTGGATCCGCCACATGTTATATCCGGAGCGAGGTTCGGAGGCGGATCCATAATATGCCACGGCTGGGATAGGGTTTGTAGGTGGATCCGCCACACACAGTGTCTGGTGCGATGTTGGGACGCAGATCCACAATATATCACATCCAAGTTAGTGTTCGAGTGTGGATCTGCTGTGCATTATATCCAGAGCGATGTTCTGAGGTGGATCCACCACACATCACATCTCAGACAGGGCTCAAAGGTGGATCAACCACGCGTTACGTCCGAAGATCTGTTCTGTGTTGGAAGTTGGGTCAACCAGCGGTTATTTTTCTCTTTCTAAGACACTCACAAGAAACACGTATGAGACATGTCCACCCATCGCTGAGTTTCGCTCAGTATTGTTTCATATCACCAGCAATCAGTTACTGACGAAGTATTTTACTTAGTAGTAGTGAATACATGATAGGTTCGCCTTGAGCATCAGGCTTATAAAGGATGTGTGTTTGTGTGAGACATGTGCAAAGAATGTGACTGTGTCCAGTCATAAGGAAAGTTTGAATTTATGCAGAATACTGCGGTAGCCGCAAGGGGAATGAAGGATTTTTTTAAATGGGAGAAGTATGTCAAGTCATAAGAATGCTACAGATCTTTCTACTTCCAGAGTCACTGCATTCAACAGAGGGTATTTCCGGCACATTTCTAATTGTGGAATATCGTCCAATTGAGACCACGATCGCAATATATAATTGTACGTACAATGATAAAATATACGTGGCCTGTTGCTAGGTCGATTTTGTCTGGTGTGCGAGGAGTACGATTAGGTGGTGGTCTGAGGCGGGAATGATTCACATTACCAGCCAACGACGGGGGTGTCGAAATGGAAAGACCGGCTGGAGCACAGGAACGCAGCTGACTTAACTGTGCCGCCCTCTAGACAGCTGAATAATGAACCAATATTCACTATGTGTTGGACAGCCTTCTTGATCATGTTTGTTCTCCACGGAAATTTGAGCAGATACAATATGGATATGTGTTTTCTCTGAACCAGTATTCCCTGCCACGTTAATTGTGCAATTGACTGCTTCTGCACATTTCCCACCTTTATTTGGATGAGAGGATTTCGATTGTGGTGAGTGCATCTAGCAGATGAAAGACAGGTGAAAGACAAGTTTGCTGGTTCTATAGACATCAGAAGCACCTTAATTACTTTGTAAAGTATAGGGATCATTTGGAATCTGTTTCATCACTGACATTGGTATTCGCGAGTGGCAATATCAGGTTTCTCTACTTTTTCCCAGTTTTCACGTGAAGACCTTTGCAGACAGGATAAGTTTGAAGTTACTCAGTGGTTTACAGCACGCTGCACCTTGCTAGAATTTTGGGTTTCTAGAGAAACAACTTCCAGCCTATATCTTTGGAACTATACTGTCCAAGCGATATTGCTACACTAGAAATATTGCTGAGTGCTTGATATCGAGACGTATCGTGAAAGTGGTACAATATCCTGGTAACCCATTAGAAAATACATATGTTCTTAAAATCCCAGAGTCTGGAGATGGGTGTATCAAGCAAGTAAGCAAGCAGGTCGGGACCAGATCAGTAACGCCTTTGTGCCAAGGGGAACTAACAACAGATCCGAGGGCCACGTTGGTCCACTGATGGTGCTCTGGTCACACATCGGGCCAGTGTGTGTGTGGGGATGAATGTCGGTCGAAGTAGATGACCTACCAAACTCGCTGGAGATATCTGAGGTAGCAAAGACTCTGCGCAGTCCATGTGCTTAGCTTATCTGTCTTCGTGGTGTATGTAAGAGTGTCCGATGGTCGATAGCTATATGCAGGATGCAGAAGTGATAATTTTGTATGGCGCAGGATACGAATTGCGTGTTTACTACATTGATACGGTATGTGGTGATATATAGCTAGGCAGAAGATCGGTTTCACGCTGAAATATTCAAGTTTCTGTTGTCAGTGGCAGAGCAGTGTAATTGAGGAAGTGTCTTCTAATATTTGACCATCTGGAGACCACTTCTGCAGGGTTTAACGGTCAGTGCAATAAGGCGAGCTGTACAAAACAGTTTTGCAGCCGAAAGTCTCTTCTGCAGAAAAATAAATGCGGACAGTGCATTCAGACCAGCAGCATAGATAATTTGGCGGGTAAATTCAGTAAGAGCCAACTACAATATTCTGTTCATTCACAAGACATTCTTTGTGCTGGGACACAAGAGCCTCTGTGGACTGGTTCAAACAAGATGGGGCAAGATATCTATGGAAAGTTCTGAGAATAACGTGGTGTCTCCTTCTTTGTTCAGCTGTTCATGACATCAAACTTCCTAACAGATTAAAACTGTGTGCCAAACCGAGACTCGAACTCGGGAACTTTGCCTTTCGCAGGCAAGTGTTCTGCCATCTGAGCTACCCAAGCACGACTCACTCCTGGTCCTCACAGCTTTACTTCCTCCAGTACCTCGTCACCTATCTTCCAAACTTTACAGAAGCTCTCTTGCGAACCTTGTAGGACTAGCACTCCTGAAAGAAAGAATATTGGGGAGACATGGCATAGCTACAGCCTGGAGGATGTTTCCAGAATGAGATTTTTACTCTGTAGTGCAATGTGCGCCGATATGAAACTTCCTGGCAGATTAAAACTCTGTGCCGGACCCAGACTCGAACTCGGGACATTTGCCTTTCGCAGGCCAGTGCTCTGCCATCTGTAAAGTTTGGAAGTTAGGAGACAAGGTACTAGCGGAAGTAAAGCTGTGAGGATGGGGCGTGAGTCGTGCTTGGGTGGCTCAGATAGCAGAGCACTTGCCCGTGAAAGGCAAAGGTCCCGAGCCCGAGTTCGAGTCTCGGCCCGGCAGACAATGTTAATCTCACAGGGAGTTTAATGTCAGCGCACACTACGTTTCAGTGTGAAAATCTCATTCTATTCATGACACGTTGAAGCACTCCATCCATTTCTGGATGGATGCTGTCCCTCATTCACCATTGTTGTGATATTACCTCTCCAGACCAAGAGCTGTAGTTCACCGAAAATTCCAGCCATTTTTCTCTTCTGCAAGACAATGCTTCAAATTACGTTTGCATAATTGTCTGATATTCAAAAAAATGGTTCAAATGGCTCTGAGCACTATAGGACTTGACATCTATGGTCATCAGTCCCCTAGAACTTAGAACTACTTAAACCCAACTAACCTAAGGACATCACACAACACCCAGCCATCACAAGGCAGAGAAAATCCCTGACCCCGCCGGGAATCGAACCCGGGAACCCGGGCGTGGGAAGCGAGAACGCTACCGCACGACCACGAGATGCGGGCGTTTGATATTCCTGTCAGTGCTTAAACAGTGACCTCTTTCCAAACAATAAGAATTATTTTATGATTAACAGTGTTCTTGGTAGTGTGCATATACATGATGAAGGCTTTTAGCAGTGAGAATGGTTACCGTTTCCGAGACGTGTGTAGAAAGCAGGATACGATTTCCAGGAAGGGTAGCAAGGGATACGTCGTTAGGACCATCTGAAATAATTCATTCGGTGTTATTCTTGACGATTTTCGTAAACACGTCCTTTTAGGGCAAGAATTTCCATGAAAACAAGATGAGAAGCGATGGAAACTCCTTCAGCAACAAAAGCAACTATTAACTGTTACTGCGACACATTACGATTTTCAAGAGGGAGATTTGGCTCTTATTTACGCAGACATGTGACATCAGTATAACACTGATAACTTCTTATTTGTACCTGTGAGGGTGAGCCGCTATGCAAACATCTCAGTCGGTGCTGGACCCGCAGTTCTGAAAGCTATACATCAGCCACTATGGCTTGGTAAACACGTGTGCAGGCAGATACTTCTAGCATGTAGGACTGGCTGTCCCATTAGAATCACTAGGAAGAATGTTTCCAGTCTTCATTCCACCTTGGAAATCTGTAGGGAACAGTTTGCTGATACAACGTGGACGATTTTCTTACCAATAGTACGAAAGGTGTTCTATAAGCAATGAGTGTTTGTGCATTGCATTATTTCGGTTGTTTAAGCGTTGCAAGTGTGTTTGCACAAAGTAATACATGCATTATTTTTTTCAATTTTACATGTGGTGAATGTGTCTGTGCATTGGTGTGCTATATGATTTCGGTAATTTACGAGTATTTTGGAGGTCTGTGGGGTGTGCAGTCCATTATTTCGACAGTTTACAATTAGTGAGTGTGTTTGCAGAGCGTTGAACATTCATTATTTTGACAATTTACGAGTTCATTGCATGCCTATTCGTCAGTGGTCCGCATTTTTCGGTAATTTACTGCTCGTTTGCGGGTCTGTTGTCTGTGCAATGCATTATTTCGACAGTTTTCAATTAGTGAGCATGTGTAGAGCGTTATCTATGCATTATTTTGACACTTTATGGGTTGGTTTCAAGTCTGATTTACGAATGCTCTGCAGTTCTGTAGGTTATTTATTTTGATTCCAAGCATGTCAGTGCAAGTGTTTTGTATCAGCGTGATAAATATACTATGTGAAATTCATCCCTAAGTAAATTGTTACAACTTCCCACTGAAAAGATGAATAACTTAAGCTCCTTCATCTCTCCAACAGATGGATACAAACTAAGTCCTTTTCCCCCCATTTTTCGCCAGAGCGTCATGGGATAACAGTGCTCTCTGGTGGCAGTACTGTATACAAGCTCAGTTGGACTCCAGACTTCATGGTGAACACACTAGATGGAGCTACTTCCTATAACAGCTCAAATTCAGTAAATAAACAATGCAAGCAAAATAAAGACATACAACCATCCTCTCCAGCAGCTCAGCACAGGGTGTCCTTTCCCTGCCAATTCCAGGGAATAGGTGGTGGTTGGATAACTTAGGTTAGTGGAGGTAGCCCAAGTAACATATTTTCCTGCCAAAATTTGCCTGCCAGCTTCTTAGATTAGTGGAGGTAGCCCAAGTGACATTTTTCCTACCATATTTTGAACTTCCTGCCATTTTGTTGGTGGGCGGTGGGCGGGGGGAGTGGGGTGGGATGGGGTTAGGTTGGTTGAGGTAGCCCAATTGACCTATTTTCCCGACAAAATTTGAACTTTGCGCCATGACCTTACTGTGATGTTGCCACACGTATCGCCGCCATCTTGGATACGCCATCTTGAATAAATCTGGCAATAGTGCAGAGTGGTGAATTTGACCTACTACTAAAGCTGTTAATCGTGTGCTTTCTTCTTAGAAAATTTTTTCATCGCATCTTTATAGTCTAGTTGATTTGTGATGTTGGAATTCAAGGAGAGTATGGCAAGATAAATGGCACACTTCACTATTTTTGTTATTGCATACAACACTGTTACACTGCGCCTTAATCCACTCTAATGTTTCCGACTCGAGTTGACACAAGCTGGATGTGTCCTGTCACTCATTTTAGTTAATACGAAAATGAAAATCACAAATTTAACACTAGCAATTGCATTCCTTATAGGTTCAAATTAAATCGAAGTGTCAGCTAATTGGGCGCCTGTTACAGTGGCTGGCGATATTTTATTTGAATTTAATGTTTGAATGGGCATGACTGAGTGGTGACGCCGACACTGGTTATCGGCATCTCCCATCAAAAAGCTTACTGCGAGCAACGAGAATTTTCTTCCTAACGTCTGCCACATGAGAGAAGGCACGACACTTAGTAGTGGATTACAGGGTTGTTGCCAATGTTATTCATACCCATTTCATTCAGAGATAAGTTCGCATTCTCTTTTCAAGATATGTGGTTAAAATGTCTTGAATAAATAATAACTGCTTATAAGCTACAACCTAATATCCGCCGCTCCTTAAAATCGACCCCCCTAGGCGGCTACCTTGTCTGCCTGGGCGTAAATACGCCTCTGCATGTGAGCAAAGTTTTTCACGTCGATATTATTCTATCCAGAACCCTAACCATATGTTCACCTTGGAGGCAGATCAGTCCAGGATCGTATAAAAAGGCTGAAGAGTGCAAGTACTTACAGTAATGTTCATGTCTCCTGTGAAATACAATAGTCTTGTAATAACTGAGGGGATCACCTGCCATTCTATATCCTGAAAGTTTTTCTGAATTTACACTGAAGGCACTTACTTCGTAACAATTCATGAGTTATTTTTAGTGAGCAATAGCACATCCTCTTTCACAGACAGTCATTGTGTTACGACGTTGGCCCAATAGCTCACTCTCGCCAATACCGCATAAAAAAGTACATTAAAGTGCTTAGAAACTCTTTAGTTTATCTGAAAAGTGTAAAGTTTATCTGATTATTTGGAACCTGTATTTCTCAACTGATTACATGAGAATTTTGTTTTTAAGAGAGTCACGAACTTTTAGCACGGTAAAAGTATATTTCATGCGATAAGTAATTTCCAGTTGAATGTTCGCATCTCTACTTCTAGTGAGTGTTTGCAAGAAGGAGAAGAGTTAAAGAAAGCGTGACTCCGGCTTCCTATATACAAGATTCTACAAGTATAGCAGTGTGGAAATGGATGAGGACGTAGATGAAGATGAAAGAAGGAGAAGAGTTAAAGAAAGCGTGACTCCAGCTTCCTATATACAAGATTCTACAAGTATAGCAGTGTGGAAATGGATGAGGACATAGATGAAGATGAAAGAAGGAGAAGAGTTAAAGAAAGCGTGACTCCGGCTTCCTATATACAAGAATCTACAAGTACAGCAGTGTGGAAATGGATGAGAACGTAGATGAAGATGAAATGGGAGATATGATGCGTGAAGGATTTGACAGAACACTGGAAGACCTAAGTTGAAACAAGGCTCCGTCAGTAGACAACATTCCACTTGAAATACTGATATCCTTGGGAGAGATACCTGTGACAAAGCTCTTCCATCTGGTAAACAAGAAGTAAGAGACAGGCGAAATACCTTAAGACTTCAAGAATAATATAATAATTCCAATCCCAAAGACAAGAGATGTTGACTAGTGTGAAAATTTCCAAACTATCAATTCAGTAAGTCATGGCTGCAAAATAGTAACACGAATTCTTTAAAAAAGAATGAAGCCGACTTTGGGGCAGATCAGTTTGGATTTCGTAGAAATTTTGGAACACGCGAGGCAACACTGACCCAAGGACTTACCTTGGAAGATAGGTTGAGGAAAGGCAAACCTACGTTTATAGCATTTGTAGAAAAAGCTTTAAACCATGTTTACTGGAATACTCTGTTTCTAATTCTGAAGATGAGAGGTGTAAAATACAGGGAGGGAAAGGCTATTTGCAATTTGTACAGAAACCAGATGGTTTCAAAAATGTTCAAATGTGTGTGGAATCTTATGGGACTTAACTGCTAAGGTCATCAGTCCCTAAGCTTACACACTACTTAACCTACATTATCCTAAGGACAAACACACACACCCATGCTCGAGGGAGGACTCGAACCTCCGCCGGGACCAGCCGCACAGTCCATGACTGCAGCGCTTAGACCGCTTTTTTTTTTAATCTCATTTTGTTCGCTTTTGTTCGTCGCATCTGCTCGGGGCGGACGTCGTAAGACATCCGTTTAAGTTCGTTGTTGATCTATTGAAAGGTGGCTACAATGAATCACAGCGCCAGAGATTGCGCCAAAGAGTTTTATTTCGCCGCCTCCACTGACAGTAGTTGTTCAGAGAATGTCGAGGGCAGTGGTAGTTCAGAAGTTGTCGTGGGCAGTGCTTGCTGAGAGGATGTTGATAGCTGTACTAGTTGAGGCCATGTCGTGTGCAGTTGTTTTGATGGGCTAGACAGCAGATGTTGTTCGAATGGGGATGTTGTAATGATCAGAGTGTATTTTTCGTCAGTATATATGAAGGTAAAATTTTTTTTTTTTTTTATTTCAAATTTCCTAACTAACAATGTCTCTTGATCACAGGTTCAGTCAACAAAGCATCTGGCTTGTGTTAATGTATTAGAGTGTAATTCTGGTTTCTATGTGCAATTATATTATTTCTGTTTTTTTTAATTACTTCAGTGTAAATGGTGTTTAAAATATCTTGTCTTATTGAGGAACAACCGTGCCTGATGTGTACGTTGAAACACACTTCCACACACAGAACAGTTACACTTGTGCTTTGTTGTTTCGTAGCTTTTGTTTCGTAACTTTTGTAGTTGCCGGGGACTTAATTAATTAATTGTGTTAACGGAAATTTCCTTTCATTCTTTGTTGTTATTCTATGCAGTCAGATTGCGGAGTAATACTAGTCAGGGCCAACCGGTTACGAGACTTCGTAATCGGAAAAACAGCGACTAAAAATTAAAATTATTTGCATTTTATTTAATTAAGCCCCCATGCACTATTAGCCCAGTTTTTTTATTACAGGGGGCAGCTACCCCTCTGACCGAGCACACTGAGCTACCGTGCCGCTAATCCCGCGCGGCCCAGATGGTTTATAGGAGTCAAGGGGCATGAAAGGGAAGCAGTGGTCGAGAAGAGAGTGTGACAGTGTTGTAGCCTATCCCTGACGTTATTTAATTTGTTTACTGCGCAAGCAGTAAAGGAAATAAAAGAAAAAAATTGGAGTAAGTATTAAAATCCATGGAGAAGAAATAAAAATTTTGAGCTTTGCCCACGGCTTTGTAGTTCTGTCAGCGACAGCAAAGGACGTGGAAGAGCAGCTGAACGAAATGGACAGTATCTTGAAAGGAGGATATAAGATGAACATCGACAAAAGCAAAACGAGGATAATGGAATGTAGTAGAATTAAATCAGGTGATGCTGTGGGAATTAGGTTAGGAAATGAGACGCTTAAAATAGTAAATGAGTTTTGCTATTTTGGGAGCAAAATAACTGATGATGGTCGAAGTAGAGAGGATATAAAATGTAGACTGGCTACGGCGAGGAAAGCGTTTCTGAAGAAGAGAAACTTGTCAACATCGAGTATAGACTTAAGTGTCAGGAAGTCTTTTCTAAAAGTATTTGTGTGGAGAGTAGCCATGTAAGGAAGTGAAACATGAGCGATAAACAGTGTAGACAAGAAGAGAATAGAAGCTTTCGAAATGTGGTGATACAGAAGAATGCTAAAGATTAGATGGGTAGACACGTAACTAATGAGGAGGTACTGAATAGAATTGGGGAGAAGAGGAATATGTGGCACAACTTGACTAGAAGAAGGGACACGTTCTGAGGCATCAAGGGATCACCAATCTATTACTGGAGGGAATCGTGGAGAGTAAAAATCGTAGAGGGAGACCAAGAGACGAGAACAGTAAGCAGGTTCAGAAAGATGTTGATTACAGTAGTTATTCGGAGGTGAACTGGCTTGCACAGGATAGAGTAGCATGGAGAGCTGCATCAAACCAGTCTCTGGACCGAAGACGGCATCAACAACAGCAATGTGGTAGTCGATTCGGATTAAACAACAAAATGTTTCCATCATCGACCGTGGCGCGACACCGTGTATGAAAATTACGTCGAGAAAGAACTTCTTAGCCCTTTTACATCGTAAAGTTAATGTCAAATATCCTAATGATTATGCTTCCTTTACTTAATCTCGCTACATATGGACTATTTTTCTGTATGAAAATAACGTGGTACAGTATTTTCAGCGAACACAATTGACGACTATGGAAGTCGATGGAATGACTTACAAATAATGCAGCTTTATAATAACAGCCAGTGTTCCTTATAATACAACTTATTTAGTTTATAACTAGGAATGAAACCAAAGAAATTCTCCAACGGCATACACACTTTTAAAACTTCCCTAACGACGTAATTACCTATGACTCATGTTGATAGTGGCAAGTAGGCTAAGGTTTCCTTGTCAGCCTTTATCGCAGTACTGATGCACGCAGTAACTCAACGTCTAGAAACAAAACATCTAAAAGTAGAGTTTGTACCTCGTAATATTTCTATTATCGGGCTTACCCGCGTAGACATGCAACTCACTTATGATAACGGACAAGGAATTTCGATTTAACTTTTGTTTAAACATGGTGTGGATAATCAGAAGCAAAATACAAGATACCTCACTGACATGCAATTTGCAAGTAATTATCACTATTATGCACATTTTTTTCCGCTTAAATTTGCATTCCGAAGCAGTGGGCGATTTCCTGTGTATATAGGGCTGTGTTACGGACTCTTGGCTATCATTCGCCATGCAGAAGGCATTCATCTTTGTCGTCGTGGTCGTCGCCTGTGTCGGTAAGGCAGCTGTTTCAGCAGCGCATAATAATGTTTATGTGAGGTGGACCTGCACCTCCTAACACTAGAGTTTTAACTGTGTGTTTATTCAGTGTGACGGACAAATACGAAGTGATGTTTTATATTTAACTAAAGGCCAAAATGTGATGAGGTGAGACTCAACCGCAAGGACCGTAATCACTTGTTTTAAATTTCTTCAGAATTACATTGATTTCCATTCGTGTTTCTCATGCAGTGACCTTCTGCGATTGTGCTACATCATTTCATCCCTAAGCTTGTCTGTGACATGATTTTTGTTCTTCCCTCACATGACACAAAACGAAAATTTTGTCTTTGGCACCATAGCGCTACCTTTATTACCGTATCCAAGTCGTAAAGTAAGGAGACAGTTAAAGGAAGAATGACAGTAGCATCACATATGGCAGAGTAAGATGACATACACATCATTAAGTAGAAAAGCAATTTGGGAAAAAGGTTAATTACTAGTGAATAACTTAAGTATTATAAGAGAGGAAGCCATTTGAAATTATATGAGGGAAGACTAACTTTTGCAAAGATTAAAAATGGATTGCAATGTTCATTTAACACTTAACTAATTTGTGATGGCTTTTCCCTTTACGCATTCGAGTAAGTGTAGCTCATGTGGCCAAAGCCCGATAGATTATCCCATGAATGGCTTTAAAAATCAGACACAGTAATTTAATGTTGGGTGAGAACGAGGTGAGAATGGCATCTATCTTTAAAATAAATGGGCAATACTACTGTAGTTTTTGGTACTGATGCGGGAGTTACGACAGAGATAACAAATATCTTATACAAGTTTAACAAGGAATTAATTATTTGATATTTCATAAATAATGTTAATGATACATCGTCTCATCAGAACTATCCGCACATCCCAATATAGAGCTAATGCTGAAGTGACCACTAGAAGGCACGAGAGGCAGACCAGCCAGTATATGAGGAGGCAAATACCGTATTGTAAGCAGAGAAGCGGCTACAGCAGAATTTGTTAGTCAGGAGAGCTCAGCGACTGTGAATGCTCACTAGCCCCTGGACTTCATCTACGAGGATGCGCTGAAAAGAAATGTCTCCGATTTTTTTTATGAGAAAACTCTTAAAAGTTTTTACACAAAAATACCGCTATTAATATTCTGTCTCTTACATTCTTCAAGTTTACATATGTATTTCTCAACATAACCACCTTGGAGACATTTACATCTACATAGATACTAAGCAGATCACATTTAAGTGCCTGACAGAGGGTTCATCGAACCACTTTCACAGTTCTCTATCATTCCATTCTCGCACAACGCATGGAAAAAACGAACACCTGTATCTTTCCGTGCGAGCTCTGATTTTCCTTATTTTATCGTAATGATAGTTTCTCCCTATGTAGGTAGGTGTCAAGAAAATATATTCGCATTCGGAGGAGAAAATTGGTGATTGGAATTTCATTAGAAGATTCCACCGCAACGAGAAACGCCTTTGTTTTAATGATGTCCACCCCAAATCCCGTACCATTTCTGTGACACTCTGTCCCCTATTAATCTATAACACAAAACATGCTGCCCTTCTTTGAACTATCTCGATGTACTCCGTCAATACTCTCCGGTAAGCATCCAACACCGCACAGCAGTATTCTAAAAGAGGACGGACAGGCTTAGTGTAGGAACTCTCTTCAGTGGATCTGTTACATTTTCTAAGAGTCCTGCCAATAAAACGCAGTCTTCGGTTAGCCTTCCTCATATTTCCTGTTTTCCTTCGAATTTCAGTTATTCGCAGTTGTAATTCCTAGGTATTTAGATGAATCTGCGGTCTTTAGATTTGACTGATTTATCGTGCAACAGTAGTTCACGGATTCCTCTTACCACTCATGTGCATTATTGCGCCAATGATAATTGTTAAGATGATAATGGTTCAAATAAATGTTCTTAGTTGAATACAATATAATAGTACTATTATCTGGGCAAATTTTTGCCGTGTTATTAGCGTTAAGCAGTTATTTCAGCTTGAAGCACCTATGACTTCTGGAAATCTAAAATGAAAAGGCGCAGTCCCAGTCTTTAAAAGTAATCTGGATCTGATTATTACTGAAGGAATAAATTCTCTTTCTCATACTACTGGATATGTTATTTGAATCAGCAGAATTGAAAATAATAATATTGTCCTCACACTTTTCGTTATTTAGCGTCAACTGCCAATTTTCGCACCTTACCTTTTCTAAATTGTTTTGCAGTTTGTTTTGATCTTCTGATTTCTTTACTAGACGATAAACACAGCGTCATCTGCAAACAATCTAAGACGCTGCTCGGATTCTCCCCCAAATCGTTTATATAGATCAGGAACAGCAAAAGGCCTATAACTCTATTTTGGGGAATGCCAGAATTCACTTCCGCTTTACTCGATGACTTTTCGTCAGTTACTACGAACTGTGACCTCTATTACAGAAAATTAAGAAAACAGTCACATAAATGAGACATATTCCATAAGCAAACAATTTCACGAGAAGCCCCTTGTGTTGTACACTGTCAAAAGCCTTTCGGAAAACCGGAAATACGCAATCAATTTGAAATCCCTTGTCAATAGCACTCAGCACATCGTGAAAGTAAAGAGCTAGTTGTGTTTTACAAGAACGATGTTTTCTAAATCCGTGTTGACTGTGTGTCAATGGACCCTTTTCATCGGGGTAATTCATAATGTTCGAACACAATGTTCCAAAATCCTGCTGCATATCGACGTTAATCATATGGGCCTGTAACTTAGTGGATTACTCCTACTACCTTTCTTGAATGTACACACGAAAACATTCATCCCAGTGAGAGATCAGTTTGTTGACGGACACACAACCTCATCTCTTATTGCAGCGCTTCGCAACTATCAAAGTAAAGTCACTGAATGTGATCTTTCAGTTTTGAAAACAAATAAAAATCGGATGGCGTCAAGTCGGAACTGTATGGAAAATGATCGATGATAGTCACCACAAGCCGTCGGATTGTTGCAGGCGTCACTGCGCTTATGTGTGGTCTGCCATTGTTATGCAGAGGGACAGGGTGTTTCACGTATCTTCGAATTCGAAACTCGACTAAAATATTCTGATTCCGACGCACCGACGTATTTACATTACATACAGTCACGTTACACGCTACATTTCGGAGCGCTCTAGCGGCAGAGGGATGCAAATATGTAGATATCAAGAATAATGATGTAGAATGTTAGTAACATTTGTTTCATTTAAAAATTTCTGACAGTTTTCACATAAAAAATTCGGAGGTATTACTTTTCAGTACGCCCCCTTAAGTAACAAGTCCATCAGCTGCATTTCAAGCCTTGTAAAGCTACCCAAGGCGGCTGTTGGTGACGTGATTGTGAAGTGGAAACTCGAAGGAACAATCACAGTTAAACCAAGACCAAGGGGACCACTTGTCCTGATGGACACGGACAGTAGAGCATTGTGGAGGGTCGTTGTGAAAAATCGCATGAAATCAGCGAAAGGAATCACTCGTGAACTCCAAAGTTCTACCATCACAGTAGCTAGGATAGAGGGTTAAAAATAGTGAGGTACAATGGTAAAACAGTTCCTCATAAGCCCCACACGTCTGTAGGTAGTGCTGAGTGACGCTTCTGATGTTGGAAATAGCGACTTCACTGTACAATGAACAACTGGCAACGAACGATTAGGACTTAAGAATCAAACTGTAGCCTGTAGCAATCCGGTGGATGGGTCTGAGTATCGCAAAAGCCTGGAGAACTTTACCCCCGACGGTGTGCAGCGCCAGCACTGAAGAGCGAAGTGAATCGCACAGGGGTTTAAAATGATGAGCCAAAACGTTATGACCACTTGCTTAATAGCTTGTTTGTCTGTTTTGGAACGAAATACATAACTCATTCTGCGTATCAGGGATCTAACACTATGTTGGTCCGTTTGTGGAGGTATGTGGCATTAGGTATTCACTCACAGGTCGTGTAATTCTCGTAAATAACGGGCCGCTGATTGCATACGCGTTGATGGCGCACGATTTGGACTCAGGCAGGATCCATAGGACATCGGGTGAATTTGATCATCATCGTGAGTTCATTATACCGTTCTTCATACTACCGTATCACGGTTCCGGCTCCGAGATAAGGACAATTACACTGCTTAAAGATACCGTCACCGTTGGGGAAGACATCAACATGGAGGGATGCAGATGGTTCGCAAGAGAATGTCTCCCATAGCATAATACTGATCCCATGAACCTGCGTCCTCGGTCCTCTGTACGTTTCGAGCCGCCGTTCACGGCGCTTGTGGAGATGACCAGCGACTTAGTGTAGCAAAAATTTAATTCCCTCGATGAGCCAACACGTTTCCATTGATCGACGGTCGTATCCCGATGGTCCCGCGCCCCCTGAAATCGTAACTGACGCTGCCTTTGGGTCATCATGTGAACACGTATCAGAGGTCTGCTGAGGAGCTCCATGTTCAACAATGTGCGATGAACGGTGGTCTGAAACACTTGTGCGTGCGCCAGCATTGTGCTATTTCGGTTGAGATGGCACAGACCACCAGGTATCCTACTTTATAGAGTAGACAAGCCTCCGAACCCCACGTTCTGAATGAAGAGTCGTGGACGTCCAACTATTTAGAGCCTAGTGGTAGTTTCACTGTCCTACATCTTTCCGTAGACGTTCATGACAGTAGCAGGTGAACATTGGAACAGGTTCACCGTTTTCGAGATACTCGTTCACAGGCGCTGCATACAAAGAATTTGTCCTTGGTCAAAGTTGCTTATCTCAATGGATTTCCCATTTGCAGTCCATAGCTGCGTCATGGTGAAGCCCTGTCCGTGTCTGCTTCGCTAACATACATTCGTTATCGCGTCACACGCCCGAAACGCCTCCAGGCGGCATCCAACATCGTGATGGGCAATGGTCATACTATTTGGCTCATTAGTGTATTTCATGATTAGGCTGCGGTTCACTTAGTGCCCTTCAGAAAACACTAAACGCACATTTTACAGTGAGAACCATTCCCGATATAGAATTTCCTGTTCACAATCACGACCGGAACCCAACATAACACCTCTGGGGTGAGTCAGGAAGCCGACTTCTCTCCAGATCCCAGCGTCCAACATCACTGCCGTCTCTGGTTTGCGCTATTGAGGAAGAATGAACCGCCATTGCTTCACAAACATTCAGACACCTCAACGAAAAATCAATAGCGTGCTTTGATTTTGGGTGTTCTACCGAACTACTTATTCCATTTTACAAATTCAGTGCATCTTACTGATTTTATGGATTTAGTGCATTTATTTAGCACACAAAATGGAAATACGAGTTACAACTCTGCAAAACACCCGGAAGCACGTTGTTAACCAATCCTGCCGAGACCTCACTGAAAGTGTCCCTAACAGAGTCCAAGCCTTCATGGAGGCAAAGGATGGGCCCACCATTTATGTGCATTAACAGGTGTCCGAATACTTTTGAACAGGTGCTTTGCATACGCAGATGCAATACCGGCCTCAACAACGAGGTGTACCGCGTCAGTTTTGTTAATTCAAATGTTATTTCCTTCTTAAAGTGAGAAAAAGAAAATGTGAACAGCTACTTTTAGTATTTCCACGCTATCCTTCGCCATATTCGCCACTTGTCTCGACAGTCGTTCCTACAGCAGTTACATTCGCACGCGAAGCACTCGGGGTCCAGCTGAGTCGTCCATGAGGCTGCTTCTCTTGCTGGAATGGTTCGAACCTAAGAACTCAAAGCTTTTACGGACTCCCTCCCCCTTTTGTGACTTAGCATTCTGTGGTGTCACACTCGTTCTCATGTACGCAACGAATAGATTGTGAGATCTGTGGAGGAGAGTGTTGTACCTGGAATATACTGTACCTAGGAACACCTCATGTTTCCTAGTCAGTGTTCAATCTAGTGACCCATTTCAGAATCATATGGAGGAACGCGTATTAGAGACCACGATAAGCAGCTACCGGAATTTTCTACCGTTTCTGTTGTCACACGTGAGGTTGTACCTTGTGCAGCGTTTGTAAATATTATGAGTTTACATACTTCAGCACTGCATGAAATTTTAAAGTTATACGATCTTGTTAATCCTTCAGTTGTAGAGTATTATGGCGAATAAAATTCTATATGTTTTTAAAACTAATTACAGAACATGTGGATTGTTATGACATACGTTACTAGCTCAGTCGTGAACTATCATCTACATCGAAACGGAATGTCTTCTCCCATGGAACACGTGCTACGAGCAAGTGAACTGAGTTTCCTTACTTTGTTAATAATTTTCCTGTCTCGAAAACGGAAATTGGGGCTGGGGACCATTGGCATACTCAACACAAGTATAGATTTACTGTAAGTATCCTACAGTACAGGGTCAACATTTGGACGTTATACACTTCCTACAGATCAGATAATTGGACAAAATAGGTTGGTTTTGTTTGCGTTAGATGTGGTGAACAGTGTGCATTACGGGGCTTATAGAGGCATCATACAGTTCATGAACGGTTCCTGAGAAAACCAGAAAAAGAGTTTTACACCATGTTTGCGCCGTCAGCAGCAGACATCTAAATAACTAACCCCGGCAAATTGCTCGAATTTTAACGGTATATTCTCTATGCATTTATCTTCCCGTTTTAAAAATCTTTATCCTTTATCGCGAAACACCCCAAAAACAGGTTTTTGGGTACCAAACCTATCCATGGATTTCAGAACGGCTAAGTACAGAAAATGGCTGTAATTGTTTATGTATATTCCTATGATCTCGATCTCGAACAAACTCGAAAATTTTCTTCATATCTTCATCCGTTTCCGAAATACGAATATTCAAATTTACCCTACTTGTACACCTAAAATAACACATAAAGTCCGGTGTTAGCCTAAAACATAGTTTATAAAGTGACGCAGCTCTAACAAACATGCTGTAAAGTCTGTCTGGTATCATCAGAAGGGTTCAGGGAACGCCAACTCGTTGTACTGAAGCAGATGCTAAATTTTTGTAGGCGTGAAATCCGGTCTGAGTTGTAAAATTAGTTTTGCTTTACTTCAGTTTCACATAAGTAAATTATTAAAATTTAGCTGGCCCATAAAGTTCTTTTCACATAAGTGACATGCCTTGCTGTAGTAGAGAAAAGAAGAAAACCAGCGAAAAAATGGTAAAGGCCCCCCATCGGAGCACAAGTATATGAAATGCTCCTGTTTATTTAAAAGACTTTGACTGGGAAGTGCAATATCATCAGCTGTCTCTATCTTTCTCAGCACCTTTAAGGATTCTTCCAAAAATTCACGCTTCTTCATGCAGAGAGAGAAGTAGACAGTGGCAACTTAAATTTAAAATCTGAAATACACCACAGGTCTGGCATTTAAAATTATATTATTCTGTGTGCCCCAAATTTTAAATTCGAACTGTACGAGTTTCAACGTACGATACGGTAAACACATGGATGCTCTCAGGCTCAACAACCTAAACACGTCAACTTTAGCTATTCAGTTGGACCAACTCATAAACGCAGAGATAAGCATCGAAGAGACTTTGGAGACATAACATTTTACCGAAAAAGGAGTACAAAACAGTGGCTCTGAGCACTATGCGACTTAACTTCTGAGGTCTTCAGTCGCCTAGAATTTAGAACTAATTAAACCTAACTAACCTAAGGACATCACACACATCCATGCCCGAGGCACGATTCTAACCTGCGACCGTAGCGGTCGCTCGGCTCCAGACTGCAGCGCCTAGAACCGCACGGCCAATCCGGCCGGCGAAAAAGGAGTACAGATGAATTTGTTAGAGGAATTAGAAACATATAACCACATTCACAATGAACGTGACTGCATATTTAATGATCAACTAGAATTAGAAAACATATGTACCTTCAAACTTTCATACACTTCCTATAACCTAAATTGATTGAAATAATGCTTAACTTACAGAGAGAAAATTCTACATAGGCAATTACCAGTATCTTTCACACCTAATTAATTAAATATACAGGGTGTTACAAAAAGGTACGGCCAAACTTTCAGGAAACATTCCTCACACACAAATAGAGAAAAGATGTTATGTGGACATGCGTCCGGAAACGCTTAGTTTCCATGTTAGAGCTCATTTTAGTTTCGTCAGTATGTACTGTACTTTCTCGATTCACCGCCAGTTGGCCAAATTGAAGGAAGGTAATGTTGACTTCGGTGCTTGTGTTGACATGCGACTCATTTCTCTACAGTACTAGCATCAAGCACATCAGTACGTAGCATCAACAGGTTAGTGTTCATCACGAACGAGGTTTTGCAGTCAGTGCAATGTTTACAAATGCGGAGTTGGCAGATGCCCATTTGATGTATGATTAGCACGGGGCAATAGTCATGGCGCGGTACGTTTGTATCGAGACAGATTTCCAGAACGAAAGTGTCCCGACAGGAAGACGTTCGAAGCAATTGATCGGCGTCTTAGGGAGCATGGAACATTCCAGCCTATGACTCGCGACTGGGGAAGACCTAGAACGACGAGGACACCTGCAATGGACGAGGCAATTCTTCGTGCAGTTGACGATAACCCTAATGTCAGCGTCAGAGAAGTTGTTGCTGTACAAGGTAACGTTGACCACGTCACTGTATGGAGAGTGCTACTGGAGAACCAGTTGTTTCCGTACCATGTACAGCGTGTGCAGGCACTATCAGCAGCTGATTGGCCTCCACGGGTACATTTCTGCGAATGGTTCATCCAACAATGTGTCAATCCTCATTCCATTGCAAATGCTCTCTTTACGGATGAGGCTTCATTCCAATGTGATCAAATTGTAAATTTTCACAATCAACATGTGTGGGCTGACGAGAATCCGCACGCAATTGTGCAGTCACGTCATCAACACATATTTTCTGTGAACATTTGGGCAGGCATTGTTGGTGATGTCTTGATTGGGCTCCATGTTCTTCCACCTACGCCAATGGAGCACGTTATCATGATTTCATACGGGATAGTCTACATGTGTTGCTAGAACATGTGCCTTTACAAGTACGACACAACATATGGTTCATGCACGATGGAGCTCCTGCACATTTCAGT
This sequence comes from Schistocerca piceifrons, assembly GCF_021461385.2. Taxonomy (NCBI): domain Eukaryota; kingdom Metazoa; phylum Arthropoda; class Insecta; order Orthoptera; family Acrididae; genus Schistocerca; species Schistocerca piceifrons. The sequence continues at coordinate 892,178,289 of NC_060139.1, forward strand.
CGAATTGCTCGTACGCTTCTCAACAACATATTCGGTGACCGATGGATTGGTAGAAGCGGACCAATTCCATGGCCTCCACGCTCTCCTGACCTCAACCCTCTTGACTTTCATTTATGGGGGCATTTGAAAGCTGTTGTCTACACAACCCCGGTACAAATGTAGAGACTCTTCGTGCTCGTATTGTGGACGTCTGTGATACAATACGCATCAGCGCATCAGGGACTCCATGCAACGGAGGGTGGATGCATGTATCCTCGCTAACGGAGGACATTTTGAAAATTTCCTGTAACAAAGTGTTTGAAGTCACGCTGGTACGTTCTGTTGCTGTGTGTTTCCATTCCATGATTAATGTGATTTGAAGAGAAATAATAAAATGAGCTCTAACATGGAAAGTAAGCGTTTCCGGACACATGTCCACATAACATATTTTCTTTCTTTGTGTGTGAGGAATGTTTCCTGAAAGTTTGGCCGTACCTTTTTTGTAACACCCTGTACAACTATATTAAAATTATGTGTATTACGAAGTGTGTTGGCAATAATTCCAGTACTGAACCAGCCATATCTGTACACATATGACGGTGTTTGTCACATCAGAGCAGTAGCCGATGTAAACAAATGTATCCGGCATTTTGTATTTAGTTCAGTTCAATGATCAGCATATATCGCAAAAGAAAAGCAAACGTCTTTCCTGTAATACGTATCGGAGGGCTTTCCAGGAAGTAAGAGCATTGCGTAGAGCATATATAAGAGTAAAGCTATGTAACCACTAAAAGTTTGTTATAATTTAGGACGCAAATGAAAAACCTTTTGTAAACAAAGCTATCACAGAAACTTTGTTACATTATGGTCACAAAGAAGTCGACGATACCATCTGACGATGTGTTCAGGGCCAGAAATGGTAATGATACAATAAAAACAGTTCAAAATAGTTGTGGCTGGTAGTAGTATTTCAAACAGTGTAATTTACGAAAACGGCTGCGGTGTTCTCTTACCAGAATGGATAAAATAATAGTATTTATCGACGTACAGTAGACCACAAGAAAACTGAAAGTAGTTTTACTTCAAATCACGAGCAGCAGTGGGCATGAACGAAGAGAGTGAATGGAAGCGATTGTGTAAGAAAAGAATGGAAAAGGAAACATAACGGGGAGAAGACGGGAGCATTTAATTACTGTTTCATAGCAAGAAACTGAATATATTTGTTCCTCCTTTTTAGGTGCGCCAAAGGAAGTGATTAATTTTTTTCGTAAATACAAGGGGGCACTGAATTGTGTGGAGCGTGTAGCGTAGCTTTTTGAAGAGGCAGGCAGCAGCAACAGAGAATGAGTTTGCGAATGGTTTTGTTTTATAGGCAGACACCGCTGGCGTTCAAGATCAGTTACTCCTTGTATAATACGGCTATGATGAAGTGACAGGTACGTGACCTTTGATGCAAAGAAGTATCGGGTTTCATTCACTCTGAAGAGTCGAAGATGTACGGACAGCTTACGGTAGTCACGTAATAATAGTCCTTTCTGAGAGTGCGAGAAAATTACGTGGATATTGACGAATTTTGGAGGCGTAATGCACACAGTTATTCACAGTTTGTTCTAAACGTGTAGAGTTTACAGTCTCGCGCCATACTGGATTATATCGCAGTAGCGGAGGTTCAGGAGATCGGATGACTGCAAGCGGGAGTCTTTCTGCGCGTGGTGTCAGTGATCTCTACCCTGCGGAACTGCTCACTCAAAGTCTCACCCGTAACGTTCGCGTTTACTGACATGGTTTTTGGATACCGGAGCTGAACATACAATTTGGAACTAATTAATTTCTGGTAGTGTACTGAAGGTAGTTAGGATTTCATCATATTTAGTTCTCGGTCTTGCACCACCCAAGACAGATCGCTATTCATCTGGACAGTGGCTGCATTGAAATCTACTGGTGTGGCTCTCGAGTGAAGCTGGAGGACGTCTGCACAGAAAGGAAAGTTAACAGGCAGACAGAACAGATGAGAAGACGTTGACACGCAAGGAGAATAAAAGTTAGCCTAGGACTGAGCTCTGGGAAACTCCTGTGGGAACATGCCTCCAGTAAGGCTCTCCACTCCCACAGACCACACGCTATTCTCTGGTTCTCAGGTAGCTTTCAGTTCACTTTAGTATGTTACCGGAATATTTTATCTGCCTCGGCAGTGTATCAATTTTGATGGCATTCTGTTATGTATGACATATTTCAGCTCATCCAGTACTCCAATTTGCCCACGATTTGTGCTCTGGTATTTACGAATCCGAACTGATGTATGACATAAGTGTTGTATTTACATAAACATTCAGTCAGTTGATCGTGATCAATATATTCCCATACTCTGGATACAGTGGGTGATATGTTGTAAGGATGTACCCGTTGGCTGTTAAATTCTAACTGGGTCTTAATGTCGACAACGGCTGGGGAAGCCACACACCATGTCATATGAAGGTGCTACTATTGCGTTCCTACCGCTTACTTCTAAAATTGATTGAAATTTAAGAGCAGGGTCGCCACCAGCCCATACCCTACTCTGTACGTAAATAAAGAGAAAGCTGGACTGGAAAAGGTTACACAATTGCAGTCATTGGTTTCAAGGTTCTCTTCGTGAATAATCAACAAAGCTTAAACTATGCAACCACACTGAATTAATAAAACAGAATAATTTCAAATAAAGTGGTTCAGTAGAGGAGCTTTGACTAAGTATGCAGAACACATGGGGATTAAACGTTAACAAAATTATTTATTAATGAAGTCAAGGTGGTGTGCTCATGGAAGGACAATGTACACAAAATTTTTGTGGTGCCTCAACGTAAAACCACACGATAATTTAATCATGACCTAGTAACTCACAATTTCAGATCGCACATTCATTCGCAGAAATATAGAATAAGACATGCTGGGATCAGAACTCCGCCAACGCTAAATAAATGAAAGTGCAGCAAGGAGGTTGGTACCGACTGCGTGGTTATCGTCAAATATGAATCGAAAGCAAGATAATTTGTATACAATTCGGTAAATAGGAAAACAGCATACGAGTTCCCGCCGAAAGTACAACGGATCCCAGGAAACGCAACTGAAATGAAAATACGGTCAAATTTATGCGTGAAAGCCAACTGCTTCAGCAAACCAGACTAATATTCAATTACATATATATTTCAACACCAAAACACCCGGTAACTGTGGGTTCGCCGTGTAAATGTCACGTGATTCTACAAACATATGAGCTCGCTAAACACGAACAAATCACGCAGATTATCATTCACAAAAGTTGCAAAATAGCTATCAATCACGGAAATATGAAAAACAAGAAAGAGTTTCCCCATTCAGTAAAGGAATTCATGAATTCTGAACTGGTGGCTCGTTACAAGAGACACGTGGAGACAGATCAAGTGGTAGACACTTATACACAACGAAAAGAACGGAGACAGCACATGCATACGAAGACACAATTATTTACACATTCACACAAATTAAAAAATGCTTACACTGTCCTTCTCATCACGTACTGGGCCGTTCCCCACCATGTAATGTTCTGAAGCGACAATGTTACTTCGAAGTAATTATTAAATCCGACACTCCTAACATTTCCCCCAAATGTATAAGCACAACGCTTCACTGTTAATGACTGGAAGAGAAAATTAGACCACTTCAGTTGGTCTGAATAAAGCTTACACATTTCAAAAGCGAAATTAACAAGACCAAGACCATGCTTAACGATTACGGAGTAAATGTCGTGTGACTAGGGCCTCCCGTCGGATAGACAGTTTGCCGGGTGCAAGTCTTCGCCACTTCGGCGACTTGCGGGTCGGTGGGGATGAAATGATCATGATTAGGACAACACCCATTCCCTGAGCGGAGAATATCTCCGACCCAGCCTGGAATCGAACCCGTGTCCTTAGGAGTGACATTCTGTCGCGCTGACCATTTAACTACCGGGGGCGGACGATTACGAAGTGAACTCTCCAAAAGCCCAAGATATAGTTTCTTCAGCACAGTCGCAGGCAGGGGAGCTCCCAGGTAAACGGAAGTGACCAGAGTATTCATTCCGCCGCCAACTTAGCACAAAACCTACACTCGGACAGTGGAGATAAACCTCTTTGTTTGCTGACAGGACACCAAAGTTGGTTAAACTGCACCTAGGTAGTAGACCCGCACCAACAGTAGACGAAAAGCAGCAGGACAACGCTATTCCTTATAACCAAGATTAATATGCATTCACACAAACATAATCGCGTCATGAGGGATGGGAAAGGAAACATGGTAATGTAGAGTACAGAGGGTAAAATACGATGCACATGGTATACATAAGAATAGAAAATGATTGTAAAATGAATCTTAATAAAGATGCAGAGTACAATTTGCTTGCATTAATCTGCCAAATGTGAAAAATTCCTAATAAAGGTGCAGAGCACAAATTGCTTGCATTATATTAATCTGTCAGGTTTGAAACAGCTCCACTGCTCAATCCTGTCACAGGAAAAAGGGAACAGCACCAACTTCGTGGCGCGGAATTTGATTCAGAATATTATTTAAAGGGAAAGGATGCCACAAAACGGCTCTTCATGTTGTGCCAAGAAACGGCTCTTATAGAGATATTTCACAGTTTATGACATGGTGATTCGGGGTTATCGATTTTAGGAGCATGTCGGGGTACACTCATGTTCCATTGAAAAGGATGTATCCCATTCACGAAAGAAATAATAAATATGCCTATCAAGGCTGATACTGTGCCGTCAGGAACATTCTTGAATATGGTAATGCTAAGACAGTCGTTGCCCGTCGGTTAAGAAAGGATTCTCGTTATTTTATTGCTTTTATTATTGTGTTTATTGTAACATAGCAATGTGATAAATATCAGCATTTTGTATCTTGGTATTCTTCCAGGTGACGACTCGTCTCAGCATGGGAGGTGAATAGAGCTGAAAGAAGTTCATTCACTTCGTCATCTGACTGTGTTCCCTTCACCCAAGCTACGGAGATTCTTCCACAGGACCGCGCAACTCGTATTTGGTATTTCCGAGCGCGATGCAACGAGTATGACTTATTCAGGGGTTCGGAACGTATTCCTCTTCGCCATTTCAACAGTTTTCTGTATTCGTAGTAGCACTGAGGCGCCGGATTTGACTCGAAACGCATTTGAACATTATACCTATTCATCAACATTTGACGTAGTTCTGAGTTTGCACTGTTCTTGTTGTTGAAAGCCGTGGTCTTGTCAGTAAGTTTCTGAATTTCGCCTCAATTGTTGTTCACTGATTATTTGATTCGATACCATTGGGTTTCTGGGAAGTCCGCTTTGAAGAGCCACGTTCGACATACCGTAACTAACGTTGGTACAGGATGCGTGACGCAACTTGAGCCATAGGGGCTGGTAGGAGTGAACCACGGAAATGGCTACATCCAGTGAGATGTGTGGGGTCCACCTTTCACCGACATCCCAAACACTGTCAATCTTTCTTTAGTGCCATGACATCGACAACAGTGGGATGGTACGTAGTGAGGTGTGTGGGGCGCAATGAGAGAATGTTCGTACGGTAACTGAAGAATCTTCTTTAAACGTTATGTAGAGACTGTGTCACTAAGATCCTGTTTATGTCTCCAGTTCCGATGATGTGCTCGTATTCGCACTGAAGTGAACCTAATTCCGTTAGTGTGCTACATTTTTGCGGTTATCTATATTCATATAACTCCGACATTATTTCATAACGCTAAATACAGGTACAGTACTGAGTTGTCGTATCGTGAAACTTTTCAATCAGATAGTAAAAATTAAAACCCTTTTTAGGTCTTTTCTGTGGTGTATTGTGAATGACATATACAATACATATGTAATGCATATTTACTTGCAGCACTGTTTCTTTTCGCAGGAGCCAGCTTCGCACAGGTGACGTGTTCTGATCATTGCCTAGACCTGGCAGAAAAGGCTAATTATGCGCGAGACTCCAATTCGTACCGTATGTATATTACTGGTACACGTATCTGAACAATTCATGAACGAAATTTTTTAATTAATTAATTATAATAACATTCTAAAAGTTTTAAACGTTTTTGGCCATAATGTTTTTACTTCTAGGTCTCTCACATATATAACATTGAGAAGACCTGAATTTGTTGATTCTTACAATAGTATCAATAAATTACGTTTACGTTTTAAAGGTGGCTACAAGTGCATGGTTGCTATTTTTACAATGAAAAAATACAAAAGTTTATTTCCTTGTAAGCTGCGTTGCTATTTTTGATGGATTATGTCAATCCACACAACTTGACTAATAAAGTTACTTAAAGAACATGTTAAGTATTAATGAAACGCAAAAATGCCTTTGAAAGTTTTGATAGAAATTGATGGACTATGTATTTTAATAAGGAGGGAGCTATTATTTCGTTGGAATGGAATCCAGTGAAATGAAAGAAGCAGTACACAGTACTGTTCATAATACAGAACATAGAGAACTTAAGATCCACATATATATCTTCCACTAACTGAAAGACATTGAAATAAGTAGGTAATCAATAGCCTTTCGGATAACCGGGTTTCAAGTGATTACGTTATATTTGTGAACTTCGCTCACTGACACAAAAAATTAATGGATATTAAATAAATGCAATTACTTATGTTTATACTAGTTATACAGTCATATAAAGTGATCAAGAATATTTAAATCAAATGTCCGTGCTGAGGTATCAACATATTAAGAACGTTCAGTGTCATTTCAGTGCCCGATGTTTCCCTGCATCTTCGATGCTGATAGGCTGCCAACTTTTGATGTTCCAGTGGGCAGGTACATTCGCGACAGTAATTAATAGAAACAGTTTTGTGTTCCAATAATTAACGTGTTTGGGGGAGAGATTGAAACATGTGGCAGAAGTAATAGTATAGCGGCTTGGTAATGGGCCTAATCATACGTTTATGTCAGATTAATTATAACGTACTTTATGACTGAATTGTTTTTTGGTATTCTGAATACAAACAGTTTGTAAAGTGTTTTGTTTTTCTCATGCAGAAGACCTAATTGACGAATTTCACGGAGATGGCTGCGACGACGGTTGCCTACTGTATCAGGTAAGTTGAAAAAAGGGGACGAAGTGCATCTTTGTTTGGGAGCGGTTTGGGAGTTATAGGACTGGACTGGTTAAGCTGTATGTTTCACAAAACTGTTAAAAATCCCCGCAGATATAAAATGAACATTTCAGACATTTAATTCATGAATGAGACAGGCATTTAAGGTAATAAAAGGTCTCGTGACAGGCATACCTCTCGAAGAGCATAATATAATAATTATTACCCAAATTTCATGTAAATGTCTCATGTTGAATCAAATCAATATATTCAAATTCTATTCGTCAAGAAATAGTCGGTCAAAATAAATGTTGTCTTCGCAGTGTTAGCAGCTGATCTTGCGGTCGAGTTCGAACAACAAATGCTAGTACACTGGTGTCCAAAATTAAAGCAACAAACTGCTGTTTCCCCATGCTGTGTCTAATTCACGATATATTCACACAAACTGTAGACAGATGTCGTTACGATCGAATTCTGCACGGAAGATGGCATTCCGCTCAACGAATAACCACGCCGACTATGACGTCAGGGCATCTATCAAGCGACTTAATGTTTTCAGGGTAGTCCAACATCCACAACTGCTGTGTACACAGTCACAGACGGCGCACTTTGGCACAGAGAAGACGCCTACATACTATGTGCTATGGAGGATCATATGAAGAATGGAAGCTGGAGAGTCGCAAACTGATGTGGCCCGGTGGCTTCATGTGAATGGTTCTATGGTTTCTTCGGTGAAGCGACAGTTTATAGAGACGGAAACTGTATCCCGGAGACCAGAACAAGGCCGACCACGTGTGATATCAGAAGGAATGGACCATTATTTGGCAGTAAGGGCACGATGGTCCCACCTTAGTACTGCACTGCATCTGGCATCTGACATCGCAGCATCCCATGGACGTGGTGCATCGAGGCAAACGGTGTACAGAAGGCTTCAACTGAGTGGCCTTCATTGTTGGGGGACCTGATGTCTGTCTACGTCTGGCATCTGGCGTGTCTTCACAGATGGGAACGTCTATAGTTGAGCCATCAACATACCACGCTAAACAGTCGAACTGTGTGCCAATGTTCTTTTCACAGATGAGTCCCGATTAGGCCTGGAGAGTGATTGTCGACGGATTTGCATCTGGAGGGCACGTGCAACACGATTTCAGGATCCAGACATTGTAGAAAGCTACCTATATCGAGGAGAATTTCCAATGGTATGGGCAGGGATTATGTTGACCACTCGAACACCTCCTCATGATATTGTGCGGGTGAATCAGCAAGATTTAACTGCTGTCAGATACAGTGAGGAGATCTTATGATCTCACGCACGGTTGTTGCGAGGTGCTGTGGGCCCAGACTGCGTATTGATGGACGATAATGCTCGAATGCTCGACCTCATAGGGCACGGGTGGTTGATTTTTTTTTTTAAATTGAAGGTATTGCACGCATGGCATTGCCTCTTTGCCCTCCTTACTTGAATTCCAAAGAGGATGTCTGGGAAGCACTAGGGAGATGGGTTGCATCATGTCGGCATCCACCAACCACTCTCCAAGATTTGTGAGAATCCCTCCAGGAAGAATGGGCGTTATTGTCTCAACTTGAGATAAGTGACATCATTCACAGCATGTCCCGTATTTGTCAGGTGAGTATTGGTGCTAAAGGCGGTCATACCTCGCACTGAGCACATTAACCAGGTGTCGCAATGTGTGTGTAAATCTGTTTTTTTTTGTCATCAGTTTGATGCGGCCCGCCACGAATTCCTTTCCTGTGCTAACCTCTTCATCTCAGAGTAGCACTTGCAACCTACGTCCTCAATTATTTGCTTGACGTATTCCAATCTCTGTCTTCCTCTACAGTTTTTGCCCTCTACAGCTCCGTCTAGTACCATGGAAGTCATTCCCTCATGTCTTAGCAGATGTCTTATCATCCTGTCCCTTCTCCTTATCAGTGTCTTCCACATACTCCTTTCCTCTCCGATTCTGCGTAGAACCTCCTCATTCCTTACCTTATCAGTCCACCTAATTTTCAACAATCGTCTATAGCACCACATCTCAAATGCTTCGATTCTCTTCTGTTCCGGTTTTCCCACAGTCCATGTTTCACTACCATACAATGCTGTACTCCAGACGTACGTCCTCAGAAATTTCTTCCTGAAATTAAGGCCAGTATTTGATATTAGTAGCCTAGACTTCTCTTGGCCAGAAATGCCTTTTTTGCCATAGCGAGTCTGCTTTTGATGTCCTCCTTGCTCCGTCCGTCACTGGTTATTTTACTGCCTAGGTAGCAGAATTCCTTAACTTCATTGACTTCGTGACCATCAATCCTGATGTTAAGTTTCTCGCTGTTCTCATTTCTACTACTTCTCGTTACCTTCGTCTTCCTCCGATTTACTCTCAGACCATACTGTGTACTCATTAGACTGTTCATTCCGTTCAGCAGATCATTTAATTCTTCTTCACTTTCACTCAGGATAGCAATGTCATCAGCGAATCGTATCATTGATATCCTTTCACCTTGTATTTTAATTCCACTCCTGAACCTTTCTTTTATTTCCATCATTGCTTCCTCGATGTACTTCGTTCTTGATCGTCCACTCTTATTATTCCCTCTTGAATGTTGTACATATTGTATATGACCCGTCTCTCCCTATAGCTTACCCCTACTTTTTTCAGAATCTCGAACAGCTTGCACCATTTTATATTGTCGAACGCTTTTTCCAGGTCGACAAATCCTATGAAAGTGTCTTGATTTTTCTTTAGCTTTGTTTCCATTATTAGCCGTAACGTCAGAATTGCCTCTCTCGTCCCTTTCCTTTTCCTAAAGCCAAACTGATCGTCACCTAGCGCATTCTCAGTTTTCTTTTCCATTCTTCTGTATATTATTCTTGTAAGCAGCTTCCATGCATGAGCTGTTAAGCTGGTCAGTTCTTGCCGTCTTCGGAATTGTGTGGATGATGCTTTTCCGAAAGTCAGATGGTATATCGCCAGACTCATATATTCTACACACCAACGTGAATAGTCGTTTTGTTGCCACTTTCCCCAATGATTTTAGAAATTCTGATGGAATGTTATCTATCCCTACTGCCTTATTTGACCGTAAGTCCTCCAAAGCTCTTTTAAATTCCGATTCTAATACTGGATCCCCTATCTCTTCTAAATCGACCCCTGTTTCTTCTTCTATCACATCAGACAAATCTTCACCCTCATAGAGGCTTTCAATGTATTCTTTCCACCTATCTGCTCTCTCCTCTGCATTTAACAGTGGAATTCCCGTTGCACTCTTAATGTTACCACCGTTGCTTTTAATGTCACCAAAGGTTGTTTTGACTTTCCTGTATGCTGAGTCTGTCCTTCCGACAATCATATCTTTTTAGATGTCTTCACATTTTTGCTGCAGCCATTTCGTCTTAGCTTCCCTGCACTTCCTATTTATTTCATTCCTCAGCGACTTGTATTTCTGTATTCCTGATCATCCCGGAACATGTTTGTACTTCCTCCTTTCATCAATCAACTGAAGTATTTCTTCTCTTACCCATGGTTTCTTCACAGCTACCTTCTTTGTACCTATGTTTTCCTTCCCAATTCCTGTGATGGCCCTTTTTAGAGATGTCCATTCCTCTTCTACTGTACTGCCTACTGCGTTATTCCTTATTGCTGTATCTATAGCGTTAGAGAACTTCAAACGTATCTCGTCATTCCTTAGTACTTCCGTATCCCACTTCTTTGCGTATTGATTCTTTACTAATGTCTTGAACTTCAGCCTACTCTTCATCACTACTGTATTGTGATCTGAGTCTATATCTGCTCCTGGGTACGCCTTACAATCCAGTATCTGATTTCGGAACCTCTGTCTGACCATGATGTAATCTAATTGAAATCTTCCCGTATCTCCCGGCCTTTTCCAAATATACCTCCTCCTCTTGTGATTTTTGAACAGGGTATTCGCTATTACTAGCTGAAACTTGTTACAGAACTCAATTAGTCTTTCTCCTCTTTCATTCCTTATCCCAAGCCCATATTCTCCTGTAACCTTTTCTTCCACTCCTTCCCCTACAACTGCATTCCAGTCGCCCATGACTATTAGATTTTCGTCCCCCTTTACAAACTGCATTACCCTTTCAATATCCTCATATACTTTCTCTATCTGTTCATCTTCAGCTTGCGACGTCGGCATGTATACCTGAACTATCGTTGTCGGTGTTGGTCTGCTGTCGATTCTGATTAGAACAACCCGGTCACTGAACTGTTCACAGTAACACACCCTCTGCCCTACCATCCTATTCATAACGAATCCTACACCTGTTACACCATTTTCTGCTGCTGTTGATATTACCCGATACTCATCTGACCAGAAATCCTTGTCTTCCTTCACATCACTGACCCCTACTATATCTAGATTGAGCCTTTGCATTTCCCTTTTCAGATTTTCTTGTTTCCCTATCACGTTCAAGCTTCTGACATTCCACGCCCCGAGTCGTAGAACGTTATCCTTCCGTTGATTATTCAATCTTTTTCTCATGGTAACCTCCCCCTTGGCAGTCCCCTCCCGGAGATCCAAATGGGGGACTATTCCGGAATCTTTTGCCATTGGAGAGATCATCATGACACTTCTTCAATTACAGGCCACATGTCCCGTGGATACATGTTACGTGTCTTTAATGCAGTGGTTTCCATTGCCTTCTGCATCCTCATGTCGTTGATCATTGCTGATTCTTCCGCCTTTAGGAGCAATTTCCCACCCCTAGGACAAGAGAGTGCCCTGAACCTCTATCCACTCCTCCACCCTCTTTGATAAGGCCGTTGGCAGAATGAGGCTGACTTCTTATGCCGGAAGTCTTCGGCCGCCAGTGCTGATTATTTATCAAAACTTAGGCAGTGGCGGGGATCGAACCCGGGACCGAAGACGTTTTGATTATGAATCAAAGACGCTACCCCTAGACCACGTGTAAATCTGTTAAGTGTGGAAAAACGAAGAACATTTTTGTCTACCGTTATGCATGTTGCAGTTGGTTACGTTCTGTATTCTTTACATTGATTCTACTTTACTGTCACCTGTTTATACAGTTTTGTGGCAATATAAACACAACCTTGTAAAATTTCTGTTGGTTGCTTTAATTTTGAACACCAGTCTCTACCAAATGACACGACTCAGCTGCTAGGAACACTTCTCGGAAGGAGCCTCGCTGGCAGCTGCACCGCAGCTGGTGGTACCACCTGCAACAAGACGCACACGGCAGCGGTGGTGGAGAATTCGAACCCGCCTTCATCCGCCTGCTCCACTGACTCGGGTCCGCCGTGTCCGTCACGGCACAGTCCAGGACCTTAATGTTTGATGAATGTAAATCATGGGCTTTCGTCTGTCGTCTCTTCGAAACAATAACTACACGCTCGTCACTTACGACAAAACCATAACACTTACTTCGACCTTATTACTGTTTCTGTCACTACTCGTCTATAAAAAAGCTTTCTTTGGGCGCAAACTATACCGCCATTGTGGATGACTAGTCTCTCGTTGCGATAAGTAATCTCATTTACAACGCCTTTCGCACTTGACATATACGGCGTGTCTTGCTCTACAGGTTCCACAAGGTGACGTTAGCTCAAACGATATACGCTTTCATAAGAAAGGTGCGCGGAAACTCTGCAAATGTCATCAAACGACAGCTGTGAGCTATGAGCATACAGACGGGTCATCGATTTCCCTATATGCATACAGTTCCCGCGCACAGAACCTAGCTTGTCTAACGACGTACGCACCGATGACGCCACAAAGATGTCGTAATACCGTGACTGGGAGGTGGTTTATTTTCTGTAAATTATGTGGTACTTTAGCAGTAACGTGATGTTATGCGCGAAATGTGACGTTGGCTCCAGATTTCGAAACAACGTAACACAGAACTTGCTTCTTCTCCACCTGTCTAGCTGACATCGAGCGGAACTCCTTTAACTGAGGACGAAACTACAGCAGAAGACGGTGGATCGGCTCGTATTAGAGGGAGGTCCCACTCACGTGGAGCGGCTGCGTCTCACGCTAGACTCACCGCTCTTCATCACCGCCGTAATCACCAGTAGAAGCAGAAATTTGGGTCAAAAACTCGAGTAACAACAGCACCATGTATGGAAATAAACTGGACAAAAATTAAAAAATTTTGGCAAATTGCTTGTGTATGAACTGGTACCTTTCCTTTCCAGACAGCCGTAACAAAAATCTGCTTTACAGCAAAGAATCCTCTCTTTCAGGTCAATTCAGTCAAAACTGGCATGGTTATTATTCTGTACAGTACGAGAATTATGGGAGAAAAACTTTGTCTATGACTAACAATAACACTAGTAATCCCGCCATTAAAGTAGCCTTTTCGCGGGCTTTGGGAGATATATCAGTCGACCACAACATTATTGCACCTGCTGGTGAGGGCGCTTCGATCGGTTTACCGAGGGTTTTTATCGCGATATTTCACGAGGACGCGCTGAACCACTTGGCAGAATTTGCGCAGCTGTCCTGAAATCATTCGTCGTACGGTATGTTTTCCTTAGTTACCACTGTACTTTTTTAGTGAAATGTCACCGCCTGTTTCCGATAACAACCAAGGAAGGCCAAGTGCAGCAACATCGTGGTCGCGTTCCTACAATACTTATCACTCACCGTGTATATTTACTGCGTTGTAGGGAATATTCTGCACCGCTTCTGAACGCTCGTGGCATCTAACAGCAGCCCGTTGCACCAGCTGCAACTTCTGTTTGTTTTGGAATATAGACGCGAGACACATCGGTACCACCAAATAACGTTATTTTCAAGGCCTTTCTGAAATAAGCTTACCACAAAAGTAGTTTCTTCATGACACATGGCAAGTATACTTACCACAAAATCAACATTTCTTTTGACGACTTTGGGAGTAGTACATTCCACTGACATAGTCGTTTTAATATGTTCATGGTATAACGACCCTAATTTCCTTTCACTGCTTCCTATTGTCGTTCCTATCGGTTAAGACCGTTATATGAAAATTTAATATTGCTGTAACCCTGCTGTGCGTCCTATTCTACAGAGGTCGACAAGCAAGCAAACATCTGTCATTGCTCTACATCTCGTCAACTCGTTTGACCGAGATGGCGGACACAAAACACAAATACCGCACACAAAATCAATACATGTGAGCTATTCACACAAGTAGGTAAATTGTACATCAAAAACTGAGAGTAAGTGTTGATACGGGAATGTGGGTTGGCAGTGTTCCAAAGTAACAGTAAAGCAAGGAATCAATTTACTTCAAATAATCTTGTAAAAACTGTTCTTTACACTTCAGTTTTGTGACATATCTGAATTATTCCTGTTTACCATCAGTTGTCTCTGACACATTCTGAGGCTCTAATATGTTCAAAGTACATACCTAAACAGCGTTGTGCCCCACGTCCAGAAAAGGGCTCAACCAATATTCTCCTCTTTTAGTTGTGCAATATCCGGAAACTCGTCTGCTTATGAAAAGAAATTTGTCTCAAAAAATCCTGTTGTACTGTAATTCAGTTTACCACAGCAGAATAATAAAATGACATATTATACCAGACTTAGACATGTGATATCAGTGTCTATGTTATGGCGTTTCGAATCCAAGGCTGTTCCACTCTGACGCCTGGGAGGACAAAGACGGATTTGATCAGGCTTACTCCTGCAGCAGCTGTCCCAAGGATAAGAAATTTTGCCACCTGAGGAAGCACCGATTATAATAGCCATACAATGATGGCTTCTAAATGCCGAGAAGAAATTGATTCATCCAGGAGTCATCTTCTATGATTAGAGATGAGTACTTGAATTTATGAGATCCTTCACAGTAGGTGAAACAAGCAACTCATGGCATACGACAGCAAGAACATGATATTCACGGTCAGAAGTAGAAATGATGGAGTTACATTGTGCTGGATGAAAGACCAATGTGGATTTCCTGGAAATGAAACAGAAGAGGACCTGGCGAAAGCAGCGACTACTGGCAGACGAAACTTGTAGGAGCACCAGCTGTAGAGCTTTTATAAATGTTCACGCTAGCTGTCAGACAGAAGCGGAAAACAGAAAGGAATGATTTAGGCAAATATACAAACAGACATTATGAGGAGATTACGATGGTAATGATGGCCAGTTTCTGCCTCGAATACCAGCAATGCTCCAAAAGATTCGAGAAAACTACAGCACGTTTCACTATCAGCCACAGCTGCTGAGGAAACACCACAACGCGAGAGGACTGCTGGTATACCCATTGTGAAGAGAGTAACGCGAGTGAATAGGTAGCTCTAAAGTTACACACTTATAGTACGTGCAGTGGTGCTAGTTATGTATGCTTGTGCTTGTACAATTCCCCATACAGAGGGAAAAACAGTTTTTAAAATGGTCGCGTCAGCAGAAGAGACGTCACGAGCTGGCAACAGCTATCCTATCAGCAACAAGTCCACTCATTAGTAAGCTATGACAGCTGATAAGGCGGCGTTTGTATTGGCATATCGTGTGCTGATAGAAACTAATTACAGCATGCTCAGCTAAGCTAGTCAACGCAGTAGCGATATTGTTGTAAGGATGTCGTGTCCTAAAGTCCACTTGGGAACAAAGACAGCGACTCCGAATTATCAGTTATGAAACACAGGGCTTGAGAAACTCAATGCAGCAGAAAAGTAAACAGTGTCGAAAAGTGACATCTCTTTTGATATGATGGATTAGTGTAGAGTATGTCAAAAACTAATCGTGTTGTCACAGTACCCACTCTGTGAAACATTATCTACAGTTCTGTACTAATAAGGAAATTAGAATAGTTAATAAACATATAGAAACCACAGTTTACTCCCCTGTCACAAATCATGATAGAAAATGGTGTTGCTCGTCTTCAAATAACGCAAGCAACCACAAGAATACACTATCTAATTGCAAGTTTCTTGACAGTTTTTACTGAACATTAATATGGGATATGTCCATGCTTCGGTTTTATGGCAGGTTGAACTGCACCAGGCGATACAGTGAATGAAGCGTTTGAATGTATGTGGAGGAATGGCAATGCAATCTTCTTCATGAGTCAAAACCAGAGAAGGTCGTGATCTTAGACGCTGAGATCTAGACGGAACTCGATGTTGTAACTAGTACCGAAGATGTTCCATTGGCCGGCAGGCCAATCCATTGTAGGGATGGTATTGTCTACATACCATTGTCTCCCAAAGAAAGCAGGTGTTGACAGATGTGAAAATTACCGAACTATTAGTTTAATAAGCCACTGCTGCAAATACTAACACGAATTCTTTACAGACGAATGGAAAAACTGGTAGAAACCGACCTCGGGGAAGATCAGATTGGATTCCGTAGAAACGTTGGATCACGTAAGGCAATACTGGCTATACGACTTATCTTAGAAAATAGAATAAGGAAAGGCAAACCTACGTTTCTAGAATTTGTAGACTTAGAGAAAGCTTTTGACAATGTTGACTGGAATACTCTCTTTCAAGTTCTAAAGGTGGCAGGGTAAAATACAGGGAGCGAAAGGCTATTTATAATTTGTACAGAAAGCAGATGGTAGTTATAAGACTCGAGGGGCATGAAAGGGAAGCAGCGGTTGGGAAGGGAGTGAGACAGGGTTGTAGCCTCTCCCCGATGTTATTCAATGTGTATACTGAGCAAGCAGTAAAGGAAACAAAAGAAAAATTTGGAGTAGGAATTAAAATCCACGGAGAAGAAATAAAAACTTTGAGGTTCGCCGATGACCTTGCAATTCTGTCAGAGTCAGCAAAGGACTTGGAAGAGCAGCTGAACGGAATGGACAGTGTTTTGAAAGAAGGATATAAGGTGAACATCAACATAAGCAAAACGAGAATAATGGAATGTAGTCGAATTAAATCGGGTGATGTTGCGGGAATTAGATTAGGAAATGAGACGCTTAAAGTAGTAAATGAGTATTGCTACTTGGGGAGCAAAATAACTGATAACGATTGAAGCAGAGTGGATATAAAATGTAGACTGACAATGGCAAGAAAAGCATTTCTGAAGAAGAGAAATTTGTTAACATCGAGTATAGATTTAAGTGTCAGGAAGCCGTTTCTGAAAGTATTTGTATGGAGTGTAGCCATGTATGGAAGTGAAATATGGACGATAAATAGTTTAGACAAGAAGCGAATAGAAGCTTTCGAAATGTGGTGGTACATAAGAATGCTGAAGATTGGATGGGTAGATCGCATAACTAATGAGGAGGTACTGAATAGAATTGGAGAGAAGAGATATTTGTGGCACAACTCGACTAGAAGAAGGGATCGGTTGGTATGGCATATTCTGTGGCATCATGGGATCACCAATTTAGTATTGGAGGGCAGTGTGGAGGGTAAAAATCGTAGAGGGAGACCAAGAGATGAATACACTAAGCAGATTCAGAAGGATGTAGGCTGCAGTAGGTACTGGGAGATGAAGAATCTTGCACAGGATAGAGTAGCACGGAGAGCTGCATCAAACCAGTCTCTGGACTGAAGACCACAACAACAAGAACAACCATTGTCTCACAGATGTTGCTCTATGGAACGTTGCATTGTCATACTGACGCAACAATCATCATCTCCGACCCATCACACTACTGTAGGCAGTTTACAATACTGTAAAATGTGATCTGGATTTCGTCTCTCTTAAATTCAATAAGGAGGTGTCATGCTAACCACAGAAAACAAAGTGGTCGACAGCCTTCACATAACGACGAAAGGCAGCGGCGTTTGTGTGGAATTGTCAGTGCTAACAGACAAGAAACACTGGGTGAAATAACCGCAAAAATCAATGTGGGACGTACGACGAACATACGTGTTAGGAGAGTGTGGCAAAATTTGGCGTTAACGTGCTAAGGCAGCAGACGACCTAGGCGTGTGCCTTTGCTAACACCACGACATCGCCTGCAGCGAGTCTTGTGGGCTCCCGACCATATCGGTTGGATAGATTGAAAACCGTGGCCTGGTCAGATGAGTGCAGATTTCAGTTGGTAGGAGCTGTTGGTAGGATTCGAATGTGGCGCAGACCCCACGAAACCATGGACCCAAGTCGTCAATAAGTCACTTTGGAAGCCGGTGATGGTTCCATAATCGTGTGGGCTGAGTTTACATGGAATGGACTCGGTCCTCTGGTCCTACGGAACCGATATTTGACTGGAAATGGTTATGTTCCGCTACTTGCAGACGTTTCCAGTCGTTTAAGACGTCTTGGCCCCAAATAACGATCGAATTTTTATGGACAATAATGTGTCATGTCACCGGGCCACAACATCGTTCGGGACTGGTTTGAACAACATTCTGGACAATTCGAGCCAATGGTCAGCCACCCAGATCGCCCGACATGAATCCCTTCAAAAATGTATGGGACGTAATCGAGAGGTTACCCCGTGCAAAAAATCCTGGACCAGTAACACTTTTGTTGTTATGGACGGCAATAGAGGTAAAATGTCTCAATATTTCTACTGGGCATTTTCAACGACTTTCTGAGTCGATGCCACGTTGAGTTGCTGCACTGAGGCGAGCTAAAGGTGGTCCGACACGATATTAGGAGGTATCCCATGACTGTTGTCACCTCAGTGTATTTTTTATTGCATTTTGACATGATAGCTCTCACTCTATGTGTGCTGCAGTCAATTTATGAAAGTACAAAAGTAACTCTGGTGATCTACCTAAGAACAAATATCCCATTCAAACTTAAAGCTGCTGCAATAGAGAAAAATCTTGTCAGTACCGTATTTAGCAGTCTGTGTCTTACATTATTACTCTACTACATTCCAATAATCAGTAAGTGAAATCAAGTTAAGGAGAAGTACTTTTAAAGCCCACTCGCAAGCTAAAAGCGCTCTGTAATAGAAGCTCTAAGCAACTAACACAAATTTGCATTTTCAAGATTGGTGAAATTGATGGGGCTTTACAGAAAGGCAGTTCATTTGAAAATATAACGTGAGCCATGTCAGCGTACAACATGTTGTACGGGTAACGAAGTCTGGATTAACCGTCTACACTTTATGTAATTAGTTTTAAAAATTAAAACAATGTCGACTGAAGAACTAACAGTATGCTGAAACTAGCTTTAAAATTTTATACTACACTTAAAAGCAGAGAACTCGTGATATCTACGAACACTGCAGAAAACACAACCTCATGTCTCACAACAACAAAAATAGTAGACAATGCTGGAAATCGCGCGTGGCGGTCTCTAAGTGTGCGTTCCGTCACGTGAACCCAAAATCAGCCACTACATTGAAACAACGACCAGGAAACATCACGTGTTCTTAACTACACTATCCGGCAAGTACGACACTCTCATACACAACACACTTTATACTAAAAATATTTCATTTTGTGTAGCAGATCCTCACGACAATGGAAACACTCGTTGACTTCGCTCTGCATATCGTAGCAGGGTCACAGCCACCGAACGACTGGGGCTGACACTTCGCTCGTGAGTGGTGCCCTTGAAGGACGTGACTCGAGCTGCGTTGTATGGACGCGCTTTGTGATACGGCGTGTTTCCCCGTGTCCCCTCATTTGTTATCGCTCCGTCCAACCGTGTGCTCTACAAGGCCACAGTGGGACGCAAGGGAGCCAACACACCGTCCCAGCAGCGACAACTCCTCGTCTTCAGCCGTGCGATGCTTCGTCGCACTCACAGAAATGTTGCTAAGTTGCTGAACACTACGGTTCAGTGAATCATAGGACTCTTTGAGGTGGTGGGCCGCATACCATGTCTTTCAAGAAAAGACAACGACATACAGTAAGTTTACTAGTTCAATGGGCAAAGAAAGGAAAACAGAAGTGCGACTGTGGCTGATATTTTAGCTCTTGCGTAGTGGTAACAGACACGGAGGTATTCTGTACTACCCTTAGTGGTGGCAGGAAATTCTATCACCAGCTTTCAACCGGACAGAGAACGATACTTACTGGTTACTTGTTCATATTGATCAATTATTACTTGCCCACACTGGGTCTCCTCACCTTCGCTGTTCTCCTCAGCAGCGTTACTGGATTCAACATTCATTTATCATCTCTTTCACAAATTAAAAAAAAATGGCTCTGAGCACTATGGGACTCATTTTCTCAGGTCATCAGTCCCCTAGAACTTAGAACTGCTTAAACCTAACTATCCTAAGGACATCACACACATCCATACCCGAGGCAGGATTCGAACCTGCGACCGCAGCGGTCTCGCAGTTCCAGACTGTAACGCCTAGAACCGCTAGGGTACTCCGGCCGGCCCACAAATTAAAATTTCACGAACTTGTGGCTAAGAAAAATAAAGGAAGGAAGCAAAGATACACTTTTATGGTTTAGGTACCTTAATCGCTAATGACGTTTCCAGCTTTACGAAATTTACATAAATGTGCTTATGTGGAATCTATGAGTCTGCATGTTGTATCTTGGCTGCTTAGTCTGTCATGCGTAATTTTTCAACGAAGAGAAGGGGAATTTCGTAATATCGTCTACATGGTGGACTCCAGACTTTTGCAAAAATATCAACTACAAAATTCGGTAGACAGAAAGACAGTTAAGTGCGAGGATTAACGCACAGTCAGTTTAGTAGCTTATGCGTTAAAAGTTGCTGTCAAGATTAATATACAGAAGAGTGTGAAAAATCAATATCTGTTAACGATTAGTTTGGCTATCACAAAGGTAAAGCCACGAGAGAGGCAGTTCTGTCGCTGCGACTGGTAATGGATACAAAAATTAAAACAAACAAAAAAACGTACATTCGAAAGTAAAAATGGCACAAGTCGTTCGAAATTCTCAGAAAAAAAGTTTTGAGTTACGTGGACAAATCAGAATGAAGGACCTTGCACGAAGTGGCCGGACTAAAACGGCTGTAAGGCAGGGATGCAATTTTCTGTCCCTACTTTTCAATCTCTACATCTGTGAAACAGTGACGGACATAAAAGAAACGTTCAAGAATGTGGTTAAAATTCAGGGTGAAAGGCAATCAATGATAAGATTCACTGATGAAATTACTGTCTTCAGCGAAAGTGAAGAAGAATTGCTGCACTTGTTGAATGCAATGTGCAGCGCTATGGGCACACAATATGGGTTTAGACTGAACCGAAGGAAGACACAAGTAAAGAGCATTACCTGAAATGAGATTAGCAATAAACTAAAGATCGAAACTGGGGTCCACCAAGTAGACGAAATTACAAAGTTCCCCTTCTCTTTGTTGTAAAATTACGCATGACGGACGAAGCAGCCAAGATATAACACGCAATATATTATGGGCGAGAAGACCTAACATTAAACATATGACTTAATTTGGGGGAGAAATTTCTGAGAATGTGCGTGTGGGGCACAGCGTTATATAGAAGTGAGTCATGGACTGTGGGATACTGGAAAAGAGGAAAATCGTAGCATTTGAGATGTGGTGCTATAGGATGCAGTAGAAAATTGCGTGGACTGATACGAAACGATGAGATTCTCCGTAGGAGCGGCGAGGAGAAGAATATGTGGAAAATTCTATAGCAAGTGCGACTACAATCAACTGTCAATAATAGAATCATTGTTTTATATTCCATAAAGTAGCTAAGTATCTGTCACTGAACGAGTGTGTATTTATTCGAATCTTCTATTAGCCCCCTGAATCCCTGTCCATCTCCTCCTGTTCTTTCCCTTGGCCGTCTGCTGCTCCCCCCTCTCTCATTTCCTCTGGCCCTCCTCCTGCCTCATTCCATTTCTCTTCCCCCTTCCCCCACTGCTTACCCCCTCTTCCCATCTCCTCTTTTCCTCCTGACCTTTTCATCCTCCCCCTATAAGTCCATCTCCTCCTTCATCGCCCTCCAAACCCACACTTCTCCTTCTTCCACTCTGTCTCCTCATCCTCTCCATCTGTCCATTCCTTTATTTTCTCTGTCCATGTTATCCACCTCTTCTCTACTTCTGTCCATTCCTCCCTCCTCTTCTCCAGGTCATCTCCCTGTCCTGTTATGTGTTTCCATCTACTCCTTCCCTTTGTCTCTCCACATTATTAACCCCACCACAGTAGGAGGTTGCTGGTTCTTAACCCCACAGTATTTCTTAAAAATACTGACTTATATGTGTACTGAGTTTGATTGTTATCTATCCATTTGTTCAACAGGAGCTTTTTACCAGGGGGATTACCCATATAAGCACTTGTCTTATATATTTCACACATATTTAACATATTTCACTCATATTTGTACGTATATTTCACCTGTGTATGTAGCTACTTTCTCCTTGTAGTTTCGTTTTCACACAGCTCAACGTTTATTACGTCATGGCTCATGAATTCAGTGTTGCACAATGACATAATTTGGCAAGCACATTCAGTATCAGATGCGAATACTGTCTGAA
Organism: Schistocerca piceifrons; assembly: GCF_021461385.2. NCBI lineage: Eukaryota > Metazoa > Arthropoda > Insecta > Orthoptera > Acrididae > Schistocerca > Schistocerca piceifrons. Next base: position 892,200,657 of record NC_060139.1, read on the forward strand.
AAATTTGTTGGTAATAGGACATCGTTTATTAATATACCCCTGGATGCTAGCAGTACAGGAAAAATTTCCGTAACACTTGTTTCAGTCTGCTGTCACACTGAGCATACGACTTGATGCTGACGCGGTGGACTTGTTGTTTAATTTATTTGACAGTTCATGGAACACAATGCATGACATAAAGTTTAACAGTTCCCGTCTACAGCAGTAGAACGACGTAAGAGAGGTACGTGGACACACGTACATTCAATCCATCAGCTCACCTTTGTGTGTTGGAGCAGGATAGTGAGTGACCTTATAATGCGTAGCTGCCTCCGCGAAATGTTCTATACTATAAAGGTTTTATACACTGTATAATGAAAGACTGCGATAGCACTGCTTCATTTACCGTGTGATAGCCCCCGACCTCGTTAAGGTTAGTTTTTTCCTTACATGTCAGTTAAGTTATGGTAAGCGAAATATTTCTTCCAGTACTTATAGTTTATTCCATGTTGTAATGACTGTAAATTTATGTGTACCTAATTCATTTACTTATTACTGCTAACCAATGTATCTTCTGAGGTCAACTTTTGTGTTCGTCAATATTGCCTGTTACAAAACACCTGAATAATGAATAGAATGGTGTATCGTTCACGATACTCGTTTTTCCTCAATTCATTTACTCATAAATGGTTACCCACGTAGCTTCTGAGGTCGGCTTCTGTGTTCTTCAATATTGCCTGTTACATTTGTCGTTAAGTCGATCAGTGTCACAAAACACCTGAATAATAAATGGAATGATGTATCAATTACGAAACTTTTTTTCATTCGATTATAGAATCAAGAAAACAGATCATTTATTTTCATTAGAAGAATAAAAATAGTACTGAAAAGATGTGTGTGAATAAATAAACAGGAAGAACTACATGGAATGCTGTGAATTTCGGAAATCATTTTCGATGTTGTTTCCCCTTGACGAGTTTCCTTGCCACTAATTTTTGTAATACACAGACGACATGAGATGATGGTACCGGTAACAGATATTTTCTTCGATTTGCTTTAGAAGGAAGTAATGGTGATTACGATTTAATATTCTATAAGAGAAAAGATCGTTAGTGAGGGAGTTCAAGTTGAGAGCGAAGGAAGGTGAGGAATGATAAATACTGTGTCGTTCTCAAAAGGACCAAGCAGTTTGCGCTGTAAACAATTTAGTCTGAAAACCTGAATGTGGGGGGCCGCTACGTTTCGAAGCCCTCTTCTCGAGGACTAGAGCCTCTCAAACTCGTTCAGTTGCTCTTTGAAGGAAAATCGTGATTTGGAACGTGTATTTCCGAAAGTCGTACCGCCGATATAAAAGTTACAGGCACAAAGTAATTTTGCTGAGAGATGTGGTTCTGCATTCAGATGAGTTACTTCCCTGTATGGCCACGGCGCTGCTTGACGCAGCCGGTTCGTGTTGCGGCGTATACATCAGAGATGGCGCGGTAGTCAGTTTCGACCGTTAGACAGCAGGTGGCACCAGCTGCTTCAAGATTGCTTCATGTGAGAGTCGTTGATCATGCGCGCTAGCTGCCGCTTCACTTTTGTATAGCAGTACAGGGATTGCGCGCGCTCGCAAATTATTTCTGTTCTCTATTGAAGCTTCTGAAACGAAGCAAACAAAATATCAGTTTAATACTTTCATTATCATTGTCTCACACATTTAGTTGCAAGAATGTCGACTACATTCGCATTCGGCTGGTATTTCCATGCGTGTTGCGCAGTACTGAAAGAAATATTCCCCTGACATATGTGATCATTAGGTCCTGGATTTGAAGGTATTACCTCTTTATAACCTAAAAAGGACTAAATCGTACTTAAAAGACTAAAAGGGACTCAATAGCACTTACACAGAAGAAGCAGGGAATAAAGAGGCCTTTAGCAGGTAAACGTGTTTTTTAAATACATTTTCTGAATGAATACTCAGGAAAACCAATACTATAAATGAACACTTTTTATAAGAAGACGTGATAAATGGGTTTATACGCTACACTGAAACGAAGAACGCATAAAGCGCAATGTCGCTTGTCTTTACAACACGATAATGTATCACCACGATGCTGCATCAATAGGAACAAGTTGGTGCTAGTGTACTTATTTTTGTAGAAACAAATTTGCGTGGTGTGTTGACTATCATTGGGTAGCGAGCTGTAAATGTACTTTTGTCACGTCCAAACAGAAATCGTCAAAAGCTGAATTGGGGAAGAGTCCAATTTCACAACTGACGGCCCAGTAAGCTTTTACTCAGCCTGCCAAAAACAAGTAATTAAACACAAGTTGTTTTTATCATTCATTTTATATCTCACTCTTTTTCCTAGCCTTCCTCCCTCTTATTTTCAAACTGAAACCTAAAATTAGTGTAGTGTCAAGCTTGTATGAGTCAAACGAAGCTTAGATTTCACGTATTAACGTTCATAGTTGGTTACTACGTCACTTGGTGTTCGTTTGTTTTAATTTTAGGCAAGCCATGATAAAAGTCACATTTCCTTGAACAAAAAGATGCTTTAGCTCACATTACTGGCGTCATTGGGAAGAAGAACGAACATCAGATTCAACCATTAATTCCTCTATAAGTAGTGTAGTGGACCGCAGTAATCTAGACATTAGAGTCGGCTAATGTGTTACGCAACGTACTAAAGAATCCTGTTTTTATGGGGTTTCCGGGAGATTATCAGTGGCTGCAATATACCTGATGAGTCGACAACGGGCAAAAACTATGCCGTTGACGAGACCGCTGACAGTTGTAGCAAATTTATAGACAACGTCACGGAGGGGAAATTAGATCCCATTGCACCACGAAAACCCCACATATTCTTATGTAGAGAATTGGAGAAGACGAATCACAGTGCTGTAGCCCGCACAATCTGAGTTGCTACACATCCTATGAAAGGAGACGGCACTTAAGATTAACAAGCACGTTTCTTGTAATTTTTAGGAGACCGCTTCCAACTTCAACCTGTTGCAATTCAATACCCAGAGTCCTCATCTACAGCGCGGGATTAGCCGAGCGGTCTAAGGCGCGGCAGTCATGGACTGTGCGGCTGGTCCCGGCGGAGGTTCGAGTCCACCCTCTGGTATAGGTGTGTGTGTTTGTCCTTAGGATAATTTAGTTTAAGTAGTGTGTAAGCTTAGGGACTGATGACCTTAGCAGTTAAGTCCCATAAGATTTCACACACATTTGAACATTTTTTGAACAGTCCTTATCTACACCACTGAAAAATGCTGCAGATTCCAAGGTGCACATGTCTCTGAAGAAAATGCCTGGTTCAGTGGGTAAAGCATGCGTCATTACGTTAAGGAATATTCTGCTGAATAATTCCGGATATGAAGAAAGTGTCCACCACTATTCAGGGGGAAAAGTTCGAAAGTAGATTGCGTTGGGCGCCACTAGTAATTGCGTCGATGCTATAACCATCCTAAAAGGATTAGGATAAAAAATATTTTAATACTGTTCAGATAGTAATATTTTATGTTTTCTTATAGGTAAAGCCGTTAAAATTATGCTCTGACATCTTGTACTGTAGAGAGCTCTCCCTCAGCCTAAAAAATTTACAGGTAGACAACAGGAAAATTTTCACGTTACCAGACTTAGAAAGGTGGTGAATGTGCACTGCAGTACCCAAATGTAACATAAAATTTCTTGGTGGTTGTAACGTTAGGCGACGCATTGCTGTCATACGCAGGGACACATCTCGAATACGTGTTCTTATATGAGTGGCACGCCAAAATAATATTTCAGTAAAAGACTTCTCATTCAAACATTACAAATAGAGAAAATACTTGTAGCACGTGTAAATATCTCAGTTGGTTATGCACTTTCTCCAGTGCGGATATAAGGAATATTTAACTGTTTATTCTCCACAAATAAATAGAATGACTTTGTCAAAATCCGAATAAACTTTTCGTGGTTAATATTAGTGTTCATCATAATTTTCACAAAAAGTCTTCAGTAAATGGTTTGTTTAAAGGTATAAAAGACTTTTCCAGGTAAATAAAATTTCAGTATTTTCGATATATTGGTATATTTATTGATGTTAAACAACTTCGCAACCATCACTGTTTCTACTCTGAGATAATTCGAAACTGGCTTCTGTAGCACCCTGCCACAGAGGAATGGAAATTTTTTTAAGTAAATGAAGCTCTGAAATCTATTTTATGAAAACATAAAAATCCGGGTCCTAGCGATCAATGGTACTTTCTGTATCTCAACTATATTTGTAAACGATAAACTCAGTAGACTGCCACCCATTCCAGCGGCCACAGAAAAAAATTAATTATTCATATAATTATTCACCGAATTAAAAATTATTGTATCCCGACCTAATCAAATAATTAAAAATATAAAATGACGAAGAGAAAGAAGTTAATCACTAAATAAAGTTTCACAGTTTCAGCATCAGACTTCGATGTACTAATTCATTAGGTCGTTACTTATAATTCTACTCGCAAGATATTTTAAAAATTGTATCTACTTTTTGTTTTGAGTCATCCGTCTTCCGACTGATTTGATGCGGCCCACCAGGTATTCTTCTCCTGTACCAACGTCTTCATCTCAGACTAGCACTTGCAGTCTGCGTCCACATATAATAATGAGTATACCTGCGAAATTATTTCATTGTACGACACATAGTTTGGGATGCATGATGTTATAAATATAGAGATGGGTGAAAAACTAGCTTTTCTTATAGCAGAGCACAATTTACCCAGACTATCCTCATCTAGTATTCGGTAAGGAGAAACTGCAACGAACTTTAAACATAGTTTCAAACCTTTTCCAAACTTTAACTCGCTTTAAAACGGCCTTAACTTCTTCTTTACTTTGATTCCAACTTATGAATGCTGCTCAGTCTAGACCCTTTATTAAGAAGCTGATGGGACTGTCATTTGGCTAAGTATTCTGTAATCATTTCTACAGTATCTATGTGTCAATAAATACGCAGATGATACCTTCCCCCACCTTGTCAAATAGCTTGCAAAATTTTAAAGTGATTTATTTCAAAACCGTAAGGCTTCTGTAGCAAAACGTTTACCAAGAAACCTCTCGAGCTGTTGGGATTAAAGCGCCACAAACTTGTTCCTATCACTAAGTAGAATCTTTCTATGCCGAGCTAATATACCTCTGACATTATCTGGTAGCAGCGTCTGTCTGTAAGAAGGATTGACTGAGATCGCAGTTACGGAACACAAGAACGCTTCAGTCACACTCCAAAGAAATACATCTAACTGACACACATGAACATTTAAATTTTCAAAAATATAATTTAGCAATACGTGCTGTAATAATGAATAACTCTGGGTTATTGTTTGCAATTGAAAATGGATATGTGGGTAGGCAGTGAAACTATGTCATACAAAAATGTCTTTGACCAAATAAGTTAATTTGATGCGTTTTGGCTTATGACTGTTAGCACCCTAGATCTGTTAGTATTCAGAATATTCTCGGTGGGAAACGTTAATTATTACTCAGTGCAATCAACATAAAAGTAAATGATAACTTATTGATTGGCGACTCTATGGAGTGCTGTGTGCACAACGACCATATACGTTAAATTAGAAGGAAGGTCAGCGTTGGCCCTAATATTGATGTTTTATTGATAGCAGAATCGATTTTCGATCACAGAGCGATCATCTTCAGTGCTGGAAGTTAAAAATTTTACATAGCGATCAGTGAGTAGAAACAAAAATCCACAAATACACCTGAGTATAAACCAACTGTTTGAAAGAACATACCCGTGGTGAACAAATTAAACTCAGACACTGGTATCAAGTTATCAATACCCAAAACTGAGAAGCGATCACAATAACTGAAGGCGCTGTTTACATTCACCTATACAGCAGACCTCGGTATGACAGTGTCTTGGGACGCCCTCTATGTATCGTGTGTCACGTGAAGACTTAACAATTCCTTATTTGCCAAGAGATTACCACAAAATACCAACGTGCACTTTCAAATCATTAATTGAATATTTCAATTTTGAAATTGTACATTTTTAAAAATTAGCTTTTATGTTATAAGGGATCCTACTGCTACTATACATGTAATAAAATTATCTCTTTTAAATGAGTATCTAAAACCATTTTCTTGACAGTTTTCATTTCTGTTTCATCAACTGTAAAGGTATGATGGGTTCTGAACCAGTGCTTGTGCAAAAAAAAGGGTATAACTTGAGTGCGATGTATTTATTTGGGACAAAGCTTTTATACTTTAAAGAGAACACTGTTTCCTTATACCCAGGTTCTGTTTGTATCATATGATACATTTTTCTATAAATAACAGGTGTGATAGTGGAGGTATCTACTAAGCTAGCGAATTTCGCACACTTGTCCCTATCCAACATATAATTTATTCCTTGCAATTTGTAACAGTAGTTTTCACTCACGAATGGTCTAAACGATCTCTGCATCCATAATGTGCTTTTAAAACATACTGCTGTCATAATTACGATGACTTTTTAATTTATATAAAGTGTTCACATGTCCCAACGGAATAAACGAGATGTGTGTTTCATCACGTAGTTAAATACGATAAAAAATTGTTAATCTCCACCCTTTAAATTTTTTTTATAACACGTAATGAGTTTCATGGCATTTTGACCTGCTATATTGTGACATACATTGTATAATTACCTTTATGTATTTGCCTTCTTTGTTTCAATGTAATATTTTACGTAAATTAAGAACTTTATGTCTCTGACTCCCTACGCCAGATGGCGGTTACTGTGTTACAACGTATTCTGTTATATTTGATGTCATGTTACTTGTATATTTTTTTCTTTTTTTCTAGTCCTGTAATCTGACACCATATAACATCACCTGTTGATTTTTGTTCTGACATGTTTTTTAAGTTGTTTGAAAATAACACTCCAGCGTATGTTGGCAAGATGTGCGTTTCACCCCTGCCTTTTATTTTTGCTATGCGTTTTTAAATGTACACTTTTAAAATTGAAATAATCAATTAATGATTTGAAAGTGCACGTTGGTATTTTGTGGTAATCTCTTGGCAAATAAGGAATTGTTAAGTCTTCACGTGACACACGCCACATAGAGGACGTCCCAAGACCCAGTCATACCGAGGTCTGCTGTATAGGTGAATGTAAACAGCGGCTTCAGTTATTGTGATCGCTTCTCAGTTTTGGGTATTGATAACTTGACAACAGTGTCTGAGTTTAATTTGTTCACCACAGGTATGTTCTTTCCAACAGTTGGTTTATACTCAGGTGTATTTGTGGTTTTTTGTTTTTACTCACTGATCGCTATGAAAAATTTTTAACTTCCAGCACTGAAGATGATCACTCTGTGATCGAAAATCGATTCTGCTATCAATAAAACATCAATATTAGGGCCAACGCTGACCTTCCTTTTAATTTAAATGATAAATGATTGGAATAAAATAAATATCAGCAATAAAGAACTGGTAATAACTTGGCTTGAAATGACGCAGCTGTAAACAGTTTCCAATTCAAGACGTTATTAACTGATTATAAATGCCTTTGTTGTTTCATGAGCGCTAGCTTTAAAAACGTTGGTTCACAGTTACAGTAGGGCAAAATTGTTCAGTCTTCATCTCCACTGTCTTCAAAATATCGCTAGTGAAACTAAGGATTTTGTTTTACCACGAATTAACAAAATAATGGAGAGCTAGGCTCTTCAACCCGACCACTTTAACACGCTATTTTCTGACACTGATGCACAAATGCAATTTCAATTTGAGGTGTTACTGAAGGAGAAATTTTGAACGGTAGATCTAAATCTCACTTGATACTACTTGATGTACTTTAATCGTATTCATCAGAAAGAGTTTATGGTAACACTCCGTAGCAATGGAAATTCGAGAGTGTGATTACAGAGATCTGTGTGCTGCAGCTTCCTACCTGAGACGACTGCTGCGGGATCTGTGGTGTAGACGTTTCGTTATCGCGTTGTTCGTTGGTCTACCAGAATATACCATAAATAAACCTCCACAGGTTCAGAAACAGGGCGGGATAGGTGAATCGAGTTACTTTAATATTGTTGTTGTTTTTGTGGTCTTCAGTCCTGGGACTGGTTTGATGCAGCTCTCCATGCTACTCTATCCTGTGCAAGCCTCTTCATCTCCCAGTACCTACTGCAACCTACATCCTTCTGAATGTGCTTAGTGTATTCATCACTTGGTCTCCCTCTACGATTATTACCCTCCACGCCGCCCTTCAATACTAAATTGGTGATCCCTTGATGCCTCAGAACATGTCCTACCAACTGATCCCTTCTTCTGGTCAAGTTGTGCCACAAACTTCTCTTCTCCCCAATCCTATTCAATACTTCCTCATTAGTTACGTGGTCTACCCATCTAATCTTCAGCATTCTTCTGTAGCACCACATTTCGAAAGCTTCTATTCTCTTCTTGTCCAAACTATTTACCGTCCATGTTTCACTTCCATACATGGCTACACTCCATACAAATACTTTCAGAAATGACTTCCTGACACTTAAATCTATACTCGATGTTAACAAATTTCCCTTCTTCAGAAACGCTTTCCTTGCCATTGCCGGTCTACAATTTATATCCTCTCTACTTCGACCATCATCAGTTATTTTGCTCCCCAAATAGCAAAACTCCTTTACTACTTTAAGTGTCTCATTTCCTAATCTAATTCCCTCAGCATCACCCGACTTAATTCGACTACATTCCCTTTTTCCTCGTTTTGCTTTTGTTGATGTTCATCCTATATCCTCCTTTCAAGACACTGTCCATTCCATTCAACTGCTCTAACAAGTCCTTTACTGTCTCTGACAGAATTACAATGTCATCGGCGAACCTCAAAGTTTATATTTCTTCTCCATGGATTTTAATACCTACTCTGAATTTTTTTTTGTTTCCTTTACTGCTTGCTCAATATACAGATTGAATAACATCAGGGAGAGACTACAACCCTGTCTTACTCCCTTCCCAACCACTGCTTCCCTTTCATGTCCCTCGACTCTTATAACTGCCATCTCGTTTCTGTACAAATTGTAAATAGCCTTTCGCTCCCTGTATTTTACCCCTGCCACCTTTAGAGTTTGAAAGAGAGTATTCCAGTCAACATTGTCAAAAGCTTTCTCTAAGTCTACAAATGCTAGAAACGTAGGTTTGCCTTTCCTTAATCTTTCTTTTAAGATAAGTCGTAAGGTCAGTATTGCCTCACGTGTTCCAGTGTTTCTACGGAATCCAAACTGATCTTGCCCGAGGTCAGCTTCTACTAGTTTTTCCATTCGTCTGTAAAGAATTCGTGTTAGTATTTTGCAGCTGTGGCTTATTAAACTTATTGTTCGCTAATTTTCACATCTGTCAACACCTGCTTTCTTTGGGATTGGAATTATTATTTTCTTCTTGAAGTCTGTGGGTATTTCGCCTGTTTCATACATCTTGCTCACCAGATGGTAGAGTTTTGTCAGGACTGGCTCTCCCAAGGCCGTCAGTAGTTCCAATGGAATGTTGTCTACTCCCGGGGACTTGTTTTGACTCATGTCTTTCAGAGTTCTGTCAAACTCTTCACGCATTATCGTATCTCCCACTTCATCTTCATCTAAATCCTCTTCCATTTCCATAATATTGTCCTCAAGAACATCGCTCTTGTATAGACCCTCTATATACTCCTTCCACCTTTCTGCTTTCCCTTCTTTGCTTAGAACTGGGTTTCCATCTGAGCTCTTGATATTCGTACAAGTCGTTCTCTTATCTCCAAAGATCTCTTTAATTTTCCTGTAGGCAGAATCTATCTCACCCCTAGTGAGATAGGCCTCTACATCCTTACATTTGTCCTCTAGCCATCCCTGCTTAGCCATTTTGCACTTCCTGTCGATCTCATTTTTGAGACGTTTGTATTCCTTTTTGCCTGCTTCGTTTACTGCATTTTTATATATCCTCCTTTCGTCAATTAAATTCAATATTTCTTCTGTTACCCAAGGATTTCTACTAGTCCTCGTCTTTTTACCTATTTGATCCTCTGCTGCCTTCACTACTTCATCCCTCAAAGCTACCCATTCTTCTTCTACTGCATTTCTTTCCGCCATTCCTGTCAGTTGTTCCCTTATGCTCTCCCTGAAACTCTGTACAACCTCTGGTTCTTTCAGTTTATCCAGGTCCCATCTCCTTAAATTCCCACGTTTTTGCAGTTTCTTCAGTTTTAATCTACAGGTCATAACCAATAGATTGTGGTCAGAGTCCACATCTGCCCTGGAAATGTCTTACAATTTATAACCTGGTTCCTAAATTTTTGTCTTACCATTATATAATCTATCTGATACCTTTTAGTATCTCCAGGGTTCTTCCATGTATACAGCCTTCTTTCATGGTTCTTAAACCAAGTGTTAGCTATGATTATGTTGTGCTCTGTGCAAAATTCTACCAGGTGGCTTCCTCTTTTATTTCTTAGCCCCAATCCATATTCACCTACTAGGTTTCCTTCTCTCCCTTTTCCTACACTCGAATTCCAGTCACCCATGACTATAAAATTTTCGTCTCCCTTCATTATCTGAATAATTTCTTTTATTTCATCATACATTTCTTCAATTTCTTCGTCATCTGCAGAGCTAGTTGGCATATAAACTTGTACCACTGTAGTGGGTGTGGGCTTCGTATCTATCTTGGCCACAATAATGCGCATTCCTATTTTCCTATTCGTTATTAAACCTACTCCTGCATTACCCCTATTTGATTTTGTGTTTATAACCCTGTAGTCACCTGACCAGAAGTCTTGTTCCTCCTGTCACCGAACTTCACTAATTCTCACTATATCTAACTTTAACCTATCCATTTCCCTTTTTAAATTTTCTAACCTACCTGCCCGATTAAGGAATCTGACATTCCACGCTCCGATCCGTAGAACGCCAGTTTTCTTTCTCCTGATAACGACATCCTCTTGAGTAGTCCCCGCACGGAGATCCGAATGAGGGACTATTTTACCTCCGGAATATTTTACCCAAGAGGACCTCATCATCATTTAATCATACAGTAAAGCTATAATATTTAAAACATAAAATTATTTCCAGAAGTAAGAGTGAATGGATGACCGAATATCCAACCTAATGTGCAGTCCGCCCATTTATTCTTCTGATCACCAAAATTAAACTGTTTGGGAGTTCGACCCCCACGTAGATTCCAATAAGGCTTTGAGCATAGTAAACCATGCCATAGACAGTTCACTGCCCCATATGTCGACAGTCCGTTTCACTCTTCATATTCCGCTTTACTCTTAGCTACAACGCAATGCAGTTCATCATCGCTGCTCAATATTATTCACAGATATTACGTTCCCAAAAGGGCCGAAGATCCCAAAATTACAAGGAAGTTACATACATACAAGGAGATAATCTTACTCACTAACTAAAAATATTGTTTCTACATAACACATTGCTTTGCGTCTCTACGTGCAAAATAAATAGAATCCAAGATAAGAATGGACTGTAAAGGAAAGGAGAAAGAACGTAAAAAATACACACTGATTTCATTTATGTTTTACAGAACCCTTAAAGATTACTGGTAGTAGATGTATAACACAATAACGTAAGTCGAATGACACCGTTACGGGATACATGCTTAAGGTCAAATATTTAAAACATTAACTATTCGTAAAGCAATCCGACGATTCAAGCTGTTTTAAACGTGAGAGTTCGATTATTCGCACACTCGGGGATTTACTGGTACTGAACTTGAAGTCTAACGTCATTAAGAAATATGATTTGCAACTCTTGCGACGATGTAACCTTACATCATAAGGGATCTCCTAAGCTCATATCGCGCTTACCGCAGTATTAAGAAATGCGTGACGTTGACTTGATTTCAAGTAAACAACGACATACAAAGAAGATAACTTTTTAAACTGAAGATCATCTTTCATAGTAAACAGCTCTACTACAGGCGATACTCTGAACGTGATCTCTTAGGATTTTTCTGTGGTGGTGACTGTGGTGTTGTGGGTGGTGACAGGGGTATTGGTAACAGGGGCAGTCATATCAGAGTGAGTGTGGAGTGGTGGAATGCCATCCTGATGGGTGGTAGTGGTGGGGATGGCGACAAGAGCGTGAGGGGGAGCTGGGGGAAGAGCAGGAGCAGGGCCAGCATACAGGTGGGGATACATACACGGTAGGGGAGGAGATGGAAGGGGAGGAGACTGTGAGAAGGGAGGTGGAGCAGATGGGAGAAGCCCAGAGGGGCACTCCAGGCGGTAACGGTGGGGGCAGGGGATGGGGGGTGTAAATGACTGTGGTGGTGGGGGTGTCCATGGTGTACGATGTGGACCACTGGCGACACGTGTCGCCAAGGTAGGGAAAGAGGATGAAGATGGGGAAGAAGATAGTGGCACGGGCGACGGACGGAAGGATGGCCTGATGGGCAGCAACAGATGGCAATGGATGGTAGCAGATAACGAAAGACGGCAACAGACGGCGACAGGTGGGAGCTTATAAGGTGTCGATTTTGCCCTTGAGGGTAGCCCAGGCAGCGAAAATCTTCTGGCTTGGATGTAGTGGGACTTAACCAACATGATGATAAGAGACTGCTAGTTTACAATGTCGACTTTATAGCAAAAATTTTCGCTGAAACGCAGGCACATTGGTGGCCATCACAGCAGGCGCCCTCTGCAAAGGCTGCTCCATCTGTGGCTCGCAGGGGCATGTGTGAGGAGAACCAATGTATACACTATGTATGTGTCTGTTGGAAACACATCCTTTTCTGTTATTCGGTGGAATCTATAACCAATATCGTCTTGGAGGACTAGTGGGACCTTCGTGTTGCTGGTGCCATCGCTGATTAACCGGAGTTCTACATCTACATCTACATGGATACTCTGCAAATCACATTTAAGTGCCTGGCAGATGGTTCATCGAACCACCCTCACAATTCTCTATTGTTCCAATCTCGTATAGCGTGCGGAAAGAATGAACACCTGTATCTTTCCGTACGAGCTCTGATTTCCATTATTTTATCGTGGCGAACGTTCCGCCCTATGTAGGTCGGTTTCAACAAAATATTTTCACATTCGGAGGAGAAAGTTGGTGATCGGAATGTCGTGAGAAGATTCCGTCGCAACGAAAAACGCCTTTCCTTAAATGGTTTCTAGCCCAAATCCTGTATCATTTCTTTGACACTCCCTCCCATATTTCGCGATAATACAAAAAGTACTGCCTTTCTTTGAACTTTTTCGATGTACTCCGTCAGTCCTACCTGGTAAGGATCCCACACCGTGAAGCAGTATTCTAAAAGAGGACGGACAAGTGTAGTGTAGGCAGTCTCCTTAGTACGTCTGTTACATTGTCCGGTATCCAGTGTCCTGCCAATAAAACACAGCCTTTGGTTAGCCTTCCCCACAACATTTTCAATGTGTTCTTTCCAATTTAAGTTGTTCGTAATTGTAATACCAAGGTATTTAGTTGAATTTACGGCTTTTAGATTAGAGTGATTTATCGTGTAACCGAAGTTTGAGTTCCTTTTGGCACTCATGTGGATGACCTCACACTTTTCGTTATTTAGGAACAACTGCCACTTTTCGCACCATTCAGATATTTCTTCTAAATCATTTTGCAGTTTGATTTGATCTTCTGATGACTTTATTAGTCGATAAACGACAGCGTCATCTGCAATCTGCTCAGATTGTCTCCCAAATCGTTTATATAGATAAGGAACAGCAAAGGGCCCATAACACTACCTTGGGGAACGCCTGAAATCACTTCTGTTTTACTCGATGACTTTCCGTCAGTTACTACGAACTGTGACCTCTCTGACAGGAAATCGCAAATCCAGTCATATAGCTGAGACGATATTCCATAAGCACGCAATTTTAATAAGAGCCGCTTGTGTGGTACAGTGTCAAAAGCCTTCCGGAAATCCAGGAATACGGAATCGATCTGAAATCTCTTGTCAATAGCACTCAGCACTTCATGTGAATAAAGAGCTAACTGTGTTTCACAGGAACGATGTTTTCTAAACCCATCTTGACTGTGTGTCGATAGACCGTTTCCGTCGAGGTAATTCATAATGTTCGAACATAATATATCTTCTAAAATTCTGCTGCATATCGACGTTAACGATATGGGCCTGTAATTTAGTGGATTACTCCTACTACCTTTCTCGAATATTGGTGTGACCTGTGCAACTTTCCAGTCTATGGTTAAGGATCTTTTGTCGAGCGAACGGTTGTATATAATCGTTAAGTATGCAGCTAATGCATCAGCATACTCCGAAAGGAACCTAATTGGTATTCAGTCTGGACCAGAAGACTTGCTTTTATTATGTGATTTGAGTTGCTTCATTACTCCGAGGATATTTACGTCTACGTTCCTCATGTTAGCAGCTGTTCTCGATTCGAATTCTGGAATATTTACTTCGTCTTCTTTTGTGAAGGCATTTCGGAAGGCTGTGTTTAGTAAATCTGCTTTGGCATCACTGTCTTCGATAGTATCTCCATTGTTACCGCGCAGAGAAGGCATTGATTGTTTCTTGCCGCTAACTATATCGTTGGATTTTCTGCCAGGTTTCGAGACAAAGTTTCGTCGTGGAAACTGTTATAGGCGTCTCGCATTGAACTCCGCGCTAAGTTTCGAGCTTCTGTGAAGGATCGCTAATCTTGGGAGTTATTCTACCATCTGTGAAAGCAACGCATCTTTTATCTACAGGATACCGGTGTAGAATTGCCGAATTGGTCGAAGCCAGTTATCACTGAGTTTACTATTGCTAATTCTTCCTGGCCCAGGTACATTAGTTGCTTCTGTTCCTCTTCCACTTGCTTCCTTCCGATCTCAAAATATTTGGCGTCCTGATCGTTTACGTTCCGAATAAAAGTTTGCTTGCCGATCCTGTGAAATTCGTAAGTCCTAACCTAGAACATAGCCTCCTACTCTCGTAACATGTCTTTCTGGCTTTCCACCTTTTACCGCATAGTGTGTCCTCAAATAGTCCCTACCCTTGCTATCTGGGACGACGTGAGCAGGCGATCTATTTTCCATGCATACCGTCTCGTCTGATTTTCCTTCCAGTTTCCCTAAACCGATATATGTCACAATTTTCTACGTTACGCTGATAATCAGTACATTCCCTTCTAGGTCACAGTATACTCGTATGGTGGTGCGGAATTAGTGCATCATATAGGCGTCCGGCCTATCATTGTTTAGAACCCGCGTACCAAAAGGGTTCTCATCAGCATCGTCGTTTGGGTCATCTGCAAAGTTAAAAAGATTATTTTAATCTCTTGATGTCTGAACTTCTATATTTATGTTTCTCGCTGACATTTTCCTTCTCCGCCCTCTCCTACTGTTTGGTACTCCTACGATGATTAGGTTAATAGAGGCAAAGTGACTGTGGGTGCACCTATCTCTGAAGTCCAATCAGGATGTCTCCGTCACTCGTACCCTTGATATTCCAATACATTACAGCCTTTTCAGTCAGTTTTAACACATAATGTAGCCTATATTTTCTATGAGTACTTATGTTTTGGAACTTTTCAAACTGATTTTCTCACAACGTCATACACCTAAAGCTAAAAGACCTCCTGTAAGCTTATAATGTAGTACAATATTGGAACTGAATAGGTCGCTTAGCAAAAGTCATACAGAATGAAATTTTCACTCTGCAGCGGAGGGTGAGCTGATACGAAACTTCCTCGCAGATTAAAACTGTGTGCCGGACCGAGACTCGAATTCGAGACCTTTCCCTTTCGTGGGCAAGTGCTCTACCAACTTCTGCGAAGTTTGGAACGTAGGAGACGAGATACTTCCGGAATTAAAGCTGTGAGGACGGGTCGTGGGTCGTGCTTGGGTAGCTCAATTGGTAGAGCACTTGCCCGCGAAAGGCAAAGGTCCCGAGTTCGAGTCTCGGTCCGCCACACAGTCTTCATCTGCCAGGAAGTTTCAAAAGTCATACAGCCAATGAAAGAAACTTCATTACTCAAATTGCTCACATGACGCTTTCCGGATTTATTTCCATTACTGAATATCTAAAGAGTAAGAGGAGAACAGGTTTGTACACAGAATATTAAAAAGATACGTAAGAGGCATTAACAAAGTACAAAATGCAATGTATGAAAACCTATACAAGTGCACAGAAGGTCACAGGACACGAGCATTACTAGATGTGTATGTAATATAAACTGACAGACTACTAACTATCGTAGAAAGAGAGGGAAGGGGGGGGGGGTGGAGGAATGAAGACAAGGTTGGCCACGAGAGGTTAGGGCGAGCACAGAAACTTGTTTATCACATGAGTCCTACGACCCACTTCCGTACATGTTAAACACAGCCGATCGTTGTATCCACACACTGTTATTATATGCTTCAAACAGTTGCCAGAACAAACGGCCATGCCGGCATAACAGCCCATTAGGAATAGGGTAAGTACAATAACATCTAAAATGGTATTGCAAACAACATATAATGAAAGGAAACAATTACTGTTGTTCTGTTCGAACTCTTATGTTCATTTACACGTCACAGTGGGAGTGACAATTATACGAGGGCTATTCAGAAAGTAGGGAACGTTTCCGTCTGACGCCGCTAGGCGCGCACCGATCTCGTATATTTTGGTATGTGCGTGCTCGGCAGCTCTGTCGGCATGCATCCGTGTGAGCGTGAACGTCTCTGCGCGTCAGGCTTTTTCGATATTCGAATTTGGAATGTGCGCGGCAATCGAAAATCCCGCCAGTTGTTAGGTGCGGTCTGTGATACGGTTTTTCTTGGCAAAAAACCTAAAACCTGTAGAAATTTATCGTGAACTGTGGGAAGTGTACGAAGACAACATGAACCGGAGCTTTCGCTTTCTTTTCCACACGTTTCCCGGACTTTGTTATTTAAAATTGTCACTCAAAAGCTAGTTTACCACAAATTTTGTGCACGGTGGGTGCCCAAAATACTTTCAGATCACCATAAAGAACAGCGAATGGGGGCAACGTTGACATTTCTGGCGTCCTACCACAGACATGGTGATTCATTACTGTATCGAATCGCATCTGGTGGTGAGACTTGGGTGAAGCACGTCAACTGCGAGAAAAATTACAGTCCATGGAGTGGGGGCACACAAGTTCCCCCCAAAAACCAAGAAAATGTTTACAGATCCTGTCAGCATGGAAGTTGATGGCGACAATGTTTTGGGATAGGTAAGGCGTGCTTCGTATTGATTTTCTCGAACGTGGAGCAACCACAAATTCTGCCCAGTTCAAAACGCCGAGGAAAGCTGACGTCCAAAATTTTGCTTGTGCACGACAATGCCCGGCCTCACACGGCAAACCGCACTAAAGAACTCCTTAAGTCATTCAAATGGGAAATTTTTCCTCATCCGCTCTACAGCCCCAATCTTGTGCTATGCGACTTCCTGTTGTTTCCCAAGACGAAGAACCGGCTTGCAACGCAGACCTTTGATGACGACGCGGAACCCCAGGCGGGAGTGACTGATTGTCGGAAGTCTCAGGCGGCAGAATTTTACGACGAAGGTCTTTCATAGCTTTTCCACCGCTATGATAAGTGCCTCAATGTGTGGAAAAGTAGTATGTCAGTCGCTCTTTCAGATGTATATAATATAATGGACTTCTTGTACTCAGTTTTTTTAATGCCAAAACGTTCCCTACTTTATGAATAGACCTCGTATCTAAATACAGGGAGCTGTACGAAGGAAATCACTATCCACAGTCAAGAGATACAACAAGCAAATTTTGTTAGTCCTTTTTAACGTAGAAATTTAGTAGGGTTGAAGTCTCAGTCACATGGTTTCAGGAGTGATCTGGTGGTCAATCGAGCAGCTAGTTTCGATGATCGTCGATGTAAAACTATCCCGTTGGCTGTAGCTGCGCTGAGTTTCTCGCTAGGGCGTGTTTGTATATTTTGGACCTGAATCCTTAGATAGTGTGTGACTCTCACCTTTACCATCCAATTCGCAATCAACGAAGGTGAAATCTGCTGTTTTTTATGCGTATGAGCTCATACCAAACTGGATAATCCTACTGGATTTTTCCAGAGGTAGAGTATGATTGAATTTCAATCCAGTGAATGCCCCCGAAATGACGCTACAGCCAGATTACTCTATTCAAAGTGTAGATCATGAACCACTGAAGTGAATGACTACCTGTGATCACATTGAATTATAAGTAATGTTTTCATGATTCCACGGTTCTTAATTTTCTTGAGATAGTGTACTTTATGACCACTAATCCCCACGAGTACCTTAGTGCCAATATTTTAGATCCAAGCATTCGACCACTTAACAAGTGTATGACACTAAGTAACATGCTGTACATCTGGGAAAATCCTTTCTGTATCTGAGTAACAGATCTCTTCTTTTTCCAGTGTGGGTGTTGATTGTGGAACGAACCCCCACAAACAATCTGCTCTTCTCTGGAATTTTCGACTGCTCTATGACGTCTTGAATAATAGATTTTTGCTGAGTAGTACCGTAGTTACTGTAGTTTTCCGCATGAAATGCCTATGATTTGAGTGCTACAGTTCCCGATAGTCCAAAATGGGGGCAGTGTTGATCGATGTATTTATAATTATGCTTTCAATCTATTTTTATGAGTAGTCATGCATGGAACTGTTCGTAAGAAGCCTGGTAACAAAGTAACAAAACTTATGAAAATAATGTTTTTCCTGAACCACGTGAATGTCCTGTGCTGGTATGAGTAACAGTAATTCAAATCTGTCAAGTACTAAAGCCATAGTTGATATCTCCATCTGTCGATGTTCCGAAGCGCCCTCTAGCTGCATGTCCTCAATCCCACTTCAGCTCATATTTTATTTTGATGCACTGTTGTATGCTATACCAATAAATGTGCAAATGTTGGGAGAGAAGTCCAAATGTTTGTAAACAAGTTAATATATTCGTCAGTCACGAGCCATTTGTGCATCAGATTCCCAATTCCTCACTTACTTGTCAGGAAGTCAGTCTTCATCATCTTCATCATTTGAGTTATCAACAGTGTGTAATAAACATTAAAATTATTTGATGTAAGGGCTGTTTCTTGTATACAGGGTGAAGCGAAATTCACATACTCGGGCTTCGCAGTGCGAATCCTCACATGCCAGTATTAAAGATGTTTCTCAGAAAATTTCGTCTGGAGAGTACATCCAGCAACACTGTAACCACATGTTTGGAAACTAAATTTGTCAGCACATATACTTCGTACAGTAGAATTGGCGCAGTGGCCAGCGTTTAGGGTTAACAAGCGGGAAGTCGATTGTTCGATCCTGGGTTGAGACATCTTATTTTATTTCGTAAATGTAGTCCAGGGTGGTACGATATCTGGCATCTTAATCATCAACAGCGATTAGAAAACATTTGCACTTACATACCAGAATCATGGAAATGGAAGATTGGTTAGCTTTGAAGTAAGCCCTTTCCACGTCGTGGGCATGAATTTATTCGTACAACTTCATGTACTAGATGCGAAACCTGTTTTCTTTGTACCCTCCTCCAGTGGTCCCATAGATTAGTACTAACTATTATTCTTGCCTCGTTCAGGTCCATTACATTTCGTTAGGGCGTTAAGTTACGAGTTTGACTAGCAAATGTTTTGCGAATAATGTCCAAACTCGGTTACTATTTGTATGTGTTATCATCATGGACCCACTGTTTAGTACGCATCTCAATGCATTATTATTAATATATAGATGGCATTGTGGAAACATCACGTCTGTTACCAATAGGGAAATAGTGTAATTTGAAACTGAACATTTTCAAATTAGCGGTGTCGCAATGAATCATGCAGAACATTATCTGTCAGAGGGTTAATGCACATTAGGCGGAACAGCGCACAGGACTGACGGCTGTTTACATTGTATGCCCTGTCCACCAGACATGGAGTACTTGTGAACAGAGTAACGCACCCATGACAGAGTCCAGTTTACATGCGTACGTGTATCGAATTTTCCCATTGTAAACCTCTAAACCAGTGTGGCAGATGTAGGGCATACAGAAAAGACAAATATGTTGATATGCTTCTGGTTCTTGGTGCATCTGATAATCGAGCTGGTGTTACCATTCGTGTAAATGCTGCTAGATACCATCGTTACTGCCATCCAGATAAAAATGTGTTTCGTCATCTGGAGCTGCACCTTCAGGAGTTAGGCTCTCTTCTTACACCATTACGTGACATAGGTCGCCCACCGACTCACCGTGCTCAAGCTGCTGAGGAAGCTATTCTGGAGGTCGTACACCAAGAACCTCAGCAAAGTACACGTAGCATAGCAAGGCAGCTTCGTGTCTTGCAACACACGGTCATTAACCTGCTGCACGCATGAGCTGCACCCCTGTCATAATGCTTTCATGCAACACCTGCATCCTGCAGATCGCCATCAGCAGATGGAATTTTGTGAATGGTTCAAACAACAGCAGGTAGCCAATGATGACTTCGTGAATTGCGTAATATGGTCGGATTAAGCAGCAGTCACTCGTGGGGTGTCTTCAATATGCACAATGACTACTGCATGGGGGCTTGATTAAATAGATTTGAAAATACTTTTGGTTTTTAGTAACTGTAAGTCCGATTACGCTGTTTCGTAAACGGTTGGCCCTGACTAGAATTATTACGCAATCTGACTGCAAAGAACAACAACAAAGAATGAAATGAAAGTTTCGTTAACACAAATAATTAATTAAGTCCCCAGCAACTATGAAACCTACGAAACCAAAGCATAAGTATAACTGTTCTGTATGTGGAAGTATGACTCAATGCACATCTGGCACGGTTCTTCTTCAACAAGACAAGAATTTTTTAATACCAATTTTACTGACGTGATAAAAGAAAATTACAAATACTATAATTGCGTAAGGAAAGCAGAATTAAACTCTAATACAAGAACACACGCCAGATGCTTTGTTGACTGAACCTGTAAGGACGCATTATTTAGGATACTGAAATAAAAGGAAACGGAGTTAGTTAACTCATTTATATTGATGAAAATCACTCTAATCCTTACAGTATATCTCACACCGTCTCTCTACTATCACATCTCAACCAGAACTCTCCAATATCACATCTCAGCAAGCACTGCCTACTAGCACATCTCAACAAACACTCTCTGCTACAACATCTCAGCACAGACTACCCCGAGTCCTCGACAGGCACTGACTACCACGAGCTCTCGACAAGCACAGACTTCTACGAGTTCTCTCCAAGCACTGTGGAGGCGGCAGAATAATACTCTTTGGCGCAATCTCTGGCGCAGTGGCTCAGTGTAGCCACCTTTCACTACCATTGGTGTGAGGTTAACCCGCACGTCACTCGCGACCTTGGATATCAAGATCGATATGGTATCAATGTCTGGGCTGGAACATTGGGCGACATGTGTTTGGGCCCCTACATGTCGCATGACCGGTTGACTGCACGAAGGTATGATGCATTCCTCTCGAACTATCTGCCCAATGTGCTGGAAGATGTTCCACTACATGTTCGGCAAAGAATGTGATTCCAACAAGATGGTGCACCTCCATACTCTGGAATTAATGTGTAACGGTATTTGGACAGAACATTTCCAGGGAAATGGCTCAGACATGGAAGTCCTGTTGTACGGCCACCGTGTTCACCTGACCTGAACCCCTGGACATCTTTCTGTAGGGCATTTGAAGGAGCACGTATACTCTACTCCGCTGACGAATATGAAAGATTTGGTAGTGCGTATTCATACTGATCTTGTTTCTACGGATGCTTCTTAGTTGCGAAGGGTCCAGAGCTGTACGATCTGGCGGGTTGCGCAATGTTTGAAGGTCCAGGGATTCGCTTAGCAGCTGTTGTTCTAAGCACAACGTATTCAGTTGTGAAAGTCATGCAGTCATTAATATGAACATTATTATTGTCGCTGGTTGGTAATGTACAACATCTGAACGCTCATATTACATGTAGTATAAATGGAAAGTTGATGTTGTGTCATTGTACTGTGTTATCATTTTTAGCATCTCGAAACTGATATTATTTTTGTAGTTAATCTGTCGTATGGCAGGTCATTTGTATCAACTGTCTGTTTTTTATTTGTCTAACCACGTATTTGTTACGTTCACCGTCACAAAATGTTATAAATTTAGGATACTTGTGACCTAAGAACGGTGTATATTACAGTATGAAATTAGCAAATAAGAAACAATGCGCCCCAAGCCAGGATCGAACCCTTGACCTCCTGCAGGCTAACCCAAAACTCTATCCAATGCTCGAACTGTACACTACGACTTATATGTGCTGACAGACGTACTTACCATACAAGTGTTTACAGTGTTGCCATACTGCCACTCTTTAACGTCCTCCGGACGAAATTTTGTGAGAGACCTTTTTTTCCCGCTGGCGTGTGAAGAGTCGCGCTTCGAAGCCTGTGTGCGTGAATTTTGCTTCACCCTGTATAAATACACATTATTGGCTGAGAGGCATGCTGATCGATGAAGGTGATGGATTAGGCTACGTATTATACGTGTGGTATTATATCGAAAAAACAGTTTGGATGTTATCCGCCGATAACTGTACCCGGAATTGGGTTATTACTGATCGAAGTACGGATAACTTACATTAGACCACCCTTCCGCTGTCTACAAATCATTATTATGGCTTACTGACATTTTTATACCTGTAGGGCGGTTTGGAAATGTGTTTTATGCGTTTCTCTTCTCAGTGTTTTAGGTGTTCAGAGTATCTTATTCTGAAGTTTATGTTTGTGTTCCACACGTATGTTGAATGGCAGCCGTTAATTGCTGGTTTGATGAATTTATTTGAGGTTGTGCAGCGTTTTTAACCTTGCTTATTAATGTCATCGCGATTCGTCCGGAGCGTGTAACAGAACGAGTCTTTTGTCGTCTCATATACTCGTAAAACTGGTCTGGTTATTCCATTAACTGAAACGAAAGTGTACAGTACTCATCACGTACTCATTAACATGTATTCGGCCTCTTTTTAATAGCAAAAACTGTAAAGCAGCGCTCACCTAGTAGCACTAATGCGTCGTGCCATCCACCCCGATCGGTATGGTTAAAATACACTCCTGAAAATTGAAATAAGAACACCGTGAATTCATTGTCCCAGGAAGAGGAAACTTTATTGACACATTCCTGGGGTCAGATACATCTCATGATCACACTGACAGAACCACAGGCACATAGACACAGGCAACAGAGCATGCACAATGTCGGCACTAGTACAGTGTATATCCACCTTTCGCAGCAATGCAGGCTGCTATTCTCCCATGGAGACGATCGTAGAGATGCTGGATGTAGTCCTGTGGAACGGCTTGCCATGCCATTTCCACCTGGCGCCTCAGTTGGACCAGCGTTCGTGCTGGACGTGCAGACCGCGTGAGACGACGCTTCATCCAGTCCCAAACATGCTCAATGGGGGACAGATCCGGAGATCTTGCTGGCCAGGGTAGTTGACTTACACCTTCTAGAGCACGTTGGGTGGCACGGGATGTGCATTGTCCTGTTGGAACAGCAAGTTCCTTTGCCGGTCTAGGAATGGTAGGACGATGGGTTCGATGACGGTTTGGATGTACCGTGCACTATTCAGTGTCCCCTCGACGATCACCAGTGGTGTACAGCCAGTGTAGGAGATCGCTCCCCACACCATGATGCCGGGTGTTGGCCCTGTGTGCCTCGGTCGTATGCAGTCCTGATTGTGGTGCTCACCTGCACGGCGCCAAACACGCATACGACCATCATTGGCACCAAGCCAGAAGCGACTCTCATCGCTGAAGACGACACGTCTCCATTCGTCCCTCCATTCACGCCTGTCGCGACACCACTGGAGGCGGGCTGCACGATGTTGGGGCGTGAGCGGAAGACGGCCTAACGGTGTGCGGGACCGTAGCCCAGCTTCATGGAGACGGTTGCGAATGGTCCTCGCCGATACCCCAGGAGCAACAGTGTCCCTAATTTGCTGGGAAGTGGCGGTGCGGTCCCCTACGGCACTGCGTAGGATCCTACGGTCTTGGCGTGCATCCGTGCGTCGCTGCGGTCCGGTCCCAGGTCGACGGGCACGTGCACCTTCCGCCGACCACTGGCGACAACATCGATGTACTGTGGAGACCTCACGCCCCACGTGTTGAGCAATTCGGCGGTACGTCCACCCGGCCTCCCGCATGCCCACTATACGCCCTCGCTCAAAGTCCGTCAACTGCACATACGGTTCACGTCCACGCTGTCGCGGCATGCTACCAGTGTTAAAGACTGCGATGGAGCTCCGTATGCCACGGCAAACTGGCTGACACTGACGGCGGCGGTGCACAAATGCTGCGCAGCTAGCGCCATTCGACGGCCAACACCGCGGTTCCTGGTGGGTCCACTGTGCCGTGCGTGTGATCATTGCTTGTACAGCCCTCTCGCAGTGTCCGGAGCAAGTATGGTGGGTCTGACACACCGGTGTCAATGTGTTCTTTTTTCCATTTCCAGGAGTGTATAACCTCCTTGATGGATTGTACCCTAAGCTAACCTGCCTTCCTTGATCCCGTTAGAAGCTGACGAAGAAAATCGGATACACTTTGTCCAAACTGTCGGCCAATGTTATCGGACGAGCTGCGACGACGGCGTCTGCCAACCGTTGTCGGTGCCACTGTGAACACAGCCTAACTCCTACACAGACGACGACCAGAATCACTGGAGATGTGGCCAACGACGTGACATCTCTTGCAGAACCGGCAGGGTGAATGAGACCATGTAGGTCAGTTGTATGCGTCTGCCAGAAAGAGCTGCCTGTGGTGGATCCGTTAAATCCAACTGATTGATCCTGCTGAATGAAAGCGCCAGCTCCCATGTGCTCACATCTGAAGGCTGACACGCGATGAGTTCTGGATTGTCTGAGGATGGTATGGGCTTGCTAGAAGTAATTTTTTAGAGTGGTAGCATGTTTCCCCTTGCAAAAAGTATTCACTTGCACAGGCGTAAGTAACGTTGGCGTATTTCATAGATGTAGAATTTTGCAAATGCGCCCTCCTGAGGAATATAATCTCCCTGCCCTTCAGACGTTCCAGTAATTAAGATCAAGAACCGCCAGCAAGTTAACCTTCATCTCCGTCGCGTTTTGGTAGCACAACATAATTATAAATAAAAAGGGTAACGTATCCCATGTGCGCCACTTACCAAACAAAGGCCAAACACTTCAACAGCTGGAAACCCAAGAGATCAAGAAACATCTGACCCACAGTCCTGATTTAACACTAAGTGACCAAACGCAGCTGAGTACTTCTAGCCTCCTAAACTACACTTAATCCTCATAGTTTGTCAAATGTTTCCCACGCTGTTTTTTCCTTTTCATTCCTTCATTTTCCTGTATATATTTATTTCAGTCTGTTTGCCTATGTATTCCAAGTATTCTGTTGTTACCTTCGTCAGTCCTATCTTTTACTCTGTATGCATGCCTTTCCATATGTAATACCTCTTGAAGCCATTCATTGGTACTCTTATCAAGTACTAATCTTATTTTAGTGAAACTATTAACTTAATTTTAGTTGTTATATTGGCACTGTATTTCTTTGTTAGTATGAATGTTTTCTCTTGATCTGAACCGTTTAGATTCATTTAACTTTTTACACCTTTAGTTACATTACGGCTGCACTGCCGTAAATGACGTTGACTGTGTGTTCGTTCCTCATTATAAATGAGTTACATCTTTTCCTTTGCTTTTATAAATATTGTAACTTCCTTGACGACGATAGTTACCTAAAGTCCGACAATGTCCTTGTGTGCCTAAAATTGGATAACTATATCAATTAATCTTGCGGAACATACGTAATACTTTGTTGTACATTTACAACTGTCGGTAAACCACTTGCTGCGAAGGTAGCGTAGACGATCATAAAATGTAGTGCTACGGTTAACGGTTTTGGGTACTTTTACTTTATATTTAATTTCATCTTTAATTGTAAATGCTTAAACTACGTTATGAATCAGAAAGCGAATGTTTGATTACAGTTTTATAAAACTTTCTCTAATTATGTAGACATACGAGTCACAATACATTCCACGTGATGGATGTGGAGAGTGTATCCAAATATATAGCTCTGTACACAAGGTTTCGTAATTTTATTAGTTTTAGTGAAAACAATCTTGGTTGCAATTTTAGCGTTTTTTTTTATTTAGTAACTACGCGTTTCACCTTATCTAGGCATCTTCAGGCTGATCAACATAGAAAACAGCGAACAAATAGATATATTTAAGGATCGTGATCGCGTTGTGCAGACTTGTTGTTGTTGTTGTGGTCTTCAGTCCTGAGACTGGTTTGATGCAGCTCTCCATGTTACTCTATCCTGTGCAAGCTTCTTCATCTCCCAGTACCTACTGCAACCTACATCCTTCTGAATCTGCTTAGTGTATTGATCTCTTGGGCTCCCTCTACGATTTTTACCCTCCACGCTGCCCTCCAATGCTAAATTTGTGATCCCTTGATGCCTCAAAACATGTCCTACCAACCGATCCCTTCTTCTAGTCAAGTTGTGCCACAAACTTCTCTTCTCCCCAATAATATTCAATACCTCCTCATTAGTTACGTGATCTACCCACCTTATCTTCAGCATTCTTCTGGATAACCTAAAAGCAAATATAAACAGATCACGTACTGAAACAGCAATTACCTTAATTTAGTATTTTTTAGGACGATCCTTTAGAAAATATAACTAAAGGGCATCGTCGAGTACACCAGGCCAATATCGCCTTTGTTAATCTCAGTAAATACTAGAAATATAAAATAGTAAACACGGATAAGAGAATTGACCAATGATCAGTCACTCAGAATTACCGAAGCCTTATGATAAGACCTTACCTTTCTAGATGGTCGTGAGCTACTCCAAGACTTGCATAATGCGTACACGTGCACAGGATCAAATAATAGAATAAGATGGGGCTTTAGTAATAAGCATAATGCACCACAGCGTCGTGTGCTAGTACTGACGCCTAATACAGAATCAACTCATTAGATGGCGCTGCCACGCAGCTGATGGTAAGAATAAGAGATCGTAAACGGGATATACACTCCTGGAAATGGAAAAAAGAACACATTGACACCGGTGTGTCAGACCCACCATACTTGCTCCGGACACTGCGAGAGGGCTGTACAAGCAATGATCACACGCACGGCACAGCGGACACACCAGGAACCGCGGTGTTGGCCGCCGAATGGCGCTAGCTGCGCAGCATTTGTGCACCGCCACCGTCAGTGTCAGCCAGTTTGCCGTGGCATACGGAGCTCCATCGCAGTCTTTAACACTGGTAGCATGCCGCGACAGCGTGGACGTGAACCGTATGTGCAGTTGACGGACTTTGAGCGAGGGCGTATAGTGGGCATGCGGGAGGCCGGGTGGACGTACCGCCGAATTGCTCAACACGTGGGGCGTGAGGTCTCCACAGTACATCGATGTTGTCGCCAGTGGTCGGCGGAAGGTGCACGTGCCCGTCGACCTGGGACCGGACCGCAGCGACGCACGGATGCACGCCAAGACCGTAGGATCCTACGCAGTGCCGTAGGGGACCGCACCGCCATTTCCCAGCAAATTAGGGACACTGTTGCTCCTGGGGTATCGGCGAGGACCATTCGCAACCGTCTCCATGAAGCTGGGCTACGGTCCCGCACACCGTTAGGCCGTCTTCCGCTCACGCCCCAACATCGTGCAGCCCGCCTCCAGTGGTGTCGCGACAGGCGTGAATGGAGGGACGAATGGAGACGTGTCGTCTTCAGCGATGAGAGTCGCTTCTGCCTTGGTGCCAATGATGGTCGTATGCGTGTTTGGCGCCGTGCAGGTGAGCACCACAATCAGGACTGCATACGACCGAGGCACACAGGGTCAACACCCGGCATCATGGTGTGGGGAGCGATCTCCTACACTGGCCGTACACCACTGGTGATCGTCGAGGGGACACTGAATAGTGCACGGTACATCCAAACCGTCATCGAACCCATCGTTCTACCATTCCTAGACCGGCAAGGGAACTTGCTGTTCCAACAGGACAATGCACGTCCGCATGTATCCCGTGCCACCCAACGTGCTCTAGAAGGTGTAAGTCAACTACCCTGGCCAGCAAGATCTCCGGATCTGTCCCCCATTGAGCATGTTTGGGACTGGATGAAGCGTCGTCTCACGCGGTCTGCACGTCCAGCACGAACGCTGGTCCAACTGAGGCGCCAGGTGGAAATGGCATGGCAAGCCGTTCCACAGGACTACATCCAGCATCTCTACAATCGTCTCCATGGGAGAATAGCAGCCTGCATTGCTGCGAAAGGTGGATATACACTGTACTAGTGCCGACATTGTGCATGCTCTGTTGCCTGTGTCTATGTGCCTGTGGTTCTGTCAGTGTGATCATGTGATGTATCTGACCCCAGGAATGTGTCAATAAAGTTTCCCCTTCCTGGGACAATGAATTCACGGTGTTCTTATTTCAATTTCCAGGAGTGTACATTGCCATTGGAAGAATTTTTTAATTTTACTTGAAACATAATTGATTATAATACATAAAGAGCAAAGGCTGTTACCAAAAATGTTTAGAAGTTCCTGGCCGATTTACTTCAAATTTCTACGCGATCCCTATCCCCTAATGAACATATAGGCGGACACAGGCTATTTAATTTTGTATATTTCCAAAAGTCAAAACCGGAAGCCTAGAACATGATTTTTATGAATGCCACAGATAAAGAGGTATTCATTCCTCACATTTCGTTGAAACACTGTGATTCAAATATGCCATTCGATTGAAAGTGACTGTAGTTCGCTATTAATATCGACAAGGCACCTGGCCAATCACTTCGTGAAGCAGATATTAAACACCCCGGTCAACACTGGGTACTGCCGCCAGTAAATAATTAATAATAAGCTACTCCGTACCAGTATTCTATTTGGAATTTGTTCCATTAACCGAAATCGTATGACAGAATAAACAGAAGCAGTGTAAATGTAACCGATTGCCTGCAGCTGACCATCGTTACGGCTATAGTCTAAGATCTAAAGTATAGGCATATCCACCCATTGACAAACTTCGTATCTGTACGCATTGCGCTGTAACAGAATTTACTCACCACAAGAAAAGAAGGAGAATCAGAAAATTAATGAAGCCTCACAGAAAGAGACGAATAATGAGATAAGCTGGGAGCCTCATTAGAGAAGACAGCTTTGCTGCTCTGCGTCGGTGAGGCCGGAGGAACCAGCCCCATGCGAATTCATTAAGAAATAACTATCGCCGTCCACAAGAATAACTGAGGACATACACAGAACGTCTCGCAGTGGTATCTGTCACTACACTTTAGCGCGTTACCGCTCTATATTCCAGGTTTCTGTAAACCGTTTGTTTTAAATCATGTCTAGATGGTATTCTTCATCCAAACAAGTCTCACTTCTTTTCTGACATAGATTATTTTTCTTTAACTCTTTGCCACAATTCTCATATTCACCTGTTTCTATTTATGAAACCCCATTTCCGTGCACCCTACTAATTTCTTCTAAGAAAACACCTACACCGTGCAGTTGCAGCGTGGTCTACATAATTGTAAGTTTGGGTGCTTGTTTTATTTTTAAAATAATAGTGTACCTATTCATAAATATGATAAACGTAAATCGTACTTTGAACTCTACAATTTATTAGTTTTCTAGAAAATAGTTGAAAACATTAAACCGTTAAGTTTGTGGATGATGCACCCTATTTTTGATTCGAAAATCGTGCCTTAATGTTGGTTTCATGCAGTTTTCCATTCCTGCAGCTTGCCAGCTCTCCTCACGTTCGACAGTCCAGTGTTACCTAAGATGTGGTTTATGTACTGTGTACGTCTAGTTCTGGATCCTTCCCTTTAACTAGTCTTTCAAACTCTATTTTCAACATTGTTTTCAATTGTAACCCACGTCGATCGATAAATGTGACTAATCGATTCGTTATCAGCCCTGTGTCACTGGCGTGATCAATAAAGATTAAGCTTCTGAAACGAACTTACGCCATATTGGATAACCACTTAAATTCTTGAAAGTTGATAACTGTGCAGAAACATGCAGAACAGTTCTCTAGATCCTCAGGACGGTAATTATATGGTATGTCAAATTTTAATCGTGACAATCTCTACAAAATTACTTTATCAGTTTACCTGAATTGTTGCCTAAACACTTAATAAAAATGTAATACAAGTGCTCTCCTCGACTTCCGTTCTCCAACATTATTTACAGTTTTTAACTTCTGACATAAACCACTGTTTACATTAGGTTGACACTTTTTTCGTGAATAACGATAATTATTTTTCTCGTCGTAAACTTACAGCAGTTAAACCGACGTGTTTCGGGTTTACTTGCAAAGCAGTGCACACTTCGTTGATATGTGCTGATATTGCAGTTTCACTGCTTACATTCATGAAACCACAGGACTTTAACACTAGCACTGATTAAAGTCATGCAGTAATTGAAATCGATCTGCAACAGAAAAAAAGATTTCTACTTCAACGACGAATGCTGACTTTCCTTTTGTTATAAATACATGTATTTCAGGTCTCTAATAAAGATTTCTAAATAAAGAAACCGAAACGCGTTGACGGACAGTTTAAAGCAATTTATTTAATCGTGTATTCGTTCTCTGTATCCAAACAGATAATCAACACTTATTTCGTAGCTAAAGAATTCTAGACGTACTAATTTTCTTAAGATATATACCATTTTACCACGAAGAGATAGCTATAATATTCGTGGAACAGTGTCTAAATGTTAGGGTACTTAATATGCCTGTTAGTTAACTGACCATGGTAAGTTCTTTCACAAAGTACCCGTTTTCCCTTGTGACCAGGACTTCGATCGGCTGAAGGTGCGATCTATTTCCAGACGATTACGGATGTACGCTGCAGTTAGCAGTTGAGTATGTTGATCGGTCACTATTAACGCACACGCAGCATTCGAGTATTACGCTGACTGGGTTCACTGAATTGACGGTAATTACACGTCCCAGTTCACAGCTAATAGCGCCCTAATAGTACCTCTGTCAGGCAGGATCAGAACCTGACAAATACAGACATGTTCGCCAGTAGCCATAGTATGGAATGTACAATATTGAGCCTATTGTTTCTTTTATGTGTTGTGTGAAATCAAAAGTAGACTTGTTGATCATAAGGGAGTGTCCGTGATTCCCATTTTATACAAATATGTCCAATTTCAGTCTTAAGATCGCTTTTACTTATTTTTAAATAACCGGTGTCTGGCCAGCTGCCTGTCTTCAGATTATATTTTATAGTTACGAAACAACCTGTCTACACAGATCCGTAATTTCACTGTTATGGCAGTGAACTTGCAGTTCCGAATGCGTTGTTTCCAAATCGTGTCGTTTCATACAGGATGATCTACCAAAAATATTACATTTTAATTTGGTTATTGCGAGGTTTAGCGTATATTTACACCAAGATAACTTATAGATTACTGTACAACACACTTTGCCTTCAGTGAAATCATACACACAAGTTAGTTTCTTATAAAGTACAGCACACAAATGGCTTTCACCATTGGCAATTGTACGGTGAAAAAGTTCGCATGAGCTCCTCGTTACATTGTCGGTTATTTCTTGGGAAATGGCCTTTGTCTTTTCCCGGATTGCGACTTTCCACTCATCAGCTCATCAGCATTGTGCAGTCGCCGTAACTTTGTTCTTCAGATGATTCCATAGAAAAAAATTACGGGCTGGAAGACCCAATACAACCAACATTTGCTATGTCACCCATGTCACGACAGCCTGTAGGGGACGTGAAGCTGAAGTGTGGCATTCCCCCGGCAGGCTGCTTCCGCTGCTCCGTCAAGCTGCCTCATTCCCCTCCATTTCCGCGTGTCCAGCGATCCAGCAGAAGGCCACCTCTTTCTTCTGTCTGCGCACCTGAACTACCATATCTGCTGGAAAAATTTGCTGAATAGTCTGCAGAGCATTAGGAGAGTCAGCGCACACAAGGAACTTCTCTGCACCAAGATATATCATTTGTTCCAGTGCCTTTCTGACCGTACACAGCTCTGCATAGTACATCGAGAAGTGGCCTGGTACGCAGATTTTAATTACAGAATGTGGGCAGACAATAGAACAGTTATCCCGTTTCTTCGAGCCATCCGTAAAAACCATCATGTGCTTCGGATAGTCCGATGAAATGACGTTAAAAGCCCGTTTTAAAACCAAAGGCAGAGTGGTGAGCTTGCGGTACTCCATCACGACCAAGTCATGGGTCTATCCAGGGAGGAGATTTGCTCCATCCCTGTTTAAAAATTGTCATGTACTCTACACCAAGTTGTTCAAGATATGTTTTGCACGAACAGCCCTTTAAGTAGCCGGGCGACCGGTAAACCTGCGACGCATCGGTTGTTCAGCTCCAATACCGATGACAGGATGGTCGGAGATGTACTGCACTTTGTATACACGTCGCTCCAAGAAGGGTTCGCTCCGGACGGTAAGAGGCTGCTTACCAGCCTGCGCACAGAGTCTATGAGTGGGACTGGTTTGAGAGGCACCTGTGACCAATCTAGTGCCTGCATGGTGGACTGTGTCCAACATCCGGTTGTCACTGTTGGGCCACTTGCAGCTTATAAGGGTGAAACTCTAAATCCTGTTACACAACCTTCTGCAAAGATCTGTGAGGAATAACTTATGTTCTGAAATGGCGACTGAGAGCTAGCTATCGGTTCCGTTGCAGAAATGCACGAACTCGTCGGATGTATTCTGGCGTCCCGCCTTGTAATTCACAATGGTTACAGAATCCGTCCTAGGTCATTCTTTTGTCCTTATCTTTGGAAGGCGGAAATGTTGGTTCCTGCCAAGGCGCTTTGTGTGTTGGACAGGTCCAACGTTAAGCACATGACAAAAGTTCTCCACAGCGACAGTCACACCTGCTCTGGCCACGTTCCCTACTGAAATGCGCCGTATATGGGTCCGGTCAGATGCGGCAAACGGTGTGAGCACAGCTACATGATAGCAGGATGGCAATCTGAAAGTTTACTATTTCCTGTGCGCCACTCTGTTATATAAAGTAAAATATTTAACGTTAACTCTTTGATGCACAGATTTTATGTTTAATTAATTTTTTAATAAAACATGCATTTTCTATGTCTGGTGGGGTTGCTAATAAAGGAAAACATGAATTAAAATTTTTTATTGTATTGATTTTGGTTTTAGATGGTGGTATATATAATATACCACCATGCCACTTAGGGCCGTACCTAAAGTTTTTGAGATATCTTGGTTTGTGCTTGTAACTCACCTTTAAATTCTACTCTAAGCAGTAATAATTAGTATAATTAATGTAAAATAATTTTATTTCTGGCAATTGGTCATTTACAATACAAAATCAAATTACAAACCTTACAAATAAAATATGTTTCTTATTCCTTTTTGTGAAAATCTTGAAAGCACCTTTTTGTTTTGCTAAGGCACAAAGGCACTTTGCATTCAGCGCACATCCAGAAAGTGCGCACTTGCTTCTTTTTTGTACTGCATTTCGCACAACGTCTGGCGGTAGTACGCTCTGGCTGGTGGGATGAATTGTCGAGACGCTGGCGTGAGGAAACATATGGCTTGTTTTTCTTTACGTGGACTTGACTCTCATGAAGTCTAGATGGCCTCAATGGTGTTTTCTGGGTTACTAAGCTTTGCAGGATACTCATCCTGAAGACTTTGGCAGTCATTTTTTCTCTATCGCCTAGTTCCTTCCAAATTATATAGCTGTTGACGATACTGACATCAAGCAGGTGAAAGAATATTCGGTGCCACCACTTTTTACTTCTCCGGCTTATTTCATATGATTTTTTCAGTTGGTCGAACTTGTCGACATTGTTCATGTGTGCATTGTAATCCATCACTGCTTGAGGACAAGGTAGCTCTATGCGTGAACCATCTCTTTCACGGCGAGTCACTGTAGTAACTTCAGGACTGTGAAAATTTGAAAGGAGATGAACAGCTCTCTTATCTTTCCACTTCAAGTAGAGGATGCCACAGTTGCTGACCCTCCAGTCAAATTCACCTCTGCTTAATTCTTTGTCTGTTTTTAATTTGGGTAAATGTTTCCTTGTTGGTTGAACTGTCCCACAGGCATATATGTTTCTCTGCTGTAAACCAGCCAACAAGTTATAGCTATTGAAATAGTTGTCGAAATAAAGATAATGGCCTTTATTTACGAGTTCAGAGGACAAACTCAGCACTACATGCTCCCCAAGGCCTGTTTGCACTGTGTCACCTACTTTTCCGGTGTAAATATCAAATTTCAAGTTGTAAGAGGTCTTGTCACACAGCATCCACACTTTGTAACCACGCTTTATGGGTTTATCTCTCATGTATTGTTTCATACTGTTGCGGCCTTTGAATTTGATCATTGACTCATCAATTGCTAGGTGTTTGCTGGGTTGGTAACACTTGGAAAAAGATTCAGATAGTATCTTGATCACTGGTCGCAGCTTGTACAGTTTGTCATAACCTGGGTGTCCTTTTTCTGGATGCAATGTGTTATCATTCAGATGAATGTTCCTCAGTAACCATCCAAACCGATTTACTGCCATCAGAGATGCAATATAACGATCATGAAGTTCTGGGGCACTAGACCAGTAGTCTCTGTATGCTGGCATACGCTTTATACCCATCAAAATGTTGATTCCCAGGAAAGTTCGTATTTCATTGTCAGTTGTTGGAGTGAAAGACTTGCCAGATTGCGTCGCATATAAATTTGTTTGGAAAACGATTAGCTCAACTAGCTCTTTTGGAAATATTTTTTCGAATATATCGATAGGTTCTGGATCATCAATGTCCCTAATAAAAGCACTTGGTCCTGATTCACTGTCGAACTGCATTCCTGAGGTAGCATTGAATTGTTGTCCCCAAGTTGGCGCTGTGTCAGCAGCGCGTTTTGGCGGAGTGGACTCACTTTCTTCCTCGCTCTCTGAAACTTCGCCTTCAGACGACACAATAGCCTCCGCAACAATGCTTGCTTCATAATCAGATTCGTCATCTGTGGTGTCAACAGTGGAATCCTCGTCTGATGGAATTTCACACAATAATCGTTCGATTTCTTCATCTCGTAAGCCTCTTCTTGACATTTTCATTTTCAAACAACAGCCTGAATCCAAGTAAAGAATACGTAAGCAAAACAAAATGGAGAAAGAGCTAAAATAAGTCACAACACAATTAAAAACTAAACTTTGTAGCGGAGGATTTCGAATTTTATACTAGGAAACGAAATGCAATAGAATACTGCTACATGCACGGTGGTACAAATAATATACCACCAAAATAAATTGTATATAAATAACGGAAGATTGTGCATATGAATGTATACATGGGTTCATACCGTAGCTGTGACGTCCAAGATATGGAAAAAACACAGGCGCAACAAGAAATTCGTTATAAACCACTATTCACACGCAAAAACCATGCACAACTCAGCACGCAGCTTTCACAGTTGTAATCTATGCAATTCTTGGCGGGAACTGATTCCTTATAGGCAGTGAGTGCCATCTGTCTGATAAGTAGAGAACTAGGTGAGCATATTAGAGTGGTGGTCGTGCAGTTAAACCACTGTGCAAAGAGCCAAGAAAATTTTCAAAAGGTGGTATACTATGTATACCACCGTGCTCCAAAGAGTTAATGAGCTCAAGATGTGTATCGTAGTCATATAATCCGACGTTATTGATACTTTCTCTGGATCGCCAACGAACAGTCTGATAATGCTGATCACCCTGTACAAAAAATTCTGTACACTGGATCGCAAACACTGTGTGATCAAATTTCTCTGGACACCCCCTAGTGTAATGCAGAATTAAACACTGTACGAGGTGCGAAAATAAAGTAATGAGACTAATGTGAAAATAAATGTTGCTTACCGTTTCAGTCAAGTTTAGAGTTGTGTCCTTCAAAGTGGTTCCCTTCTGATTGCACACACTTATTTCAGCGCTTCTGCCTTTGATGGTAACATTTCTGGAACTCATGTTCTGTAATATCCTCCAAGACCCTCGTCACAGCTTTTTGGACATCTTGTGTTGTTTGAAAATGGTGACCCTTTACCGCCGTTTTGACTCTTGGAAATAGAAAAACGGCGCACGGAGCGATATCTGGTGAATAAGGTGGCTGTGGTAGTACAGAAATTTGTTTTGAGGTTAAAAACTGCTACAATAACATGAGAAGTATGGGATAGCACATTGTCGTGATGCTGTATCCAATTATCAGCAATGTTGGCACGGACACTAAGAACTGTTTTACGATGTCTTTCTAAACTTTCTTTGTAGTAATATTGGATAACTGTTTGTCCAGCAGGTACCCACTCTTTCTGAACACTTCCCTTGGAATCAAAGAAACATACAACCATGCATTTCCGCTTTGACTTTAACAAGCGAGGATTTTTGGTCTGGGTGATCGCTTTGAGTACCACTGCGAACTTTGCAGTTTTGTCATTGTATCGTACTGAAAAAAACAACTTTCATCACCAGTGATAACACGGCTCAACAATTCTGGATTGATTTCCGTTTGCTCTAACAGATCGGCTGCCACATTTTTCCGTGTTTCTCGCTGTTGTGGTGTAAGATTTTTGGCGACCATTTTATCACACCAAGATCTTCAGTTATCATTAGACGAACCGTTTATGTTCAGTTCTTCTGCAATAATTTTCACGAATAATCTTCGATCAGATCGTAGGAGTTCACGCACCCTGGCCAAGTTGACATCCGTCCGTGAGGTTGATGGTCGTCCACTGTGGTCTTTATTTTCAATATTCGTTCTGCCTTCACTGAACATTTTATGACAATGAAAAACTTGAGCTCTTGACATAACCTCCTCTCCAAAAGCCTTCTGAAGCTTACTGTAAGTTGTCATCGCGTTTTCAACCACTTCAACGCAAAAAGAAATGGAATACCGTTGCGCAATATTATGCTGTTATATTTCCGTGACGAGAGACACAAACACGTGTTAACATATTACAGCAGAACTCACGACTGAGCAGTTGTATCGATGTAACGCTTGGACTAGAAGCAGCTTATAGACCAAGGTCAAAGATATTGTGCCTATGCAAGAATGCAGGGTTGCCACATCTTGCAAAGAAAATCAGTATCATTACTTTATTGTCGCACCTCGTATGCCATAGAAGCATACTCGTCATAAAGATTACAGAAGCAGCAGCATCAGAATGGATTGGTCCGGACAGTTCAGTGATCTTGGACGTAGGTTGGTCATATGATGTCACTCGAGTAACATACCCATAATGGACATTTTAGCCATTCCAGAAGTGCCAAAATCGACTCCTGATGATGCCATTGCGAAGCGGAAACGTGGAGGAAAAACAACAACTAAACTAAGACCAGGCAAGCCTTATTCAATGCCAGACGGAGGGTGCT
This sequence comes from Schistocerca piceifrons, assembly GCF_021461385.2. Lineage (NCBI taxonomy): Eukaryota > Metazoa > Arthropoda > Insecta > Orthoptera > Acrididae > Schistocerca > Schistocerca piceifrons. Next base: position 892,237,929 of record NC_060139.1, read on the forward strand.
GGTAAAAAAATCACATCAATGAGCGGAAGGTATCACTTGTGATGTGCAAGGTGCTACCTGCAGTTAAGTTACACAATGACTGTGCGAAGAGAGTTAAAAGGCACGGGGCAGAATGGTCGAGAAACTCACCAAAAGTCACACATTACTGCACTGTGAAGAGCGACGCCAGTGGACAGTGAATGCCTTGGAGTGATGAATCACGCTGTAAGCTGTGACAATCCCGTATACTATCTGGGTTTGGGGAATGCCTGGAGAACATTAGCTGGCCATCAAGTGCAGTGCCAACTATTAAGTACAGAGAAGGTTGTAATACATTTTTCTTGCTTAGAGTGTGGCCCCCTTTATTACGCTTAAGAAAACTTCAATTGCAGAAGAATGTGAATACATCTTACACCACTGAGTACTGCGTACAGCAGTACATTTCGGAGAGCTGGACTCCCGCATTTAGCGGACGTGCTTCTTGGAGGACAACACTACGGACTGAGTGGCTAGTGCGTTATGGCTTGCGCAACAAAACTTTGTAAGTGGGCTGCTTCTGTGTTGGCACCGCTTTGTGGCGCTTTGCATTGGATCTGTGACTGCGTTTTCTTTGTAAGAGACTCTGTGGCTGGTGGGACTCGCTGTTGGAAGTTAATCGCCTGTACTGTTGAGCAGTTGGAAGTTAGTCGCCAGCAGTGATGGAAGTACTGTTGGGCAGTTGGAGGTGAACAGCCAGCAGTGATGGATGTGAGAAGTTAGCGTTGATGGAGGGCAGAGGTCTGAAGTGTCAGCGTAGGCTAACGATCTGTACATGTTCGACTTGGGGAGTGAATATTATTCATGATTGTATACCTTGGTACTGGATGTAAATGACGATATATATTCGTGTTTGAACTGGATGTCACATTATTAAGGTAAAAAGAAATACATTATTTGCTTTGCAAGAAAATCTTTCCTTTGCTAACCCCATGCCTATTAGTGGTTAGTAGTTTTAGTAGTTAGAATCTTTTATTTAGGTGGCAGTACTGGTGCTCGCTGTATTGCAGTAGTTCGCGTAACGAAGATTTTTGTGAGGTAAGTACTTAATGAAATGTGTAGGTTATTGTTAGGATTTCTTTTTAGTCAGGCCATTATTTTGAGTTAATTTGGTAGCAGTCAGATTGCGTTACTATTGTATATTGAGAGTAATTAATGAATACGAAAATTCTGAGTTCTGTTTCCCAGGGGAAATTCAGTAGGTCAGTGTAATAAGGATAAAGACTAGCAAAGTGACACTTGCATGCTATTTCACTCAGCAGTTGAAACAAATATTTTATTAAGAAGTTTCAACTTTTAAATTCACTTTACTAGTTAAACACGACCTCATATATAAAGTTGCATGAGGGTAAAACGTCTCTCATCAATGCACTAATTAACATGTAGCCTAATTACAAAAATAGTCTGACTACAGATATAACAACTGATAAACAGAAGATATTAACAGCCTGAAACACAACTGCATTGTCGGTGTCGTGAACAACACCAGAAGGCAGTGATACGCGCTGGCGGCAGTCGTAGAGCGACAGCTTTTCCGGTAGACAGAGAGGAAGCGTGTTGCCACGGGTCTTCGACACATGCCGATCAGTTGTATATTAGGAAAGTTATTTGTCGTTCGTTTGTGCATGAAAACTATATTTATAACACAAGTGGATTACTCTGCGTTTGGATCGTAGATTGTTGATCGCTCGTGGTTTTACATTTTACCTACGCCAACGTCATGAACAAAATAACTGACATCCATTGTCGTAATAAAACTGATCAATGGCCCATTTTAGCAACTTGTACCCCTCGATACACTCAAATAAATGTATGATTCGATAGACAAACATTCTACAGTAACCATAACTTTTGTTTTTTGATCATAATAAAATAAATTGTTGTGACCAGGTGTAACTACTTTTGTCCAGCGACCACTGTGGGCTCTTTGACTGCTCTGGGAGATCGTTCATTTGTAACTGCAGCAGATGAAATGTAAGTGAAGTTTATTATATAAATGAAAATAAAAGATTTACTTAACTTTAACACAGTGCTTTGTCACAGGATAACTCGATAAGCTGCAACTGCTATTGTCTATTAGAGCATCAGTTGACGGACTGATTACCTAACTGTTCTCTTGCAGGGCAATGTCTACCTTTAAACGTCAAGTCCATCAGGAACTTAAATCATCACGTTGGCGCTATAGTATGATGTTACCCCTCCAGATCGGCTCACGAACTGAGGCATAGCTGCGGCTAGCTCGGCTGGCTCGGCACTGAATTGACCTCAGTGTGTGGGCGCTACTACACTGCTGCGAGGAGAGACGTGGTCTTCAGGAGCGCCTCACGTCCGGCGTTGTGGATTGCAGCGAGCCCTCGCTGATGTCTGTGGCACTGATTCGCGTTTCCGACTGTGGTGTGGCCATGCTGTCTCTGGGCGATACTATATAAATTGTAGAGTATTTTGCACTAATGTACACACGAGGGTTGGAACTTTAATAGTGGTAACTATTTATTTACAGCTCTTACAAAATAGATACGTGTTTCAAAGTTTTATTGACCTTCAAAGTAGTCACCAGCATTGTGTATAACCCGTTGCCAGTGATGTGGAAGTCGTAGGATACTATCAGTAATGCCAGTTGTGTTGACAGTTCGAGCTGCGCGGTCTATTGTCCGACGAATTTGTTGCAGTTCTGAAGCGAATTCCGTGAAGTGTTTCCTTCAGTTTAGAAATTGAGTTGACCTTGTTGTTGTTGTTGTTGTTGTTGTTGTGGTCTTCAGTCCTGAGACTAGTTTGATGCAGCTCTCCATGCTACTCTATCCTGTGCAAGCATCTTCATCTCCCAGTACCTACTGCAACCTACATCCTTCTGAATCTGCTTAGTGTATTGATCTCTTGGTCTCCCTCTACGATTTTTACCCTCCACGCTGCCCTCCAATGCTAAATTTGTGATCCCTTGATGCCTCAAAACATGTCCTACCAACCGATCCCTTCTTCTAGTCAAGTTGTGCCACAAACTTCTCTTCTCCCCAATCCTATTCAATACCTCCTCATTAGTTACGTGATCTACCCACCTTATCTTCAGCATTCTTCTGTAGCACCACATTTCGAAAGCTTCTATTCTCTTCTTGTCCAAACTATTTACCGTCCATGTTTCACTTCCATACATGGCTACACTCCATACAAATACTTTCAGAAACGACTTCCTGACACTTAAATCTATACTCGATGTTAACAAATTTCTCTTCTTCAGAAACGATTTCCTTGCCATTGCCAGTCTACATTTTATATCCTCTCTACTTCGACCATCATCAGTTATTTTGCTCCCCAAATAGCAAAACTCCTTTACTACTTTAAGTGTCTCATTTCCTAATCTAATCCCCTCAGCATCACCCGATTTAATTTGACTACATTCCATTATCCTCGTTTTGCTTTTGTTGACCTTACGAGGGCTTAAGTCAGGGGAGTCAGTAGGTCGTATAGCACTTAGCAGTCCCATCAGTCAAACCAATCAGTAACGGCTTGCATTGTACGTGCTTGAGCATTGTCCTGCAAAATGATGGTCAGGTCCTCCAGAAAGTGTCATCACTTCTGTCTGTGTTCCAAAAATGAACCGCATTTTTTGATTGTATAAACATAGAATAGCACTGTACCACAACTGCAAAAATTAAACAATCTAAGCATGTACGAGAGATTATCCCATGATCCACTTCCAAAGATTAAAACAGAAGTTACTGAATGGGTCTCCTAGAAGTTTACACACTTCAGTTTTATCGCCCAAGTGTATTTATTTTAAATATTTGTCTTTACTAAGATATGAGAATTGACTCTCAAGGTGTACCGCAGAATTTGGAACACCAACGTTACTGTTAGCAGTCACAATTTATTTCATTTTACTTCTACATCTATATCTACATCCATACTCCGCAAGCCACCTGACGGTGTGTGGCGGAGGGTACCCTGAGTACCTCTATCGGTTCTCCCTTCTATTCCAGTCTCGTATTGTTCGTGGAAAGAAGGATTGTCGGTATGCTTCTGTGTAGGCTCTAATCTCTCTGATTTTATCCTCATGGTCTCTTCGCGAGATATACGTAGGAGAGAGTATTATACTGCTTGACTCCTCGGTGAAGGTATGTTCTCGAAATTTTAACAAAAGCCCGTACCGAGCTACTGAGCGTCTCTCCTGCATTGTCTTCCACTGGAGTTTATCTATCATCTCCGTAACGCTTTCGCGAATACTAAATGATCCTGTAACGAAGCGCGCTGCTCTCCGTTGGACCTTCTCTATCTCTTCCATAAACCCTATCTGGTACGGATCCCACACTGCTCAGCAGTATTCAAGCAGTGGGCGAACAAGCATTCCAGGGGTTTAAACCTCCATCATCAGCTGGACCTTCATGAATTAATACGACACGTATATATTCTGCTTACGACTTCCGAGTAACATGTGACACCGTCTAGCCGACGAAGAAAAGAGCTAAACACCGTATTAATACATGACCAACAGTTTCTTGATTTTAAAAAATCAACAAAACTGTAAATATAAAAGGAAAAGTACCTACAGTGGTCATAGGCCCCTTTTTACATTTTTTACAAAGCATGCAAGATAACATGCACATTTTTCGAATACTAATTCGAACTCTGATGGCGTCTATAAATCAGCAAGAGCTATGAACATATAAAATAAAAATAGCAAAAGAAGAAACTGTATTTCGAAGCAAGTCTCAAACCATTATGAACCGCTTTAGTTGCAGAGACGAAAAGAAACATAATCGCAAATCCCCAGTGGTCAGTGATCTTTTTCCTTCGCGTTTGTATAACTTATTCCCTTGTATGGATTGAAGTAATCTAGGGTGACGTTATGCATACATTAAGTAAAAGGAACGTATAAAATAATAATGTGACCAGAACTGTAACTGCCGCTCGAGTATGAAAAAAATGAGCTTACGCTCCAGATAATATGAGCATTTTCACATTGGTGTTCACAGTCTGAGTAGATAACCGTTCGGTGGCTGGAAGGAAACTCGCCTCGAACGCTTAGTTTTGTCAACAGTCCTGGAAACTATCGCTACGATTGGCAATGAACGCCAGGACGCATAAGCAGGACCAGAAGGGCCAGACTCAGAAAGGAAATATACGAAATAAAAAACCGGGGCCAGAATTGCCTATAAAATTTTAGGCAAGAAACAGAATTTTATTTTAAAACCGAGACAATAACGTGGTCCTTCTCCTCATGAATTTTAAAGTACCTAGCTACGCAGCTCACTTGCAATTTGCATACAATAATCGACCAACCTGCGTGCTCCGCCACATTAGTGCGCTGCCACGTTTTACGGCATCGCGAAGTGCAGGGCACAACAAGCATATTTTTGAACAGTCTACAACGCGTTTTATTTTAACTCGTATATATATATATATATATATATATATATATATATATATATATATATATATAATACTGTTGTTTTGGTCTTCTGTCCAAAAACTGTCAGAGCTATTGCATCTTGTGCAAACCTCTTCTCCTTTGAATAACTACTTCAACCTACAGTCATCTGAACCTGCTGCAGTATTCACGCTAATGTCTCCCACTACAAATTTTACCTCCCCCATTTGCCTTCAGTACAAATCTTACTATTACTTGATGTCTGAGAATGTGTCCTACGAACAGATAGCAGCTGTTAATCAATCTGTGCCAGAAGTTTCCCAGTTCGATTCAATACCTCCTAATTAATTATTCGATGTACCCATCTACTCTTCGGCGTTGTCCTATAGCACCACATTTCAAAAGCTCCTACTGTTTTTTGAATGAATTGCTTGTCGCCCATGTTTCACTTCCTTACAAGAGAACACTCCGGACAAAAGAAATTCAGGTAAGACTTCGTAACAGTTATTTTGCATTAGATGTTAAGAAAGTCCCATTTTTCAGAAATGATTTCTTTGCTGTTGTCAGTCTGCATTTCGTATCCTCTCTACTCCAGCAACCATCATTTATTTGGCTGCCCGTATACCAGAACTCATATACTACTTTTTTGTGTTTCATTTCCTAATCTAATGCCCTCAACATCAGCTGATGTAGTTTGACTGCCCTTGAAGTACTATTTTGATGTTCGTATTACAACCTCTTTATAGACACTATTCATTCCCTTCAACTGCTCTTCCATGTCCTTTCTGACAGAATCGCAAACCTCTCGTTGAACGTTAATTCACTAACAACATTTTTCCTTTGTTTCTTTTACTGCTTACTCAGTGTACAGATTGAATAACATCGGAGATGTGACATAGCCTTATCTCACTCCCTTCTGAACTACTAGTTCCCTTTCATGTCCTTCGACTCTTAAGGCTGCGTTCTGGAAACTGTAAATGTTGCCAGAAGTCTTTTGCACCCTGTTTTCTAACCCTATGTTCAAAATATCTAAGAGTTTAGTTCGGCAAACATTGAATCTACCAATATTAACGCAGCTTTGCCTTTCTTTATATCATCTGTTGAAAAAAGTCGTAGGCCCATTATTGGCGCGTGGTTTCTTACCTTTCTTCAGAACCAAAATCGAGCCTACTTGAGATCGGTTTCCAACATTTTTTTCCTTTCTTCTGTTAATAATTCGTGTCAGTATTCTGAAACGATGACTTATTAAAGAGATGGCCCGGTAATATTTGGATCTGCCAGCACCAATCTTCTTTGGAATTTATTGCGTTCTTCTTGAAGCGTGAGGATATTTCCCTTTTTTACTTACATTACACGCGACGTGGAATAGTTTTCCTATAGCTGACTTTCCCCAGGGTCTCAATAAGAGGTAATTTACACTCTCTGGGCCTTATTTAAACTTACGTCTTTCGTATGTCTCATCTTATCTTCACCTATGTCTTTATCACTTTTTATTATATTGTCATCAAATTTGTTTCCGTTCTACAGAACTTCTACATAGTCTTTCCATCCTTTAACTTCACTTCTTTACTTAGTGCTGACTTACGATTTAAGATTTTGATGTTCATACCGTTGGTTCTCCATTGTCCAAAAGGTCTCTTTCATTTACCCATATGTGGCACCTATCAGCTAGTCAGTAATATTTGTGCAGCCATGCATTTCTAATCACTAATTTCTGTCAGTCTCATTTTTTGGATGTCATTATTTTCTTTCACCTGCATTTACTGCAATAACACTACTACGTTCGAATATCTTTCCATCACCCAAAACCTTCAAGTGTCTCACATACAGTGAACACAGCACCTCCATAAATATTTCGCCGCTGGGATACTGGGGATACTGCTGTCCTCATAGACAGGCTTACAGAGCTGGCAACAAATCTGAGTCAAGTGGTACGAAATCAGTGCTTTTAGAGGATGTGTGTGTGTGTGTGTGTGTGTGTGTGTGTGTGCGAGCGTGCTTGCGCCCGTGTGTGTGTGTATGTGTGTGTGTGTGTGTGTGTGTGTGTGTGTGCGTGTGTGTGTGTTGTGTGTGCGTGCTGGGCGGGGGGAGGATTTACACCAGAATCCTATATCAGAGTTAGGATAAAATATATTCTGATGCAAGAGAGTCAAATGAAGTACCAATAAGCTGGAAAAACTGCAAGTTATTCCAGCTTTCTAGAGAGGTCGTCGGTCAGAAGCGCATCACTCTAAGTCAGAATCCCTGACGTCAATATACTGTAGAACTGTGAAACGTGTTATATCCTTCCATAATGCAATGTTCTTCCAGTCCGAAAATCTCTTCTGTGGGGCGCGCGGGATTAGCCGAGCGGTCTTAGGCACTGCAGTCCTGGACTGTGCGGCTGTTCCCGGCGGAGGTTCGAGTCCTCCCTCGGGCATGAGTGTGTGTGTTTGTCCTTAGGATAATTTAGGTTAAGTAGTGTGCAAACTAATGGAGTGATGACCTTAGCAGTTAACTTCCATAAGATTTCACACACATTTGAACATTTTTTTCATCTGTGGGAACTACTAGAGATTCCTGTGAACCAGTTTGTGAAATTCAACTCGCCTGTTCGTGCATTAAATCCACAAGGCAGTCGATATACTCGCACAAGTTTATGTACTATGTGATGGTGAACATATATACAATGACGCGCGAAAGAAACTGGTACAGGCATATGTGAAGACATTTGTAAAGACACAGAAGACTTATGTATAAGACGACAAGCGCCTGGCGCACTTGTTAAATCGGTTACTGCTGAAGCAATAGCAGGTTATCAATATTTAAGTAAGTTTGAACGTGGTGTTATAATCAGTGCACGAGCGATGGGACACAGGATCTCCGAGGTAGCGACGAAGCTGGGATTTTCCGCACGACTATTTCACGAGTGAACCTTTAATAACAGGAGTCCGGCAAAACATCAAATTTCCTACATCCCTGCGGCCGGAAAAAGATCCTGCAAGAACGGGACCAACGACGACTGAAGAGAATCGTTCGGCGTGACAGAGTGCAATCCCTTCCCCAAATTGCTGCGGGTTTCAATGTTGAGGCGTCAACAAGTGTCAGCGTGCGAACCATTCAACGACGCAAAATCGTTACGGGCTTTCGGAGCCAAAGAACCACTCGTGTACCCTTGATAACTGCACGACACAAATCCTTACGCCTCGCCTTTGCCCGTCAACACCGACATTGACTGTTGATGACTGTAAACACGTTGCCTGGTCGCACGAGTCTCGTTTCAAATTGTATCGGGCAGATGGACGAGTACATGTATCGAGTCAAACTCATGAATCCATATACCCTGCATGACAGCAGGGAGGCTCTGTTATGGAGTGGGGCGTGTGCAGTTGGTGTGATAAGGGACCCCTGATACGTCTAGATACGACTCTGACAGAGCATATCTGAGAAGACTTGCAAACGTGCTGTTCAGAAGAGATCTCCACCCCTTAGTACTCTTACGGATTTATGGACAGCTCTGTACGATTCATGGCGTCACTTCCCTCCAGCACTACTTCATACATTAGTCGAGTCAACGCCACTGCATGTTGCGGCACTTCTGCGTCCTCGCGGGGGCCTTGCACGATATTAGGCAGGTGTGCCAGTTTTTTTGGCTCTTCAGTGTATTACTGGCATAACCACTTGTTTTCTAAAATTTGAGGGAGGTGTTCTTAATGGACTAACACGATGACTGGTTCACTCACTGTTTTCGTAAGTATTCAACTAGTCATATTTTATGGTGCCTCCCTTTTTATCTTTTCTGCCGCCTTACTTCTGTTTTAATCCCTGATATACCATTCATCCTTTGTGAGGTCAACGCGAGTGAGGTGGGAGTGAGTGAATGAATCATATTTTTAAGGTTTCCTCCTCAATGTGTGGCAGCAATTTTATTCATTTTATCCACATTTGTATCTTTTAGTGTGTGTGAGGGCTCTGATCACCACGCCTTTGAGCGCCCTTAAGCTCCATAACAACTAAGATGTGCCTGGTCGTCGTAATACATAGGTTACGTACTCTTCCAGATCACATTATCACCTTACATTAAGTGGCCCTCGCCGCCTTGCTTCATATGAGTTACTCGGAGAAAATAATATTTCCTTGGAGGAAACTCATATTTCTCTTCCGTAGGAGGAAACTAATATTTTTGTGTTGCACCAGGGAAGGAAACTCTCCCTGGGTATTACTCTGACACAGCATTACTTCACCCAGCAACAACGAGCTGAAAAGAAAGATTTGTCGAAACACGTGAGAGGATGTAACACCGCGGTTCAGTTTACAGTGATAAAAGCTATAGAAAGAATAATTTAAAATTAAGAATAGAATTTTTAGAGGGGAAAATAGTATAGAATCAGAGTTCGGTAATTGCAGGTCAAAATTATAGTATATCAGCATGTAGTTTAACGTCTAAGTACAGCAAAGCCACGGAAGCTCCGTCATGGAGAAGGCAGTGACGTTAAACTCTTGTGATGAAAAACCTATAAAAAGGCCTGGTCGTCATTATTGCCGCCTTTTTTTCCTTGATTGTTTCGTTAAAGGGCTGGGAACTCGTGTCAGTCAGCGAGACAATAATCAGATTGAACTTTATCGTGTTAAGATTCACGATAAACTGTTCGAATATTACGGAGATTAAAAGTGATGTAGTTTACGATCTCTGACTGTTGGTAGCAACGGAGTGTTAAGGGGATCTTAGGACTTTAGTGCTAGATCGTAACTTTACGGACATTTAGACGACAGAAACTCAAATTATCTGCTGATACGTGTGAATTCAGAGGTACCGATATTCAGATATTAACGTGTGGACTTCTGAATGAGTTGTATGCCGTTAGTTGCGAATCTGGAAGTAGTGCGGGTGCATATCGGCATTTGCGGACTATTTAGATTCCTCCAGGCTAGGAACCTTTGAAATAGACCTTCATTCATCACCATCTTAATCCTTGAATATAGAGTGAAAGTGAAATACAAGAGTGTTGTACTTATTTCATTTACCTAGTACTAATCAGTGAAGGTTTTACGAAACCAAAGCTATTCAGCAGTAAGTCAGCACCATCTAGCGGAAAGCGTAGGCATTAACTAACACGCTAAATGAAGTGAACGTTTACGTGTTTTACGGATTGCTGAATATGAACTTTTGTGACTCTTTGACGTCCCCACTCCCTCCGAAAGGTGGAGCAGGCTGTCTTAATCATAAAAGTGGAGAGTTTTAGGCCGGCAAATTACTAAATAAAAGCGATATTTACAAGACTCGCAGTAATAGCAAAACACAAGGCCCGCACCTCATCGGAGAGTCGTCGCTGTCACGTCGGGAAGTAAAGCCGGAAAACCTACCGATGATACGTATCTACGAGCAGACATCGACGTGGAGTACCTAAAAATGGAACCACAAGAGAGTTGGGGATGCTTCAAGGAGCATTCAGATGTAGCTTATTTGAAAATTTAGCGCAATAAAAATTAATTCATCTGTAGAGTTTTAATGCAATTTAATTTTCTCATAAAATAAAAAAAAAGACTCCTTCCGGACAGGCCATGAAGACCCAACGGTACCGACCGGCCGCCGTGTCATCCTCCGTCCACAGGCGTCGCTGGATGCGGATACGGAGGGGCATGTGGTCAGCACACCTTTCTCCCGGCCGTATGTCAAATGCCGAGGCCGCAGCCGCTACATCTCAATCAAATAGCTCCTCAGTTTGCCTTACAAGGGCTGAGTGCACCCCACTTGCCAACAGCGCTCGGTAGACCGGGTGGTCACCCACCCAAGTGCCAGCCCAGCCCGACAGAGTCATAAAATAATGCTTTATAGTTTATGTTCAGTAGCTGTATTGCACAAAGAACCATGAAGGTTTTCCACTATTAACAATTTTTGTAGCCGCGTAAGTGATAAATGTGAGTGTCCGTTAATGTAAGAGCTTCTTCTACGTTCACTGCCGACGTTTATCCATCAGAAAGGTGACTGAAATCCTAAGCGATAAGTCGTTTACATTTTGCTGTCAGAGAGTGTCTGCTGTGTTGTGGTTTAGAGACGGAAAAAGCAGTTGTACTATAGAAGAAACACTAACCTTGGTGCCAAAAACCTACGGAAGGCTTTAAAGATGCGGCAGCATCGTACACACAAAGAGTCGGACGTAATTCTCCTGAAATATTTCACGTAGGTAACAAACTGGATGTCATGTACGGTAGGTGTTGAACCAGACCTCCGAAACCATATTCAGCATATTACTGAGGTGTGGAGAACTTTGTTTGAATACATGAATGTTTTGAGAATCGAATCTGTGGTATTTGTATGAATAGCATTGTTGTCTCTGAAATAATTGATTCACATACAATGGAATATATCGTAACTCGTATTCCTATTATACGTCTCCGGCTTGTGTTGAACTGTGACTAGACGGTGCTTAATCAAGTCCGACGATTAATTTCACCACAGCATATTTTTAACTTTCCATGAGCCTGCTAATCGACAACAGTATCTCGAAAAACTTTACAGACTCATTTCGGAAACCAATGTCAGAAACAAACTTGATGCAAAGCGTCGTGTTACGCAGCACCTATTTGACATGATATTTATATCAAGTTTGTTTTGCAAATTCTGATGATAGACTATGGCTGAAAGGGCTCAATGGAGTTCTAATAATGAGTAAATCCTCGTTATTTACCGACCTATGGTAGTCTCAACGTCGTGCTGTTAATCGTCTAGTCGCATACCTCCCGCGCAGCTTCGTATCGCAAAATGAAACTACAGGTAATGAAAATCTGAAACAGTTCATCACCTCCACGCAGCACCAGCAGAAACAACACAAGGGTGAGTAAACTGAGTTAAACTGTGCTAGCAACGGAAACCAAACTGTTAATAGCTGATTGCGCATTCAAAAAATGGTTCAAATTTCTCTGAGCACTATGGGACTTAACATCTGTGGTCATCAGTCCCCTAGAACGTAGAACTACTTAAACCTAAATAACCTAAGGACATCACACACATCCATGCCCGAGGCAGGATTCGAACCTGCGACCGTAGCAGTCCCGCGGTTCCGGACTGAGCGTCTAGAACAACTAGACCACCGCGGCCGGCTGATTGCGCATTAAGAACTCCTCATTTAATGGTTGACTCGCGTAAATTTGGTTGTTAAAAGAGATTTAGAAGTAAATTTTATTAAATAATATTACTTACTTAATAACCTAAACTCTATAAACTGTTGATACATTCAGTAGCTGAATGGTAGGCTATGGTAACGACGTTTGTTGAACTAAAAGTAAAGCCAAAACATAAATTCTTCGGCTAATCAAGAACATTTAAGTCACAGTTGCTTGAACTTCGTGAAGGTATATTCAGTTTATTGTGTAGCAGGTAACTGTTGCTCCTTATTGTGTTGATTGTATTCTGACATTCAATGAGCTGCGAGAGAGTTCTAATAATGAGTAAATCCTCCTTAGCACGTTTTCAGAAAGCAGTATTCGCTACTTTTCCAATATGCGACGAAAGGTACATTTAATACTAAGCACTTGTGTCATCTGTCAGAATACAAAATGCATCAGCAAACGAGTAAGACTAAACTGCAATATGTTTTCCGGAGTGGTCGCGCGGTTAGATGCGACATGTCATGGATTGCACGGCCCCTCCCGCCGGAGGTTAGAGTCCTCCCTCGGGCATGGCGGTGTGTGCTTTTCATAGCGTAAGTTAGTTTAAGTAGTGTGCAAGTCTAGGGACCGATGACCTCAGCAGTTTGGTCCCTTAGGAATTCACACACACTTGAAAATCTTTTGTGTTTTTCCGAGTAAACAACTTAAAATCGTAGTTCTTCATTTTGCTAGTCCATATACGACGTTCATGAATGTATCAAGAATGTTATTGTATGCTGTAATATTCTTCCCAAGCCTTTAAAGTTATTTTCCAAGTTTGTGAAACTATATGCTGCCATGTCCGCTACGACTCCAGTAATTATCAAAAGAATTTGAAGTGATTACATTCGCACAATAGCAAAACCCAAGTCACCGACAACACACAATACATCTTACTTCACTGGTTATAAATGGAGACAATTTTTTGCAACCTAATGCCATACAACTCTTTAACCAGCAAGCAAATCCCTGAAGTCGGCTGTTCTGCGAGTTAGATAGGTTTTTATGCACTTGCACACACAAAGAGCACAAGTATGGATGTAATATCTTGATTTGTTTGAGCAGGTAGTGAACCATCTCTATATTTATAACACACAATAGACTCCTGTGGACTCGATGTGGAATGTCAAAGAAAGCAACGAGTGACTACGCTGTCTTCCTTCGATGAAACGGTAAGATCCGTGTTAATTACTGTCACTCCTCAAGCACATCTCATACGGTCACAACGTGACTAGAATCTCAGTAACATGTAAGGTTACGAAAATAAACATTATCAAAGGTTAGTACCAGCTGCGACAATATTCATCGTACTGATCGCCGCATGAATTCAACCATATGATTCATCACGTATCCTGACTTCGTTTTGGAATGAGAATTAAATTTACGACACGTATATGTATCAGTGATACAAGATCTGCATTAGACTTACTTAGTAGTATTTAACAGCTATCATATCTACACATGCAGTGACACCACTCACTTTTTTCTATGTTGATTATAATGCCAAATATTTTCACTTCCATAGGTAAAAGGTTATTACCTCTGTGTGCAAAAGTTCATCTCAGACACTGCTGAATATGTCATGTGCTTAGCACAGTTTAATACTATGGCTGGTTTTTGTGAAGAGAGTAAAAGATAGTCATGAACTGATAAAACTGAGTGAGTAGTAAAATGCCAAAGAATGATGCCTGTCAATAAATGAAAACATTTATGCTGATACAGTGCACTGTGTGCCATTACATCTAAATACAACACAATCACACATACGTACGTGATGCACTAGCGTATATACAGAGTAAACATGAGTGGTACAACCGCACCAAAATACCATTGAGCAACATTAATGGTAGTGTGCTGCTGAGGCGAAACTTATGACTACAGCATTTTTCCTATACTCCGTCTGATGAGTGGTTCAAATGTTTCTGAGCACTACGGGACTTAACATCTGAGGTCATCAGTCCCCTAGAACTTAGAGCTACTTAAACCTAACTAACCTAAGGACATCACACACATCCATGCTCGAGGCAGGATTCGAACCTGCGACCGTAGTGGTCGCTCGGTTCCAGACTGAAGCGCCTAGAACCGCTCGGTCACCCCGGCCGGCGTCTGATGAGTGTTTGTATTGTAATTATATCAGTTCTAAAAGTGAGCACTCTGGTATTTGGCACTCATATAATTCACGTCATGACGTGTTATAATGACTTTCCTCTAACCTGACTTTCATATGTGCATACATATTAACTTCATGATGTAAGAATCCTAAACATAGACAGCAAATCCCATTTTAAAGGGCTGTAAGCAAGTTACGTCAAATTCGTAAAAACGTATGAGTAATAAATGAAAATACATGAGTAGATAAAATGATTCGGACGGAAAATCTTTAAAGATAAAAGCCAATAGTAAATAAGAAACTACATACATGCACAAGTACGTAGATTTCTGTTATAGTGCAAAACCAAACTAGTGGTGAGCTTGTGATAAACAGTGACCTGTCGTGAATTGGGGTAGAGGATTAGTGCACTGTGTGTAATCCTGATCCATGGTAGTGTACAAAGCGAACACTGGGACAAGTAAACAGCAGTTCTGCCGTATTCAAAGATGTGCACTTATCTCGTGAAAAAATTGAAGCCATTCCTTCAGGAGGGTGTGCCACATTGATATTCGTGTGGACTGAGTAAGTTTTGACCTTCGTAAATAATGTTTGATCCAAGTAAAGAACGAACTTTTAGCTCTGTATGAACATACATTGATCTTATGATATGAGCAACGTTCAAATTCTTTCGCTCGACAAATATCTTATGAAGAGTAATTGTACATTGTGACCTTATGTGGTTATCTGTTGTAGAGGAATGAACTCTAATTTTTATATATTGTATAAGTATATATCCATGCACTTTAATCCTATATGCACCATACAAGTACATACTTTAACAGGGATATCTCATGTCAAGATACAAATGTTCCAAGAATCACAGAGCCTGCACGCATGCTAGTGGACACCGGGGTGAGAAACAACAATACAACACCACGGGCATGGTAGTGCCTGGATGACGTCCCGCAACCCGCGTCTGATAGCATGACCCGTCTCTGACGTCACAATCCGAATATGATGGCGTGCTAGTGGACACTGGGGTGAGAAACAACAATACAACACCATGTGCATGGTAGTGCCTGGATGACGTCCCGCAACCCGCGTCTGATGGCATGACCCGTCTCTGACGTCACAATCCGTATATGATGGCATGCAAGTGGACGCTGGGGTGAGAAACAACAATACAACACCATGTGCATGGTAGTGCCTGGATGACGTCCCGCAACCCGCGTCTGATGGCATGACCCGTCTCTGACGTCACAATCCGAATATGATGGCATGCAAGTGGACGCTGGGGTGAGAAACAACAATACAACACCCTGTGCATGGTAGTGCCTGGATGACGCCCCGCAACCCGCGTCTGATGGCATGACCCGTCTCTGACGTCACAATCCGAATATGATGGCATGCTAGTGGACGCTGGGGTGAGAAACAACAATACAACACCATGAGCGTGGTAGTGCCTGGATGACGTCCCGCAACCCGCGTCTGATGGCATGACCCGTCTCTGACGTCACAGTCCGAATATGATGGTGGGCTCGCAGCTATCATCGTTTGGAATCAACTCTCACTCCCAGAACATTGTCTTGCTTATATACGTTGTTGATACATACAAAGCGACAAGCCTGTACCAAGGACTTCACTGTGGACTAACTGTACACTAATTGGTACTTTTCTCATCGAACAAGTAAAAAAATGTATTATATTAATTTTTTTCCCGATATAAGAAGGCTGAATGACTGCAGCCAATGAAGCAGAAAATTGTGTTGTAGCTACTCAGGGGGTATTGTAATACCCTTTCTAAAGATTATTTTGTATATAAAATTTCGTGTGAACAGTTGCCACCAGACTGTCGATGTTCATATTTACGTTATCTCTGTAGTAAAAGAATGCACAGCAGCTAGGAGAAGCCTGGCTGTTCGAATTTGTCTTTCTTCTTCCAGCTATCATAATGTAAGCATCTTGGTCAGTAACTGTAAAAGACACCTAACGTACGAACTAATATATATATTTTTCATTCACCAGAATTATATTACGAGTCCTACGTTTCAACATATCCCGCAGGGAAGGGGCAACACTTCGATGTGTTACCGATCCGCCAGCAGTGAGATTGCATTACTAATTTGCAATGTTCATTTTTACTTATTGCACTACCAGGGTCTGCAGTCATTCCCACAAGAAGCCCAAAAGTTTCAAATAAATACTACAGCATAGAGCCGTTACCTAATCGCGATATGCAATTCACGTTTTCTAAAAATTCCATCGTTCTCTGTTGCTCCACTCCCGTCTCTAACCTGCGACACTCACAAACCTCACCCTTGTAAAATTTTGAAATATTTTAGCTGGTGGAGGAAGAAGGCAACTCATGCATTGTATTAAGTATGAACTAATTTTTCGCTATAGTTATTTTAACAGTTCACCAATATTTTTTAGGTTTCTCTGAGATATGGGCTTGGCAGGTTCTCTGTTGCACCACTCTCGTCTCCAACCTGCGACCCTCACAAACCTGTCACTTGTAAAATTTTGAAATATTTTAGCTGGTGGAAGAAGAAGCCAACTCACCCATTACATTAAGTATGAACTAATTTTTCTCTGTAGTTATTGTATTCGTTCACCAATATTTTTTACGTTTCTCTCAGATACTGACTTCTCAGGTTCGAAGGAGAGTAGTCTTGCAAATAAAATAGTAAAAGTAGAATGAAAACTACTAACCTCATCCTTATTTCACTGCTTAATCAACACGTTCGTTTGGCTAGCGTGACATCAGCCGCAGAGGACACGAGGACTGTTACGAGTTATATCATATGGTCAACTATTACTGTGATGCTAAGGTGCAAACACGAAGTACGGAATCATTTGCGTACTTCAACACTACACGTCTTCCTAGTATATCATTCACAAATAAAACGCCTTATCGTCGCTTAGCTTAGTATCTCTACAGATAAATCGAAAGAATCTTCTTTTAATACGAATTAGTATCCTTTGTGGATGACGTTCTATGCACAATTTCCTTTATCATTGAAATTCCCATCAGCAGATGATTTAAGCAACATTTGGCACCAGCGGTGGTCTTCTCCGTTTACCGGAGAACATGCTGCCCAGCAGCGGGTCGGTTCCAGTATTGAATGTAACGCACTGCTGAATATAATGATATTTCTGTACAGCTCGCATCCATATCAACACATCGTTTGTATGAATGCGAAGATATTCTATCTCCTGTCCAAAATTGAATCTGTTACGAATGTGCGAATAATATTTAGGAAGCCCGTAACACAAGTAATGTTAAAAGAAAAAATCTGCAGTTTTACACAGAAAGCTCTGGTACGGTTTAGATACTTCAAAGCCGCTGATTTTAATGAAGACCCTTTGTGTGATATTCAATCCAGCAGAAGATTATGGGATTTTGCCTATAGTACGTCTATCTGATATTCGTCGTTCATTTCATCACTGCCAAAATGCGTTTACCCTGTACCTGCTGATTTCGCTCTGTTAACAGTGTATGTAAACTTCACTACTTCGTAACAGAGTTCTTTAACACAAGCTGAAGCATTAGCTCTAATGAAGCAGTTAATTCAAATCCCAGCAGTAGGCTGAATATACACTTCTTACCACAACGGTCACTGAAGTAGATAATGTTAAGTTGCCACAACGAAACTCTGAAAGAGAAAACAGTCACTATGCATGTAGAACGGAATTCTTCCCTTTCTAGACTGCAAAAGAGAGTACAAAAATTTTCCTTGTTACATTTTACTTTCATTTTGCCCAATAATTGTGATAACATTTTAAATTTTTTATTTATTTTTCTTTTTTTCTCTAGTGCATATGGCAATCACATGCTCGATCACTTATCGTTACGTAGCTTTTCTCACATGTTATGCTTATGATAACAACATTCAATTTCTTGCAAGTGCCATTCCCTTAATACTAACGGCCTTACATGCAGCATGCTTAAAAAGAAAGGCTTCCATTTTAACAGTTAATATTTATTAGTGAACACTTGCTCAAATATAAGTACAAATTGTAAACTATGAAACCTTTAATAGTTTACTATCTGCCGGCCGGTGTGGCCGAGAGGTTCTAGGCGCTTCAGTCTGGAACTGCGCGACCGCTCCGGTCGCAGGTTCGAATTCTGCCTCGGGCATGGATTTGTGTGATGTCCTTAGTTAGGTTTAAGTAGTTCTAAGTAATAGGGGACTGCTGACCTCAGATGTTAGGTCAATAGTGTTCAGAGCCATTTGAACCATTATTTTGTTTACTATTTATTTTACTACGTTTAGTTATGTTTCTAATTACTCTATAACCTGATTACAAAAAGTTCTAAATTACAACTTAATGGACGTTCCAGAATAGACAAATGTGTAGATATACACTGACGGGACAATAATCAGAAGATACCTCCTAATATAGTGTCGGATGTCCTTTGACCCGTCGTAGTGCAGTAACTCGACGTTACTTGGACTCAACAAGTCGTTGCAGATATACTGAGACGTGCTGCCCTTATAGCCATCCATAGTTACGAAAGTGTATCCGGTGCAAGATTTTTTGCACCAACTGACCTCTCGATTATGTCGCACAAAGATCGAAGGGGTACATATTGGGCGATCTAAGTGGTCGAATCATTCGCAGCTTCAACACGATACCACAGTTCATCAAGAGTACTGACTGGCGTATTGTGACGAGCCAGTTGCTCGGCCACCATTGACCAGACGTTTTCAGTAGGTGAGAGATCTGGAGAATGTGCTGGCCAGGGCAGCAGTCGGACATTTTCTGTAACCAGAAAGGCCCGTACGGGACCTGCAACACGTGGTCGAGCATTATCCTGCTGAAATGTAGGGTTTCGCAGGAATCGAATAAAGGGTAGAGATACAGGTCGTAACACATCTCAAATGTAACGTCCACTGTTTTAAGTGCTGTCATTTCGAACAAGAGGTGACCGAGACGTGTAACCAATGGCACCCCATACCATCACGCCGGGTGATACGCTAGTATGGCGATGACGAATACACGCTGCCAATGTGCGTTCACCGTGATGTGGCCAAACACCGATGCGACCATCATGATGCTGTAAACAGAACTTGGATTCATCCGAAAAAATGACGTTTTGTCATTCGTGCACCCAGGTTCGCCGTTGAGTACACCATCGCAGGCTCTCCTGTTTGTGATGCAGCGTCAAGAGTAACCACAGCCATGGTCTCTGAACGGATAGTCCATGCTGCTGCGAACGTCGTCGAATTGTTCGTGCAGATGGTTGTTGTCTTGCAAACGTCCCCATCTGTTGATTCAGAGATCGAGACGTGGCTGTACGATCCGTTACAGCCATGCGGATAAGATGCCTGTCGTCTCGACTGCTAGTGATACGAGGCCGTTGGGATCCAGCACGGCGTTCTGTATTACCCTCCTGAACCCACCGATTCCATATTCAGCTAACAGTCATTGGATCTCGACGAACGCGAGCAGCAATTTCGCGATAGGATAAACCGCAATCGCGATAGGCTGCAATCCGACCTTTATCAAAGTCGGAAACGTGATGGTACGCATTTCTCCTCCTTACACGAGGCATCACAACAACGTTTCACCCGGCAACGCTGGTCAACTGCTGTTTGTGTATGACAAATCGGTTGGAAACTTTCCTCATGTCAGCACGTTGTAGGTGTCGCCATCGGTGCCAACATTGTCTGTATGCTCTGAAAAGCTAATCATTGGCATATCGGAGCATCTTCTTCCTGTCGGTTAAATTTCGCATTTGTAGCACGTCATCTTCGTGGTGTAGAAATTTTAATGGTCAGTAGTGTAAAAGTAGCCGAACATAACAATTGCCCGTCAACAATCGGTTAAGTTGGACCAGGAACCCAATACATTCTACGTAAACACAGGCCATACCACTAGGGAGCCACCAACAGATTGCACAGTGCCTTATTGACGGCTTGGGTCCATGGCTTCGTGGGGTCTGCGCCACAGTGGAACGCAGCTCTTACCAACTGAAATCGATACTCATCTGACCAGGCCACGGTTTCCCAGTCGTATAGGGTCCAACCGATATGGTCATTAGCCAAGAAGAGTCGCTGCAGGCGATGTCGTGGTATCCGCAAAAGCACTCGCGTCGGTCGTCTGCTGCCGTAGCCCATTAACGCTAAATTTCGCACCACTGTCCTAACGGAAACGTTCTTCGTACGTACCACACTCATTTCTGCGGTTATCTGCAACATTGTTGCTTGTCTCTTAGCAGTGACAACTCTAGGCAAACGCTGCTTCTCTAGGTCGTTAAGTGAACGCTGTCCGTCACTGCGTTGTTCTCTAGTGATATGTAATGCCTGAAAGTTGGTATTGTCGGCACATTCTTGACGCTGTAGATCTCAGAGTAATGAAATTCCCAACGATTACCGAAACGGAGTGTCCCATGGTTCTAAATCTATCCACCCGCGTTCAAAGCCTGTTAGTTCCCGTCGTGCGGCCATAATCAGGTCGGAAACTCGGAAACCTTTTCTCATGAATCACCTCGGTACAAATGACAGCTCCGCCAATGCTAGCCCCTTTATACCTTATGTACGTGATACCACCACCATCTATCCCATTGTTTACGGAAGTGTTGCCGGTGCAGGATTTTGTACACTGACTGACCTCTCGATTATGTCGCATAAATATTCGAGTGGTATGTAAAAAAAAAAAAAAAAAGACTTTTAGAACGTCGCTTGTTGCTTATTAATCTACTGGTCGACTTTAAAATTTGAATTAGAAGCACAATGGCGTCTGCTGAAGGGAGGATTATGTTCGTGCGTCAGTAATTGTACAACCGTTAGTAAGAGACTGTGGTCATGACGATTTTCGTCACCGTTATCAGCTTGTAGATGTTATCCACAAAAAGACATAATGTTTGTGCAAAAGTAATACTCCAGATCTACCTCGCACTTCTAATGTAGGAATCGACAGAAAACTTACCAGCTGTACCAATGAAAGGTTGCTCGAAGAGAATTTTGTACAAAATGTTTGTACAATGTTCCACCCGTAAATATAAATGTTAAACTCAGACCATTTTTTAAACACCCTGTATTTTCACTCAGGCAGCATGAGGCGCAAAAATGTAAACCTCGTCGCCGTGCAGGCCCTAAGGTCAAGCCTAAATTTGCTATCTTATACTGATTAGGCGAAACATGACCACTGCCCACCGTCAGACTGGATGCGTCTTGGTGACCTTACGGGCATGTGCCGGGTGAGAAGAATGGGCCGAAACGAATGCTGTTCATGTGCTGCTGTCATCAGCATTTCTGGAATAGTGACTGAAGACAAGAGTGTAATAGAAGACGTTAGATGTCCACGCACCGTCACATAAGGTGGAGGGCGGACGCTTTCCAGCTCTGTAATCTAGGACAGACGCCAGTCTGAGGAATGTCTGGCAACAGAGCACAATTATGGTTCAGGCACAAGTGTTTCCAAGCACGCCATTTAGCATACATTGTTCAACATTTTGCTCATCAGTTGAAGACCCCTACGTGTTCCCATGCTGACTCAACGACAACGTCAGTTAAAATTGCAGTGCGCATGGGACCAACGAGACTTGACCGTAGATCTCAGCGTCCGATTTCACGGTAGCGAATGCGAACCGCTACTTGAAAGAGACATTCCGTCACGGATGGAGACCACCGAGGCCAGTTTAATGCCATGGGTACATTTACCTGGGTGTCCAAAGGAGCCATGTAAGTAATAGAAGGCACCACGACTGCTGTGGTCTAAGTGGTCTTTCTTGAAAAGGAAACGCATTCGTTACTGCCATCAACAAAGCCGATGGCATCTTCCGACAAGATATCTGTTAGTAGCACAAGGCCAGAATCGTGTTACACGGTTTTGAGAAGCGTGATAGTGAACACATGTTCATACTTTGCTCTCCAGTTTCACCTTATCTGAGCCCGATGGACCACATCTGGGACGCCATCGGGCGCCAACGGTAATTTACGGGGATTGTGCTACGTGTGCTTAGGCAACTGGTGCCACATAGCCCAAGAAACGTATCAAGGGCTTATTGAGTCCATGACGGGCATAACAGCTGCTGTACAACATTCCAAAGGTGGACCAACACGGTATTGAAAAGCTGTTCGTCACAGTGACGTTAAGGTTTTTGAGGGAGACTTCTGTGATCTAATCCAGATTGATCTGTTACTGAAGGAATGGTATTCGCATTTCTTTTGTAAACAACTATTACACGAAGTTGTGTATCCATAAACATATCCTGCAATTGTACACTGACATTGGGAACTTGATACCATTATTAGAGATTTTCTATCATGTTTCATTTTCGAACAGAGGGAGGCGAGAATGATTGTCTACACAACTGTGTACGGAGACTTTCTCCCTCATATTGGTATGACGAGATGCGCCTTGCCGACAACACAAAAGTTGCACAGTTATTTTAAGGTACATGTTCAAATGGCTCTGAGCACTATGGGACTTAACATCTTTGGTCATTAGTCCCCTAGAACTTAGAACTACTTAAACCTAACTAACCTAAGGACATCACACAACACCCAGTCATCTAGAGGCAGAGAAAATCCCTGACCCCGCCGGGAATCGAACCCGGGAACCCGGGCGTGGGAAGCGAGAACGCTACCGCACGACCACGAGCTGCGGACTAAGATACATGTTATCTAAATTTACCCGACAGGGTTACTTCTAATCTACATCATCACCAGTTTGCATTTATCCACATTAGAGTTCGTTTCTAATTTTTGCTGCTTCTTACTTCCTTTCGTTGAGATATTCTTGTTGGAGGAGATCTAAGTAGACCTAATATACCAAAGAAGATGATATTTTAATTAAAATGAATATAAAGAACATAGCATCATATTGTTTTTAACCTTGATTGGAAACGAAAGCCATATCTCTGTGCTCGACGATTTGAAACTAACCATTGTGTTACACAGCTCAATGATCGTGAAGTCTTAATAAGAAAGACCGTGTTTCCCAGATCCTTGAAGGACTTTGAGAGAAGTAATCTTCGCCTCCAAGCCGCTTATAACGTAGCTGGACCATATTAATCGATTACACAGGAAAGCGCGAGTGCAGCTAGGAAATTAGTGGAGTAAGACTGCAGTAAGTCATTATTCGATGTACAAGGATTGCCCTAAAATTTGAAAACATCGCGAGAAATACATACTTGAATACAAATGAAGGTGCTGACCCAGTCTGTAGGTTGCGTTGTTCTATTTGACTACTAACGGCACCTGTGAAATGTTCTCAGTACGTTGAAACTGTTAGTCTTCTGAGCCTGAGCGCATTATATCGGAGTTAAGTGACTTCGAACGTGGGCAAGTTGTTGGTGCTCGTATACTGCGTGCTTCCATAACGAAGGCAGCCGAAGTGTTTGGTGTTTCAGGAGGCTCCGTAACGAAGATTTATATAGCATACAGGGTAAGCGAAAAAACGGCAACCACTTAGTCACAAACGGGTGAAAGTGTGCTTTCAGTGACTGTGAGACAGGCTCATTGAAGAGGACTGTCACGAGTAATATGAGGACGAAAGTGCCATAATTTACTGCAAAACTAAATTTCGTACTCGCGAACCAGTCAGCACCAAAAGAACACGAAGCGGGCTCCGTAAATAGGGAATTGCAATGCTAGCTGAATTTCCGAAACCACTGATCGTCGATGCCAATTTCCGTAACAGGAAAACGTGATACCGAAGCCATAAAACCTCGATTACAGAGCAATGGAAGGAAGTCATTTGGGCGGATGAGTCTTGTTTCACACGGATTCCTACATCTGGCCGAGTGTATCTGCAAAGAGTTGAAGATGGTGGGAGTTCGGTGATGATTTGGGGAGCCATACAGTGGTCTTCCATAAGCCCCATTGGCACACCGCAAGAACGCATTACTACCAAGTACCACGTGATCATTTTGTCTGTCAGGTCCATTTAGAGGTCAATGTTTTTCCCCAAATGGTGATCGCTGTCTTCCAAACCGACGGGACACCTGTTTACATATCTCGTTTGTCCAAGACTGATTTTGTGAGCACAAGGTTGAGCTGTCACATCTCTTCTGTCCACGAAACGCAGGTCTCATTATTATTAATCCTATCTGGTCTGAATCGGAAAGGATGGTGCGTGATTTCTTTCCATTTCCATCATCGTTATCTGAACTTGTCATTGGTTTGCAGGAAAAATTTTATAACATTCCCTTTAAAATCACATATAATCTGTATTTATCCATACCGACACGGAATGAAGCTGTTTTGATTGCCAGTAGTTTTCCTACGCCGTATTTGGCATGGTAGTGTGTAGTGTTTCTGGTGTTTCCATATTTTTGTTCATCCCCTGGTACCACTGCAAGTTATCTTTGAATACTGCCCACATGGACTCTTTAATAATGGTAAGCAGGGTTTTATTAGTGTGACAAGAACGTCATGTGATTCGGTGGTGCTTCTACATTTTAGCTCACAAAACACGACGCAAAATGTTAGTGTGTGGTGTAAGTTGACACTTTGGGACTGATGCGAGGCGTGCTACGGTAGTCCGTGCATTTGTGGTGACCCTGTGTCCAGATGGAATAGTGTTCAGTGCAACTGCCTAGTAAGCAGAAGACCTGGGTTCGGACTCCAGTCTAGAACAAATTTTTAGCTTGCATCATTGATATAGATCACTGGCCACTGGTAGATAATGTCTTACTGACTTCAAACGAATAAATACTCCTGCACAGCAAAATAAATGGTGCTTCATTACAAAATTTCTCTACTACCAGAAACTAATGTTTGCAGATGATTTTGCGGTTTTTTCCAGCTTCACTAGACACAATTGCAGAACAAAGCAATGAGCCGAAGAAACAAGCACGCAAAGGTTTTCAGTTTATTGGCTTTTGTGAGGTGCCTTTTCAGCTAACTCAGCAGTGTAATGTCAAGACCTGAAGGAGCCAAGTTAAAATACATTATGATGACAGGCACATAATGACAGCACAACACCACTAGCTGAGAGAATCTCAGATCCGGCCGAAAATCGAACCTGAGCACCTTCTCTCAGCAGTCCGCTTCCCTGACCGTGCAGCTGCCGAGGCGCCCAAGCACCGAAGTTGGAACGCCCCATCTCCTTCGATAGAAACCGACTGAGGAACTGCGACATCTGGAAAAGTGGCAAGAGTCCAAGATCTTCGAGAAGGTATCCCCTGCAGTATGGACCACGGAAATACCAGCGGTATATCAAGTAACCAAAATCTATTGAAGCAAAAATAAAAGTTTGTTATAACAGTATATGACAGTACGCTCAGTAGCCACGACAGCAGACCCTATATGCCGCAAAATGCCATGGTATCCTCTGCAGTATGGACCACGGAAACAGCAACGGTATATCAAGTAACCAAAATCTATTGAAGCAGAAATAAAAGTTCTTTATAACAGTATATGACAGTACGCTCAGTAGCCACGACAGCAGACCCTATATGACTGTGATGACAAAAATCTTAGGATACCTCGTAATATTGTATCGGACATCCTTCTTCCCTGTGTAGTGCAGCAGCTCGATGTGGCATCGACTTAGCAAGTAGCTGGAAGTCCTCTGCAGAGATATTAAGCCGTGCTGCCTCTACAGCCATCTATGATTGCAAAAGTGTTGGCAGGGAAGAATTTTGTGTACGTATTGGCCTCTCGAATACGTCGTATAAATGTTCGATGGGATTCATGCCGGGTGATTTGGGTGGCAAATCATTCGCTCGGTTTGTCCAGAATGTTCTTCAGACCAATCAGGAACGGTCGTCGCCATGTGACATGGCGCACTGTCATCCCTAAAAATTCCATCTTTGTTTCGGAACATGACCATGAATGGCGGCAATGGTCTCCAAGCAGCTGTCATTGATATACAGGGTGTCCCAAAAACAATGACCCGATTTTAAATAGAATTATTTAGTAGGAAGAAGGGCTTAACACCAACAAATTGCATACTAAATTACTCAGAGAATACAGAAGTTTATAAGCATCCATCATAAATGTTCAATATGTCCTCCATTGGCTGCACGAACGATAGCTATCCGATAGCCGAATTCATCGCAAACTGAGCGTGAGGTGTCTTCTGTCACTGAAGCTACAGCAGCTGATATTCTGGTTTTTAGTTCATCAGTGTCATGAGGTAAGGGAGGAACGTCCACACATTGTTTAACATATCCCCACAGGAAGAAATCGCATGGTGTTAAGTCAGGGGACCTAGCAGGCGTGGTCTCGTGGTCCTGTACGCCATATCCAACGTTGAAGCATGTTGACCTTGAGGAAACTGCACACGTTTTTTTGTGCCAGTGCATTGGTGCTCCATCTCGCTGATAGATGAAATTGTCAGAATCAAGTTGTGGGAATAACCAGTTCCCAAGCGTTGCAAGATATGATTTTTCTGTTACTGTTCTTCCTAAAAAAAGCGTTGCAAGATATGATTTTTCTGTTACTGTTCTTCCTAAAAAAAGTAGAGTCTATAAACCTTGCTTTGCGAAACAGCACAAAAAACATTCACGTTTGGTGAATCACGTTCGTGTACAATTGCTTAATGAGGATTTTCAAACCCCCATATACGCACATTATGACGCCGAACCTTACCTCTAATATGGAAAGTTGCCTCATCGCTGAATATCAACCGTGACATACAAGTATCATCTTCCATGTCCTCTATAATATCATTGCTAAAGTCCACTCGCTTCACTTTGTCAGTATCTCGAAGAGCCTGTACGAATTGTAATCGGCACGGTTTGAGGGCTAAACGACGCCGTAACACACGGCACACTGTCATGCGCGATAACTCAAAAGTTTTCGGCTAGCACGGATCGTAGAGTTGCGGGGGGCTCCACTCAAATGCTCGTCGGATTTGTTCCACTGTTTGTTCAGGAACGCGTGGCCGGCTAGGACTTTTGCCTTTACAGAGGCACCCTGTTTCTTCAAACTGTTTATACCACCTTCGAATGTTCTTTGGTGATGGTGGTTTTGTACGAAATCGAATATGAAACGCCCACTGAACTGCGATCACTGATTGAGTACGACTAAATTCAATAACACAATACGCCTTCCGTTGCGCGGACGCCTTATTGCGCGAGACTGGCTGCGCGCTCCAAGTCAGCGCTCGTAGCGACAGCTAGCGGATTTCTTCTGAAACTCTAGACCATGTCGATTACAACTAGCGCTGTTTCAGATACATAGTGACATTTGTCTCAATATTATTACAAGTTAAAATCGGGTCATTATTTTTGGGACACCCTGTGTATTTCCAGAGAACGATGGGTGCAGTTGGACCAGAGCACCGAATCCATTCCAAGTAAACACAGTCCACGCCATTATTGAGCAACCGCCAGCTTGCACGTAGCCTTGTTAACAGCCTGCGCCTATCGATTCATGGGATCTGCGTCCCACTACAATCCCACCATCAGCTCTTACCAACTGAAGTCGGGTCTCATATGGCCAGACATTGATTTGCAGTCGAACTGATATGGTTACGGGCGGAAGAGTCGTCTGCTGCCACAATCCAATAACGCCAGATTTCGCCGCACTGATCAAACGGGTAAGTTCGTTGTACGTCCCTCATTGGTTTCTGTGATTATATCAAGCTCTTTGGTTAAATTCTCCGGAGGTAAAATAGTCCCCCATTCGGATCTCCGGGCGGGAACAACTAAAGAGATACCAAAATTCAAAAGCATTAATGTAAGAAGGATAGCAACATGGAACGTCAACTCACTTCTTAAATGTGGTAAACTGGAAAACTTGAAAATGGAAATGAAACGAATGGCTATTGATGTACTGGGAGTCTCAGAAATGAGATGGCCAAACGCTGGCGACTTTTGGTCAGGGGATTACAGAATCATACACACTGGAACAGCACAAGACAATCCCGGGATTGCAGGAGTGCGAATTATCCTCAGTAAAGAGATGGGGTTAAGTGTAAAAGGATTTGTTCAACATAGTGAGAGGATAATTTATGTCCGATTGGAAACTAAACCAAGAGACACAATCATAATCCAAGTATACATGCCAACTACGCGGCACGAGGATGATGAAATCGACATGATGTATGACCACCTTGAATAAGTAATTGGCAGAATTAAAGAAGCTGAAAACCTTGCCATCATGGGAGATATGATTGCCGTTGTTGGGGAAGGTAAAGAAGAGAATGTGGCAGGGAATTTTGGATTAGGATTAAGAAATGAAAGAATTCGGCCAAAGAAATAAACTTTGCATTACAAATACCTTCTTTAATCATCATCCAAGAAGAAGATATACTTGGAAAATGCCTGGTGACATTAACCGATATCAAATTGACTTCATATTAGTGAAGCAAAGATTTAAAAACCAAGTTAAGGACAGCAGATCATATACAGGCTGTGATGTGGAAAGTGACCACATACTCGTTATGATAACGACTGAACTAAAATTCAAGAACATTAAAAAAAGAAGTACATGTAAATGGGATTTGACAAACCTGAAAAACGAAAATACACTGAAGCACTATCAACAAAAAACAGACAAGAAAACAAATACACAGGGCTGCAATGACATCCAAAGCAGCTGGGAAAAAATAAAAACTGGTATTTTAGAAGCAGCAGAAGAAGTAATAGGAAAAGAAAGGACAGAGAAAAGGAAGGAATGGATCACTAATGACCTACTAAATATGATGGAAGAAAGAAGGAAATTAAAAAATTCTGTTAAGAAGGAAGACCAAAAGAAATACAAGAGTCTGAAAAACAGAATCAACAGAGAGGCATAACAAGCGATAGAAAAATACCTTGATGATCTCTGTATTTCATTTGAGGACAACATGAGCAAGGGAAATATCGACAAGGCCTATAAATGTGTGAGACATTGCTTTGGAGACAGAAGAAACAAGTGTAGGGCTGTGATGGATGAAAATGGCAATATGTTGGATGACGATGATGAAATTGCAAGAAGATGGAAACAATATATAGGAAAACTGTACAGCGGACCAGACCTGTCTGAAAACATCATGGAAGAAGAAACAGAAGTAGATGCACACAACATAGGTGAACCTATATTAAAGGAAGAGTTGGAACTAGCTCTGAAAAAATTGAAAAACAACAAATCGCCTGGTATAGACAATATCCCAGCCGAACTTCTGAAATCTGGAGGAGCAAAACTGAATCAGGAGTTGTATAATCTTGTTTTCAACATGTACGAGCAGGGTAAAATTCCTACAGACTTTGAGAAAAACATTATGATCCCCATTCCAAAGAAGGCAAATGCTACAAGATGTGAAAATTATAGGACGCTCAGCCTAGTTACGCACGCCTCCAAAATATTAACCTCAATTATCCTAAAACGCATAGAACAAAAAGTCGAAGCTACACTCTCTGAAGACCAGTTCGGATTCCGGAAAGATAGAGGAACCAGAGAAGCAATCTTTGCTCTGAAACTAATAATAGAGAAACGACTAGATAAGAACCTGAAAACATACATAGCTCTCGTAGATGTAGAGAAAGCCTTTGATAATGTTAAATGGGATAAGATGTTTGAGGTACTCAAAAAAGTGGGAATAGACCATAAAGATAGAAAAATGATATGGAACCTGCACAAAAACGAGACAGCAGTTATCCGTGGACGGACAAAACAAGAAGAGGTGCAGATACGGAAAGGTGTCCGACAAGATTGCGCACTATCCCCTGTTATCTTTAACGCATACATTGAAGAGGCGCTGAAAAAAGTAAGGGAAAATTAACAGACAGGTGTAGTAATTCATGGCCAACGAATAGATATGATAAGATATGCCGATGATATAGCTATCCTGGCTGAAAGTGAAGAGGATCTTGTAGTCCTACTGAATAGAATGGATAAAGATATGGGTGAAGAATATAATATGAGAATTAATAAAGCAAAAACAAAAGTAATGGCATGCGACAAAGAAGACCAAGTAAAAGTCCAAGTTCATGTAGGCAATGAACTGCTTGAACAAGATGATAAATTTACTTATCTAGGCAGTAATATTACCAGGGATGGAAGGAGCAAGGCAGAAGTGAGAAGTAGAATAGCTCAAGCAAAGGCTGCTTTTAACAAGAAGAAAAACATATTAACATCTAAGAGCATCAGCCTTGACATCAGGAAAAGATTTTTGAAATCATATGTGTGGAGTGTGGCATGCTACGGGTGTGAAACATGGACTCTCGGGACAGAGGAAGACCAGAAGCTAAATTCTTTTGAAATGTGGTGCTACAGACGCATGCTCAAAATAAAATGTATCGACAAGGTCACAAACGAAGTGGTTCTGGAAAGAGCAGGTGAGAAGAGACGCTTCTGGAGTTCCATTGTTAAAAGGAGTGTGCAATTTACAGGCCATCTATTAAGACATAAAGGACTCCTGAACACAATCGTAGAGGGATATGTCGAGAGAAAAAGACCAAGAGGAAGACCACGACTGAGGTATATGGATCAAATCGTGAAAGATGTGGGATGTAACACCTATAAAGAAATGAAGAGAAAAGCTGAAAGACGCACAGAATGGAGACAAGCTGCCATTGTAGCTGTTGCAAGCCAATCCTTGCATTGACCACTACAGAAGAAGAAGAAGATCAATCAGTATCGCTTGTCTCTTAGCACTGACAACGCTACGAAAACGGTGCTGCTCTCGGTCGTTAAGTGATGGCCGTCGACCACTGCCTTTCTGTCCGTGGTGAGAGGTAATGGCGTGAACTTCGGTATTCTCGGCATACTCTTGACATAGTGGTTCTGTGAATACTGAATTCCTTAACGATTTCCGAAATGGAATGTCTCAGACCCCCTAGCTCTAATCACCATTCCGCGTTCGAAGTCTGTTAATTCTCGTTGTGCTGTCATAATCATGTCGGAAACGTTTTCACATGAATCACCCGACAACAAATGACTGTTCCGCAAATGCTCTTCCCTTTCATACCTTGTGTACGTTATACTAGCTCCGTATGTGTAAAAAATGGCTCTGAGCACTATGCGACTTAACTTCTGAGGTCATCAGTCGCCTACAACTTAGAACTAATTAAACCTAACTAACCTAAGGACATCACACACACCCATGCCGAGGCGGGATTCGAACCTGCGACCGTAGTGGTCGCTCGGCTCCAGACTGTGGCGCCTAGAACCGCACGGCCACTCCGGCCGTCCGTATGTGTAAAGGCATATGGCTGTCCCATAGCTTTCCTCATCTCAATGTATGGAGACTGTCTGGTAGAAAAATTAGAAATTATAAAAAGGCAGAATGTGAATAAAATACCTTGCCTACTCAGAGAAAATAGTGTTTTCAGTAGACGACAAACGTAATCTCTGTTCACATAAAGAAAAGATCACATATATGAGTCATATGTGGAATATTTTCTATCATCGCCTTGCTCTTGTGAATCCTATAGTGTCGAGCAATATGATTTCCATTAATTTCTCAAACACATAAACAATGAGGCATGGATCACAATGTATAAAAAGATTTGCATGAAGTGGGGATACCATATTATGACATCCAGACACGCATTCAATAACACTTGCGTTTCGAGGAAAAGTCAATAATAAACACTGCCGAAACGTGGACTCAGCCAGAAAGAAACAGCATAGCTGAATTTGGGTTCAAGGCGAAAGGATAAGAAAAGCAGAGTTTGAGCAGCACAGCCCGTACACAGACGTAACGTCAACGAGAATTCAGAAGGTAAAATCACTCATATGTAGGCAAAAAGTATAAATGTTAAATGTTAATGAATTCTTCCGTCGTTTCTCTGTAGAAGAATTTTATATTTAGGGCCGGAAAGCAAACAAATATGTGTTACAGTCGAATTGAAAAGTATGATAGGGCTGAAACTGTTAAAACTAATGTGACTGAGACCGAATAATAGTTACCTTCTCAGAAGTGTCATTATCTGAAAAGAGTAGTGGTTCTCCAGCCTGCAGATGTGAAGCACTTCAAGCACAGAAGTATCCTCTTACTTAGATTACTGATGACATCGTTCTCACAAGAGAACAACATCTTCTGAATTAGGTCTATATTGTCATCGTATTGTGAATGAAATCGATGTCATCTAAAATTCCGCAAGTAATTCATGAATCAAATGTTAGTATCGTTAATTGTTTATTGTATTTCTTGTTAAGAATATAAATAACATTCATTGTTAGTTTTTATTAACGGCGTTATGCGTGTAATACGATCTATGATCAAAGATACTCGGCCACAGCGAATGTTTCGGCACTCACTTTACTAAGAGGCCGTCTTCATTCAGTTGGTATATGTTGAGAGAGCAGAACGATTTCAGAGCACTCCTGCTGGCGCCAGGAATCAATGTGGATATAAAAAGCAGAGTGCTGCCGGGGGCAGGAACTGAATTCAAGTGTAAAAGGAGGTGCGCGATAAAAGTGCTCAAGTTATCACGCAGATAAAGCCTAATAAAAAGTTTACCACTTTCTTCAAAATTTTTGCGTTATTTCCTTACTCAGACCATTAAAAAAATCCGTAGTACTTATGTTCTGAAGGCTTTCGTAACGAGAAAACTGTTAATGCTAAGTCAATGGAATTTTTTTCTTCGATACCATACATAAAGATACATGTGATCAATGGGGCAGCAATTTGAGGCTTGTTTACAACACAGGGTGGCTTTTTTGACGCCCATAACACATGTGACTGGTTCTGACGCTACAGTTGTATCTACGAATAAAAGTAACATGATTGTACATCGTAGTTACTTATAGTAAATAAACTATTTAGGAATCACAAGAAGGAGAGTATACTTGGAACAGACCTGTGGACGGACGTAGATACCAGCTACATTCCAGCAAGTACGTTAGTAACGATGAAGACTGGGATGAGATATCAGGGGATCAAAAATGGTTCAAATGGCTCTGAGCACTATGCGACTTAACTTCTGTGGTCATCAGTCGCCTAGAACTTAGAACTAATTAAACCTAACTAACCTAAGGGCAACACACACATCCATGCCCGAGGCAGGATTCGAACCTGCGACAGTAGCGGTCACTCGGTTCCGGAATGTAGCGCCTAGAACCGCACAAAAACATAACTAACCTAAGGGCAGCACACAACACCCAGTCATCACGAGGCAGAGAAAAACCCTGACCCCACCGGGATTCGAACCCGGGAATCCGGGCGCGGGAAGCGAGAACGCTACCGCACGACCACTAGCTGCGGACTTCAGGGGATCAGCAGAATGCGTAAAGAAGCACGGACGAATGATGATGAGCGTTTGAGATTCATTGAGGATGTAGGTACTGTGATAAGGAATACCATAGTAAATAGTTAAGTCTAAGAGCGATGAACATCCCTAAAATGGATAATGACAACAGGCTCAGTAAATAGATAATCTAAATGATTAATGGAAAATCTCATATGAGATGTGAAACAAATACTAACAAAGAGATAGAGGGGCTGGCCAGTACTTACCTCAGCTCAGTACAGCCGATAGATACACATAAAACACATAAAACAGAACCGAAAATTTAAGTTCCTAGCTTTTGGAACAAATGTTCCTTCATCGGGGAGGAGAGAAGGGGAATGAAAGGGAAGAAGGGAAAGGAGATTCAGTTACTCACAACCCAGGTTATGAAGCAACAGGGAAAGGAAAATAGGTAGGGTAGCAAGGATGGAGGCATGGTTGTCAGAGGGAAGCCAAAGATATTCTATTGTAAGTACTGTACCAGCTTCAAACCAAAGAGGATGCATACAGAAGTAAAGAGGTATATAGTATAAACATAAACACAACTATGTAGGATGAAAAGATGCCTGAATGGCTAAAGAGGAAAGGGAAAGAGGAGAAGACTGAAGAGTAAATGGGATTGAGGTTGTTTAACGTAGGTTCAGTCCAGGGGGATGGCGGGATGAAAGGATGTGTTGGAGTGCAAGTTCCCATCTGCACAGTTCAGAGGGACTGGTGTTGGGTGGGAGAAGCCAAATGGCACATACGGTGTAGCAGGTTCCTAGGTCCCTAGAATTATGCTGAAGGGCATGCTCCGCTACTGGGTATTGGGCATCTCCTAGGCGGACAGTTCGTCTGTGTCCGTTCATGTGCTCAGCCAGTTTAGTTGTTGTCATGCCGATGTAAAAGGCTGTGCAGTGCAGGCATGTCAGTTGATAAATGATATGTGTAGTTTCACACGTGGCCCTGCCTTGAATTGTGTATGTTTTACCAGTAGCGGGGCTGGAGTATGTAGTTGTGGGGGGATGCATGGGGCAGGTTTTGCAGCGGGGTCAGTTACAGGGGTAAGAACCGCTGGGTGGAGAAGGTAGTCTGGGAATATTGTAGGGTTTAACAAGGATGTTACAGAGGTTAGGGGGGCGACGAAAGGCAACTCTGGATGGTGTGGGGAGAATTTTGTCAAGGGATGATCTCATTTCCAGGATTGACTTGAGAAAGTCATATCCCTGGCGGAGTAATTTGTTGATGTTTTCGAGGTCAGGATAATATTGGGTGACAAGGGGGATGGTTCTGTGTGGTCTGGGGGTAGGAACATTGTTGTTGGATGGGGAGGAATGTATTGCTCGGGAAATCTGTTTGTGGACAAGGTCTGCGGGATAGTTGCGGGAGAGGAAAGCATTGGTCAGGTTATTGGTGTAATTGTTGAGGGATTCGTCACTGGAGCAGGTATGTTTGCCACGAATACCTAGGCTGTAGGGAAGGGAGCGTTTGATGTGGAAAGGATGGCAGCTATCAAAGTGAAGGTACTGTTGTTTGTTTGTGGGTTTGATATGGACAGATGTGTGGATGTGAGCTTCAACAAGATGAAGGTCAACATCCAGGAAGGTGGCTTGGGTTTTGGAGAAGGACCAGGTGAAATTCAGATTCGAAAAGGAGTTGAGGTTAGGGAGGAAATTAAGGAGTGTTTCTTCACCATGAGTCCAGACCACAAAGACGTCATCTATAAACCTATACCAGGCCAGGGGAAGCAGCTGTTGGGTCTTCAGGAAAGCCTCCTCCATGCGGCCCATAAAGAGTTTGGCATAGGATGGAGCCATCCTGGTTCCCATTGCCGTTCCCCTGATTTGTTTGTAGGTCTGGCCTTCAAAAGTGAAGTAATTATGGGTGACGATGAAGTTGGTAAGTGTGATAAGGAATGAGGTTTTTGGAAGATCTTCGGATGGGCGTTGGGAGAGGTAGTGCTCAAGGGCAGAGAGACCATGGGTATGTGGGATGTTTGTGTGAAGTGATGTAGCATCTATGGTGGCAAGAAAGGTTTCAGGTGGGAGAGGAGTGGGAATGGATTTGAGGCGTTCTAGGAAGTGGTTTGTGTCTTTGATGTAGGATGGGAGTTTGCGGGTTATAGGTTGGAGGTGCTGGTCTACCAGAGCTGAGATACGTTCGGTTGGGGCTTTGAAGCCTGCTACAATGGGACGGCCAGGATGGTTCTCTTTGTGGATTTTGGGTAATAGGAAGAAGGTAGGGGTACGTGGCTCAGGTGGAGTGTGTAAGTCTATGGAAGCCATTGTGAGGCTTTGTGAGGGACCTTGGATTTTTAGGATTTTTTGCAGCTCAGTCTGGAAGGAGGGAATGGGATCCTGGGTAACAGCTTTGTAGGTTGAGGTGTCGGAGAGTTGACGCAGTCCTTCTGCCACATATTCCACACGGTCAAGTACGACAGTTGTGGAGCCTTTATCTGCCGGGAGGATGACAATAGAGCGGTCTATTTTCAGCTCCTTAATATCATGGGATTCAGCTGGGTTGATGTTGGGGGTTGTCGGGATGTTCTTCAAGAAGGACTGGGAGGCAACACTGGATGTGAGGAATTCCTGAAATGTCTGCAAGGGATGGTTTTGGGGGAGGGGAAGAGGATCCCTTTGAGAAGGCAGTCGGAACTGTTCTAGACAGGGTTCAACACTGGGTCTAGTATTTGGGGGCTGTGTTTGGGTCGTGAAGTGATATTTCCAGTTGAGGTTCCGGGTGAACGAGAGGAGATCTT
Source organism: Schistocerca piceifrons (assembly GCF_021461385.2). Taxonomy (NCBI): domain Eukaryota; kingdom Metazoa; phylum Arthropoda; class Insecta; order Orthoptera; family Acrididae; genus Schistocerca; species Schistocerca piceifrons. The sequence continues at coordinate 892,274,386 of NC_060139.1, forward strand.
TAACCAGGGCAGTGTGGTTGAATTTAGGCGTGGGGCTAAAGGTTAAGCCTTTTGATAGAACAGATGTCTCTGGAGGAGAGAGGGATCTGGATGAGAGGTTTAGGACTGAATTGGGACTGGTGATATGTGGCATTTGACTGTGGTTATAGTTGAGATTTGATCTGTGTGGGGTATGTGCTGGGATGGGGAGATTGAGTAGGGTGGCTAGGCTAGGTTTGTTGGCTATGAGGCGGGTTTGTTGAAGGTTCTGTTGTGGTTGGTGTTTGTGAGGGATAGGGAGAGGGACCCCACTTCTTAGGTGTTGCACTAGCACTGTGGATAGTTTTTTCAGGTGGTGTGTGGCATGGAACTCAAGTTTGCAGCTGGCTTCTAGGATGATGTTCCTGAGTGTGTTCTCCAAGCAAGGGTTTGAGAGGTGGTGGACTTTGAAGAGAGATAGGAGCTGTTGGGAGTGGTGGTTACATGAAGTAGTGTAGGGATTCAGGACAAGTTGGGTAAGGGCTAAGGATTGAAGGTTCTGGAAGTCCAGGAGAGACTGGTGGAAGGAGGAATTGCACCCAGAGATGGGAACTTTTGAGGTAAGCACTTTAGGGGTAATTCCAAAGGTTAAGCAGGACCGGAGGAAAAGTATGTGGGATTGCAGTTTGGCTATGGTGAATGCATGTTTCCAAAATGAATGTAAATAATGTGGTATAGGATTAGGGTACATAGTGGGTAACTGGTGGGTAGGAAAATTAAATAACTAAAGTTGAAATAGTAATCATAAGAAGGAATAAAACGCGGAGGGAAGGACGAGAAGGAAAGAAATTGTGTTGGTAACGTTCAATACCAAAGGAAAACCACTAAATAAGAAAAATACGGAAAAAGTTGACCAGACCTAGCAAGTATGTCCAGATCAGAGGAAAAGAACACACGTTGCTTAAAAACAGAGATAGCGAGTGGCGAAAAAAGATCGCGCATGCCGCAAAACCCATCGCGCATGCCGCAAAAAAGATCGCGGGTGGCGCAGAAATGTCCCAAAAAATTTTCTTGTGGCAGAGAAAGATAGCCAATGGCACAAAAATATTGGCAGCAACGAGAAATCGACGGAAATGGATGATTCTGGTAAGTGTGGAAGAGATTGTTGGCAGTGATTGTCGGCTGGAAAACAGCGGATAACGAACGTTAAAACTATGGAATGTTGAATAAATAAATAAAAAAGAGAACAGGACTATAAACGGAACAAGATAATAGGAAGAAGATGAAACTAGCACAGTTGGTGACGAAAATATTTATTTATGCAAATATAAAACACTGAAGAAGAGAAAGTGTTAAGATGACAGACGTAAGTAATAGTTACCAAAAGGGACAAAACAATGAAGGATGTGGACCATATAGGTGATCTAATTGATTAATGGAAAATCTCATATGAGATGTGAAACAAATACTAACAGAGAGATAGAGGGGCTGGCCAGTACTTACCTCAGCTCAGTACAGCCGATAGATACACATAAAACAGAACCGAAAATTTACGTTCCTAGCTTTTGGAACAAATGTTCCTTCATCGGGGAGGAGAGAGGGGAAAGAAAGGGAAGAAGGGAAAGGAGATTCAGTTACTCACAACCCATGGTATGAAGCAACAGGGAAAGGAAAATAGGTAGGGTAGCAAGGATGGAGGCATGGTTGTCAGAGGGAAGCCATAGATATTCTACTGTAAGTACTGTGCCAGCTTCAAACCAAAGAGGATGCATACAGAAGTAAAGAGGTATATAGTATAAACATAAACACAACTATGTAGGATGAAAAGATGCCTGAATGGCTAAAGAGGAAAGGGAAAGAGGAGAAGACTGAAGAGCAAAATGGGATTGAGGTTGTTTAACGTAGGTTCAGTCCAGGGGGATGGCAGGATGAAAGGATGTGTTGGAGTGCAAGTTCCCATCTGCGCAGTTCAGAGGGATTGGTGTTGGGTGGGAGAAGCCAAATGGCACATACGGTGTAGCAGGTTCCTAGGTCCCTAGAATTATGCTGGAGGGCATGCTCCGCTACTGGGTATTGGGCATCTCCTACGCGGACTGTTCGTCTGTGTCCGTTCATGCGCTCAGCCAGTTTAGTTGTTGTCATGCCGATGTAAAAGGCTGTGCAATGCAGGCATGTCAGTTGATAAATGACATGTGTAGTTTCACACGTGGCCCTGCCTTGAATTGTGTATGTTTTACCAGTAGCGGGGCTGGAGTAGGTAGTTGTGGGGGGACGCATGGAGCAGGTTTTGCAGCGGGGTCAGTTACAGGGGTAGGAACCGCTGGGTGGAGAAGGTACTCTGGGAATATTGTAGGGTTTAACAAGGAAGTTACAGAGGTTAGGGGGGCGACGAAAGGCAACTCTGGGTGGTGTGGGGAGAATTTTGTGAAGGGATGATCTTATTTCAGGGGTTGACTTGAGAAAGTCATATCCCCGGCAGAGTAATTTGTTGATGTTTTCGAGGCCAGGATAATATTGGGTGACACGGGGGTTGCTTCTGTGTGGTCTGGGGGTAGGAGCATTGTTGTTGGATGGGGAGGAATGTATTGCTCGGGAAATCTGTTTGTGGACAAGGTCTGCGGGATAGTTGCGGAAGAGGAAAGCATTGGTCAGGTTATTGGTGTAATTGTTGAGGGATTTGTCACTGAAGCTGATACGTTTGCCACCAATACCTAGGCTGTAGGGAAGGGAGCGTTTGATGTGGAAAGGATGGCAGCTATCAAAGTGAAGGTACTGTTGTTTGTTTGTGGGTTTGATATGGACAGAGGTGTGGATGTGAGCTTCAACAAGATGAAGGTCAACATCCAGGAAGGTGGCTTGGGTTTTGGAGAAGGACCAGGTGAAATTCAGATTCGAAAAGGAGTTGAGGTTATTGAGGAAATTAAGGAGTGTTTCTTCACCATGAGTCCAGACCACAAAGATATCATCTATAAACCTATAACAGGCCAGGGGAAGCAGCTGTTGGGTCTTCAAGAAAGCCTCCTCCATGCGGCCCATAAAGAGGTAACATCCTTGTTAAACCCTACAATATTCCCAGACTACCTTCTCCACCCAGCGGTTCCTACCCCTGTAACCGACCCCGCTGCAAAACCTGTCCCATGCATCCCCCCACAACTACATACTCGAGCCCCGCTACTAGTAAAACATACACAATTCAAGGCAGGGCCACGTGTGAAACTACACATGTCTTTTATCAACTGACATGCCTGCACTGCACAGCCTTTTACATCGGCATGACAACAACTAAACTGGCTGAGCGCATGAGCGGACACAGACGAACTGTCCGCCTAGGAGATGCCCAATACCCAGTAGCGGAGCATGCCCTCCAGCATAATTCTAGGGACCTGGGAACCTGCTACACCGTATGTGCCATTTGGCTTCTCCCACCCAACACCAGTCCCTCTGAACTGTGCAGATGGGAACTTGCACTCCAACACATCCTTTCATCCCGCCATCCCCCTGGACTGAACCCACGTTAAACAACCTCAATCCCATTTACTCTTCAGTCTTCTCCTCTTTCCCTTTCCTCTTTAGCCATTCACGCATCTTTTCATTCTACATAGTTGTGTTTATCTTTATACTATATACCTCTTTACTTCTGTATGCATCCTCTTTGGTTTGAAGCTGGCACAGTACTTACAGTAGAATATCTATGGCTTCCCTCTGACAACCATGCCTCCATCCTTGCTACCCTCCCTATTTTACTTTCCCTGTTGCTTCATAACATGGGTTGTGAGTAACTGAATCTCCTTTCCCTTCTTCCCTTTCTTTCCCCTCTCTCCTCCCCGATGAAGTAACATTTGTTCCGAA